>NC_133121.1:62284032-62629111 GCF_033568475.1 Henckelia pumila
GGCGATTGGAATATAAGCTCGTCACATCGGGGTAGCTAACCACTGTGCGCGACCACTCATTCCCAAATCACGGATGCGGACCACGGAGTCCTCAAGGTATCAGTACCTAAGGGAACTCGATATCAAACGTCCTAACAGGGCTGAGCAACCCTAACTGGCTCATCTCGAAAGATATACAGATGTACAGGCACAAGATGATATGCACATGCCGCATAACAATAATAACATGCAAACACATAAATGCAACATATAAGCATGCATATCCGCTGGCAATCTCAGTCAGTACTTACGTACCTTTCTAAGGCAGTCCTAGTAGTCCCACTCTAGGTTCCAATCCTATCATCAAGTCTACAATGCAAATACCCATGCATCATTCAATAAGCTCTAAAAGCCTTAACTAAACTATTGCATACTCCTAAATAATTTAAGGAGACCATAGCTATACCTGCGTCCGTCGTCAGCCCACTGATGGCGACTATCCCGCAACTAGGGCACTCCCCCGCTGCGAATCCACAGCCTCGAACATGGCTCTACAACACGAGCACTGCTCCGCTACTATGTCAGACACTGTCTGACTATACTAAAACAAATACCCTACTCCAACTCTAAAATAAGAGTACCCAAAGCCCTAAAATAGGACCACGAGGGCGAAGGAGAGAATTCGGAATTGGCAAGAAATGAATGCCTCGGACCTTATATTTATAGGCATCGATCGGAACCTCCGATCCTCGATCGGGACCTCCGATCCTCGATCGGAACTTCCGATCCTTGATCGGAACGTCCGATCCTGCCATCGGAACTTCCGAACATCCTTATCTGCATCATGTCAAAATCTCACTGGTTGACTTCGGATAGGGGTGATCGGAGCTTCCGATCCTGTTCGGAGCTTCCGATCAACCGCACGTCATGGATGACGTAATTCGATCGGAGCTTTCGATCGTTCATCGGAGCTTCCGATCACCTTCGAAGCATCCGATCCTAACTTCGGAACTTCCGATCTGTCTTACCCTTTGGACCATTTCTGATCATTTTGGGTCTATGTCCGGCTCCGTTAATCCATTTAGAAGTCTCCTTAATCACGTTTTACTAAATATAACATGATCACACGATAATTACTCATTATCGTTAATTCTGGATATGGGCCACTACAGTTCCCCTGCCTCTTGAACTGTTTACCTCTTGCTTTGTACTGATCTTTTCTGTTTCCCCCACTGTTTCCACCTTCATACCTTTGCTGCTGGTTCTGATGCTGCGGTGGCTGATTCTGATACTGAGATGGTGGGTTCTGATACTGCCTCTGTTGCTGAGGTGCTACCTGGTTACCTCTTTGCCTCCACAAGCCTTCTTCTTCTCCCTTTGCGTAATTCATGGCATCCGCAAAGTTGTTAGGCCTGTTGGTGTTTACCAACGTGAAGACGTCGGGGTTCAAACCATTGATGAACTGATCTGCCTTAGCTTCTTCATCTCCGGCAATTAGCGGTGCAAAACGCAAAAGACTATCGAACTTAGCCACGTACTCTTCAATGTTCAGATTCCCTTGCCTCAGATTGGCAAACTCTGCTCCCTTATCTTTGCGATACGAGATAGGGAAAAACCGCTTATAAAACTCAGATTTAAAAAGAGTCCAAGTAACTTCCGTACCTCTACTCTCCATTGCTTTCTTTTTCATGATCCACCAGCTCTTATCAACCCCACGTAGCTGATGAATGACTAACCTGATTTTGCGGTCATCTGTGTAATCAATAAAATCGAACAGCTGATCAATATCATCCAACCAACTCTCGCAGTCAACTGGATTTTCTGAACCCATCAATAACGGCGGATTGAACGACTGAAACCTCTTCAGTAAGGTTTCCATAGGCGTTGCTGAAGCATCCAACTGATCAACTTCAGTGCTAGCTTGCTCAGTCGCAGGGATAACTGACGGTGTGTTTCTGTTTATCACTCGACGAGGACCCATCTGAATAACAAAGGTTAGAGCACGAGATATCTCAATCGCTACAATCAGTGCCCTTACAACCGCTTGGAATACCGGATACCGGTCGATAACAGAAACAATTATATCTCAAGTAGATCATGCTTTATAAATTTAAATCACAAAACCATGTAATTCAATAATTTCAATAATAAAGCATGCTTGCATGGAATTAATTACACAGTTAAAATAATTCAAACATATGCGAGGAGCCAATACACGCAGACTTGATCTACCCGCTCACTCTAGTTCAACCAAGAATCTTATGGCTCTGATACCACTTAATGTGAGATCTCATTTTAATCAACTAATATCAAAGAACAAGCGATATGTAAACAAGAAACCAATAATATATATTTTTTTAAAAGGAGGCTCGCACGCCCGCGCTGACATCAGCGTGCCCGCGCCTAAGCCCCGCAAATACCAGCGCGCCCGCGCCTAAGGCAGCGCGCCCGCGCTCTAAGTAAGAGCGCCCGCGCCCATACCTCGCAAGGAGGCCGCGCCAACAACCGCGCTCCCGCGCCGTCCCCTCGCCCAGAGATGTGAAGGCACTGAAATAAACTCAATCAAAACCTGAACACTTGCATTAAGAGTATTTGACATGCCAAAACAATACAAGAAAGGTTTAGGGAAGAGAAACATTCAATACGGTAGTACCTACACCGATTCTTGCTTACAAAACAATTACGAGAAGTTCGAATGACTAAACATGTTCGCAAAACTTAACTAGGTTGACATGCTGATTCGACTTCTAAACGAGTCTCACTTCTATCTCTTGCTCTGGACGCTAACCAAGTCTTTGCTGACTTGATCCTGCCCTTCCTGTTGCCAAGTACACATACAAAACAAAGCAACAGCCGGATAACCGGTGAAAATGATAATCCCAGTAAAAACAACATATCAAGTAATACAACAATAACCATGCTTTAAAGACAACAACACAATCAATAACAACGTAATGAAATGCATGTCTTTAAATCGGGATATCAAATCTGATAAACAAAGGATTGCTGTTGTGCTTTTGGGATCCCGAGGATGAGATCACGTGACGACTCACCGACTCTCCCAATCGAGGTGGTGCCACGTATCCCACTCCTCTAGACTTTGAGCAACTATAATGAGTATGCTAGCACTAGGCGCAACGACTACGTCCTAGGCCAATCGACTATAGCTCCCAAACGTCTAACAAAAGGGCTGTTCTGCCCATCGAAACAATAGTGCTGGCTCAATATGAATGCATATGGGAACAAAAGGAACTTAGCCATATAATTCATTCAAATAATCAACAAAATACAGGTTCCATAAACTAGAACCAGTATCGATGCAATATGGGATTTTAAGGGAAACTCGAGAACCAACTGTCCCGAGTATGCTATCCCGCTACGATGACTGCTTTTACCTTTCAATGTCGTAGATCCAACTCCGGACAAGCTACAACAAAAGATTGTATCAACAACTATACAACCTAAACAACAAACAACGGTTCAAGGAAATCTCTTTACCGTTCTTCGTCCAACTCTCGACAACAATGCTGCTAACACAGGGCTCGACAAACTCCAACGAATCTGTATGAATACATGAGTTGATCAACAACCACGATCACTCACAAGACAAGGCTTCAATCAATACAAAAATGATTCGAAAACCCAAAACTCAAACCGACGGCATAACGGCTATAAATTGAACAAACCGGAACGCAGACAGCAGTTCAATACTGATATAACCTCATATCAATGCCGAAAACAACAATAAAAAAGCAAACCCATCAATCTCAAAATCCAAGTTTTCGAAAATGGCTTCCAAAAATCATAACAAATCCGAACGTCGCTCTAATTCAAAACCGACAGATAATAAACGATCAGAACTCTGTCTAGAACAACATACTAGAATCTAAATCGATTCTAACAACCTCCGAAAAACAAAACATATCCGATCGGAGAAATACTTACAATATAACAGAGCTCTCACTTCAGTGATCGATAATCTGCCTTCAGAATTAATTTCTAACGGACGGATCGACCGGAAACCGAGATTGGAAAAGCTTGAAAGGCGTTTCCCCAAGCTTCAATGGTGCTTCACGGTTTGGGGAGGAAGAGGAGACTTTGTCAAACAAATTCTAAGAGTAGATAATATATAAAATCCACAATTGCGTTTTAGTCCCTGAAAAATCCAATTTTTGCAAAAAGGACCTTGATCAAAATCAAGTCGGCTCGTGAACTCTGTAATCTCCGATTAACTCAAATAAACTCATTTAAGATAAAAACGGGGCATTACAAAAAATCAGTAGCTCATACACAAAACACATTTAATCAATTCAGCACACATCACAACTCCCCTGAATATCGATTCTCTCCCTGAATTCAAAAATACATTCTCCCCTATAGTCAAAGCACGGATGTTTACGAGGATGTTCCCAACATCTCCTCACAACACTTAAGTCAGAGCAGAAAAAAAAACTTATAAGAACAAATCAGAGAGTTACAATCAAACAAGATAAAATTAATTAGAACTCGATCAGAGCAAAAACATAAGAAAAATCAGAGCAGAGCAAAATAAACTTAAACCACAATAAAACTATAACTTATTGCTCTGTGGCAATCCATCATTTTCTTCGCCAGAACTAGCTTCTTCTCCATTAGGGTCAGAGCCACCATCTTCAATATCTTCTCCCCTTTTTTTTACCAGAATAGGTACCTACACCAGGAAAAATTCTAAGAGCTTCATATTAAGCAATGTCTGCTTTAGCTTGTAAAATATTCTGTTCAACATGCAGCATCTAGGATTGAATAAAGACAGAATCCAGTTGTTGAAGTAGGAGGAACAAATATGGCAGTGGCAGGGGAGGTGTTGGCAACATCTGCAGCAGCACCTGTTTCTGACCAAGGTAGGTCCAATTTCATGTTACCTCTAAGTAATGCAGGTGCAAGCTTCAGGACCTCAACAACAGTAGATAAAGGCTCATCATCATCTTTTTCAAACTATTGAGATACTAGCACAACATATATCAATGAATGAAATAGGAGCATGTAAGATACCAACCCACAACTTGCATATTGCATAACTGTAGTAAAACACAAGCTTTTCAAAGTTCAAAGATACTCCAGTTCCTATAGAAAATATCACACCAGCTTGTTGTTTGGTGACAAACGTGGAATTTGTGGATGGATTCCAAGTCTTGATTGCAGTCTTGTAAAAAACATAATCTATCTTATCAGAGCAGGCTGCACATCTTCTTCCACCTCGAATGAGTTAAAAGATCCATTAATCACAGTACGACTAAACTCGAAAAACTGACCCCTAACATAAATTTTCCCAAATTTTTTGAAAGAGGGTTTGGCACAGCTTCAGTCAAATTGCAGTAGAATTCAAAGACCATAGGTCTATTGTAAAGAGTAGCATATGTCACAGTAGCGAACATATTTCTGAGTTGGAAAATTCTTACCAGATTTTGTGCGCCATATGCTTCCAACTCAATGATGTGGTCCTCAAAGAAGTCACAATTGGCATAGTTTTGCCAATCGTTTGCAGCATTCTCAGTAAAAAAAAACAGAAGAATAGGATTGGCTTACTAGGTAGTCTTCATCCAAGGTGTTGTCCAGGATGTCAGCAACACCTTTAAAAACATCTTCTGCAGAAACAACAACACCGGCTTTCTACATAAAGGTGCAGCAACAGTGACAGTAGCCAGCAAATTCCGAATTTTGATAAATTCTACCATATTCAAATACTCTTCATCTAAGATATCAGCAGCATCTAGCGCAACATCTTCTTTAGAGGCAGATTCCTCAGATTCTTTATCAGCAACAGAGTCTTCACTTGATTCATAAGATGAATTATCTGAATCACTGGGACGGTTATCAACAAACTCTTGAAGCATCTCCTCATCAGGTTTGTCTTCAGAGGCAGAGGAGTAGCAGAGGACTTTTGTGCTTTTGTTTGCTTCAAGGTAGTAAAAACTTTGCAATTGATGCTTCTTCATCATCAGAGAATGCAAGGGATGGTTCAGCAGCAGTAACAGTGACCATCAAATAAAAAAATCATCCTCTAATATGTTGTCAGAGGTGTTGTCAACATTTGGCTCAACATATTCTTTTTATCTCATCTCTGTTTGAATATCAGTTAATCAAAATTCTTCTCTGCCATAAAATTTTGAATAGTTAGAATAAGAAGAGAATAATTTGACAATAATGCAAAGATCGACAAAATTATGTAGAAGTGATAATGTGGTGAGGGTGAGCAAAGAGTAACAAGACCATAAAATATTCTGATGATAAGATCAAATCTAAACAACAAACCCTTCGCCTCTTAATCACTCGGTCGCAGTTAATGTTCCCTAACATTTACAATTTCCAATGTTAAAATGGAGTTTGAAATCATTATGGCAACAAATTTCCAAATTAAGGCAATAAATCAAGCCAATTGATTTTCACAAAATTTCCGTAAAGAAACTCCACATCAAAATAAACTCCACTAAAAACATTTTCATTCACAAAACAATTCAAAATATTAGTGGATTGGGCAAATCACTAAATTTTGCTTATTTCGAACTTCAAACTTCTTAGCAATATTGATAAGTGTATTTTATACACTTAATTTATATATGATTTTAATTATTAATTGTTTGTTTTGAGCAGATTTATGTGTGGGTGTTGTTGTTTTTGTGATTGTAGGGAATTATTGAGATTTTGTGAATTATGAAATATTGTGGAGAAAAGAAAATAATAAAAGAAAAGAAAAGAAACGTACAGACTAAGAAGAAGAGGAAAGAAAGGAACAGTGATGGGCCATCTTATTGGGCCAAAAGATCAGCGCTTCCCATTAGCGCTCAAAGAAAAGCTATCGCTCAAGTTCTTGGGAAGGTGAGAAACTTGAGATCAGAGGGTTATACGCGGGCACGTGATTTTTGGAGCGGGCGCTTGTCGCTAAATTCTGAACTTGGAAATTTTTATTCGGAAGGAAATTTTTATAATTTCTTGGGCTTTTGAGTGGGCTTTGTGAGACACTATAAAAGGGAATTTTTCATCTGATTAGAAGGAGAGCCGCCACACACGTACAGAAGAGAAGATCATAGAGTTGATTGAGAGATTTTTCTTGAAGGATTTCTGGAAGCTTCATCGTGAAGAACGAAGACAGAGTTTGATCGACCGGACACGGCGTCGACGACGGATTTGTTTCTTATCTTTTATTTAATTCTGAACATGTTTGGATTTATTATTTATTGTTTTCAGAATTTTAGTATGAACTAATTTTTATAGTCTAGAGGTCGGATGGAACCTGGTGTAGACACTTTCTTGAATTCTTGATTTTATTGAATTGAATTTCTTATAGATTAATTGTTTTTTCTAGAATTGATTGTCTTTTCAATTATCTGATCAATAATTGATTTGTAATATTTATTTGAAATATGGCACTCGGGAGAGGAGATTTTGAATAAGACATTAGAAAATACACTGTTAATTGTTTATCTGACTCGGGAGAGCTTATAATTTTAACAGAGTTTTTAAAGAGAACATAGTTTTGAATTGATCACTGCAAGTAGATTCTTAATAGGGATATTGGAATTGAATTGTAGTTGATATACTTTATTCGGCACTCGGGAGAGGGAATAATACACGTAAGTGTTCTTGGCTATTAATTCTTTGAAATTCATGAAGATTAATTAATTAGGATTGATTGTTGTTGAAACCAGGTGAAATCTATACCTCTAGACCATTTTTCTCTAATTGATTTTTAATCTGAAAGTTGAATGCGTGCTATCTAAAATCAACTGATTATTTATTTTAATTGCAAAATTCTTGATTATTGATTTTCTAGATAAAGTTTGGACTATTCTAATTACAAGCACTATTATTTTCATTTTACTCCCTGAGGGATCGATACTTGATTTTATCACTATATTAAAACTTGACACTCGTACGCTTGCGAGGAAATTTCACAACAAGTTTTTGGGGCCGTTGCCGGGGAGTATATTTGATTTTTTTTTAGTCTTGTTACCAATTAGTCTAGATTTTAATTTAGAGTTTTTTTATTTTATTTTTAAGTTGCTAATTAATTTCTTCTTATTTTTAATTGCAGTCTATGCGACGATCTCAAAGTTCTAATTCTCTACTTTTTGATCTGGAGATCGAGCGCACTGCACGTGCTTTGAGAAGAGAGAGAAGAGAAGAAATTAATAACATGACTGAAGAAGAAGTACAACAAGCTCCCTTGGTGCCAATTAGAGATCACTTTCGGCCGACGATCCAGGCTCACTATTTTGGAATCGCTCGTGGAACTATCAATCCAAACAATTTTGAGCTAAAGTCGTCCTTGATCAACATGGTTCAACAGAACCAATTTAATGGGAGCGCCACTGCTGATCCTCACCTACACCTACGCACCTTCTTGGAGATAACGGATACGGTAAAAATAAATGGTGTGTCTGAGGATATTATTCGCTTATGCTTGTTTTCGTTTTCTCTCAGGGATCAAGCCAGAAGTTGGTTGCAATCACTGCCACTTGGAAGCATCACTACTTGGGAGGGGATGGCAGAAAAATTTCTTGCGAAATATTTTCCACCTGCCAAAACCACCCAACTGAAGATTGAGATCAGTACTTTCAGGCAGATGGACTCTGAACAGCTTTACGAGGCGTGGGAAAGGTATAAAGAATTACTTAGACGTTGTCCTAACCATAATTTTGCAGATTGGGAACAGATTGAGTGGTTTTACAACGGACTGAATGCGCCTACGAGAATGAATGTGGACTCAGCGGCTGGAGGTACTATATTTGCGAAGGATCATATTCAGGCTTATGATATGTTGGAGGAGATGACGGTCAATAGTTTCCAATGGCCATCTGAGCGTGTGGGAGTCAAAAAGCCTGCTGGAGTGTATGCAGTGGATCCTCTCACGTCCATCACTGCTCAATTATCTGCACTGACTACACAGGTAGCTTCTTTGAATAAAATTAATGTTGCAGATTCCATTAGAGTTGAAGGATCACATAACCCAGAGGAAGTTAATTATATTCATCCTAATGGCTACCGAGGTTATGGAGCGTACAGAGGTAATCATATTTCCAATACTTTTCACCCTAATTTGCGGAATAATGAAGATTTTTCTTATGCTAACAATACTAATAAGGGTGATGGTAAGTTGTCTTTGGAGGATGTGGTTAGTACCTTTGTGCAGGAATCAGGTAAGAGGATGGCATGAACTGAATCTCTCCTTGACAACATGGAGACGCACATGGCCAACATGGGTGCTGTGTTGCAATCCATGGAAACCAGCATAGGGCAGTTGGCGAATGCATTGAAAGACAACAACTGCGGCCAGTTCCCTAGCAATACTGAGGTAAATCCCAAGGAGCAGTGCAATGCCATAGAGTTGAGGAGTAGAAAAGAAATTGGAGTCCAAGAACCTGCTATGAAAGAGGAGAAAGTCGAGACAAAAGAGAAGGAGCCTGAACTGGAGCCGAAACCGATGTACAAACCTCCACTTCCCTACCCGCAGAGGTTCAAGAAAAAAGCATTGGACGAGCAGTTCTCCAAATTCTTGGAGATTTTCAAGAAAATTCACATCAACATCCCCTTTGCTGATGCTTTGGAGCAAATGCCAAATTATGCAAAATTCATCAAGGAGATGATGTCCAAGAAAAGGAGACTGCTAGAGAACGAGGTGGTAAATTTGACTGAAGAGTGCAGTGCGGTGCTGCAAAAGAAGATTCCACAAAAGCTTAAGGATCCAGGAAGTTTTACTATTCCTTGTTCTATTGGTTCTTCTTATTTTGATAATGCACTTTGTGATTTAGGGGCCAGTATTAATTTAATGCCATTATCTATTTATAGGGCCTTGGCGTTGGGATACATGAAATCAACTAAGATTTCATTGCAATTAGCGGATAGAAGCATTAAATATCCACTAGGAATTGTTGAAGATGTTCTAGTCAAGGTGGATAAATTCATCTTTCCAACGGATTTTGTGGTATTAGAAGTAGAAGCAGATCATGGTGCTCCCCTGATATTGGGGAGACCTTTCTTGGCCACGGCTGATGCCAAGATAGAAGTGAAGAAGGGTGCGTTGTCGATGGGTGTGGAAGGCGAGAGAGTGATTTTCAACTTATTCATGAAGACATCTAATCCATCCATCGAAGACTTATGCACAATTGAACCGGTTATGAACCAGGAGAACTGTAAAAGATCTGATTTTGTGGTCGATTCATCGAAGGAAAAAGCGCCGAATTTACTACCAAAGAAATCCACGAAGAACAAGAGAGCGAAATTTAAAAGGCGCCTCGTGAAATTTATTTGGCGTGTGAAAGAGAAGGGAAAGACTTAACACCGGTGAAAGTCGGGCTGGCGACTATAAACCAAGCGCTTTTTGGGAGGCAACCCAAATTTTTTTGTTTTTTGTTTTTTTTTTTAATTTTTTAATTTTTTTATTTATTTTTATGCTTTTATTTTTATTTTTTTTGTTATTCGGTTAATTTTTTTTTTTTTTTTTATTTTGGAGGCTTGATATTATAAATTTTAAAATTTTTTTTTTTCAGGAATTGAGAACTCTTGTCAGAGTTCCATGCGCGCTCGCGCATTCTTAGAGGAGTCCGCTCAAGATTTGAAAGTTGATAACAGAGGTTCATGCGCGCCCGCCTCATCTCTACGCATCCTTAAGTGCAGAACCATGAGCTATCGCGCAACTCAGCAACGCTTCACCTTGCGCTATCGCACAATATCTATGCGTTATCGCGCTAACCAACTCCTCAGCACATTTTATGCGCTATCGCGCTACAAATCCTTCTCCAAAAGCGCATCATGATGCGCTAACGCGCAACCCCATCCACCAACTGCTCTCCAATGCGCTATCGAGCCTCACATCTCCCCATTAGCGCGACAAGAAGCGCAATCGCGCTCTCACCCCACCAACAGCGCAGCACATCTCCCCATCATCAGCAACACCTCCATGAGCATCACCTTGCGCTAACCATTACCTACAGCACCCCTTAAAGCGCTATCGCACTCCACACTTCTCCATCATCGTTGAACAAAGCGCTAACACGCTGCTCCACTCTCCTAGCGCCATCCATCTTCAGCAGAGCTTACCAGTGCGCTAACGCCCATGACTCTTCCCATTTGCGCATCACAAGAGAGCCAAGGCGTAACAGTGTTCATGCACCGCGCAAGAATTCCAAGCTGCTGAAATATCTTGCGCGAACCAGGTCCATTAGCAATTCATCATGTGCTAACGTGCTGCCGAAGTGTTTCTTATCCACGATCTTCAATAGCACCATCTCTAGAGCACACATGCTTCTGAAAGGTTCACACGCATCGCAAAATATTTGAGTGATTCAATTAGGAATTCAAGTCATAGCTATTCTTCATAAGTATCTGTCTCACTCTCAAAGTCTGGATGAGTTTGAGGTTATGGAAATGCAACTACATAAACACTTGAAGTTGAGGGATGCGCATTCTGTAAATGCATGTTGTTTCTACGGATATTGATCTACACTACCCTATTACGGGTGTTCCAAGTCTTACTCCCACGTCATGGTCACGTTTTGAAGTGCTAAATCGAGTTCATTCTATGGAGATAATGAGGATTCTGACGATGATGATGATGACGCCGAGTCCTGATGCTCAGTGTCGAAGGTATGAGTCCCTTGTTCTTTTTCTTGATTTTTTTATCATTAGGGACAATGATTACATTAAGTTTGGGGGGGAGAATTAGTTTTTGATTTAGTGATTTAGTTGTTTGGTTGATATTTGAGTAGTTAAATTTTATTGTGTGCTTTATAGATAAAATTTTTGTTGAGTTTAGTTGTTGTTGTTAGTGAAGTTGAAACGAAGTTGAGAAATATATGGATGCATGGCTGATGAAAAATATTTTTGTGCTATCACTGAAATCCATGATTGTCTACCTATCTGACAAATATTTTTGAAAAAATGGAACCAATTGGATGAACAATTTCCTATATACTCTGTGATTAATACTTGAATCTAATTTTTGAGACATACAGACATAGATATGATTGAGGCATTGTTTGAAATTTTTGGGCCTAATTTTCATTGAATTTATCCTTAGTTGCCCATTTGAGCTACACGTATATTAGTACATTGAGGTACAAAATTCTGAATTTGTTGTGAAAATCATCTTTAACTGCTGATGATTATTCTTTTTCTGCACTGATTGAATTTGTATGATTTAATTGTGGATTGAGACTTGTCTAGAACTAGTTCGAACACTCTTCGAGAAAAATACGGGCAAAACTGAGACTAGGAATGATTTAGGCGATTTTTCTGAATTCGTTTGAGCCTTTCAAGCTACCTATTACTATTTTATCCCTAGTTCCTTGTTTGAGCTTTATTGAAAATCGAATGGCATGCGTGTAAACGTGTGATTATACCCCCATTCGTCATTATTTCAAGGTCCTACATTGACTACCTGAATAGCCTATACACTATTTCCTACCTTTAAGGGAGTAATTTGAATGCTAAAATTTTGTATGCTCCTAGCTTTATTTGTGAAAAAAGGATTGGTGTGGTGGATGAATTGAAAAGATGAAAAAAAAGGTAGTAGAAAAAAAGAGTTGAAAAATGTGGTAGAGAGTTGAAAAAGTTCTGAAAAGAAGAGTTGTGAAAAAGTTGAGAAATGAAGTGAATTGAAAGAATGTGAAATTGTGAATGAAAAAGGAGTCGTAATTGAGTTTGATAATATGAATTACTCCTTATTTTGAATTCTTATCCTTCATTTGTAGCCATGAGCCAGGCCTTACATTATAAGCTGAATAAGTCCTATTGACCGAGTCTCAGTTGCCCAATATACTAGTGGAGAAGAGTTGCGAGAATTTAGCTTATGGACTATTGATTGATGCTTTTAATGATTATGAATTTTGATCGAAACACTTACACACTATTATTCGTTGCAATTACCTAATTGTGAGTGTTTTTTATTAGTATCTTATTTTTGATCCTATTGCTACCTTGAAAAGACCTCATGATCTATTAATGTGTGAATTGAATTTGGAGAATGGTGTTTTGAAACGTGAGTTGTGGAGATTGTGAGTTTATGCGGTTATTATTTTGTGATTGGCTAAAACTTTCAAGTGTTAGTAGGTGTGACATGATTGGATTTGATATTTTTGAAATCATTGTTGAGGCCATTGTTCCATAATATTTCTTGACTATTCTTGTTGGTTTGATAGAATTAGTTTTTGGAATTTAATAGTTTTGCTCGGGACTAGCAAAAGTCTAAGTTTGGGGGTATTTTGTAACACCCGGAATTTTTAATACGTAAATTCGCATGCATAATTAGGGATTTTATTTATTTAGAATTTTAGATTATGGGTTAAATAATTATTTGAAATTATTGTGCATGTTTTAAGTTATTTTAAGCATTTAACCCATAATTAGTGATTTTCATGATTTATGGAAATTTAATTGTTTTGATCGCGGAGACGGGACCATGGACGGACGAGATACCAAAATATTTAGCCAAAAATATTTTATGAGTTCTATTAGACTTAAAATAATATTTTAAGATATTTTGTCAAGAAAATTTTAGTATTTATTTATATATTTAATTAAGGGTTGATTTTTAGTCAAAATTAGTCCCTTTATTGACTTTTATTAAATTTTAAAATTATCCTATATTAATATTTCGATATTTGAGATATTTTATCAGATTTTTATTTTTATTTAAGAGTTTAAAATATTTTGTTAAGGTATAATATCTTTATATTGAGTAATATCTATTATTATTCAATTATCTACCAATATTTTAAACCTAAATCACTCCCTAATCTATTCCCAAAACCCCATCAGCCGACAACCCTTCTTCTCCCACCCCAATCTTCAATCTTTTCATCGGCTTCCCACAGAAAACTCCATAGCCTCGTTTGTTCAAGCTTCAAGTTAGGTTGTTCGTCGTCCCGTCGTCCCGGAATCGTCACCTTCACCTTTTTTCTCTTCAAACATCGGTGAAAGGCATGTTTTTCTTCCAAATTTTTGTACCTATCAGATATTATAGAGTGTGTATTGTGTAGCATCGATTTTTCTTCAAATTTTCAGATTTAAGGATCGGTTTTGATGTTCATGACATGTTTATGCATTTGTTTGATCATGACTCACGTTTTATTCCAACGTGGTACGACCAACTGCTAGTGCATGTCTAGATGGGTGTGTTAGGGTCCCTAGGGTCGAGATTGGTCAGGTTTTATGGGTGTAACAGGCTGGAACCGAAGCCATCTATTTCTGATGCGCAACAGGTTGCAGTTTGAGCGGTTTTAGGAGAATGGTTCGTGTGCACTGTTGAAGACGAGTTTGAGGGTGATTCCAATTGGGTTAGAACCCCAAGACCTTGGGGAAGGTTTTACAGGTAATTTTTCCGGCCGGTGGTTGCCGGAGATGAGCGGCCGAATGGCCTGAAGCCTCTGGTCGCGTTCTGCGCGTGAGCAAAAAATAGGGGTAGATTGTTTTGGTTCGTTCTCCCTCTACAGAGATCCGTTTGAGGTAAAATTAGTGGGGTTAGAACCGTCTTGATGTTGGTTAAGTATGGGTGGTAGTTTCACGGCCAAAGTTGGCAAGAGCAGGCGGCACGGTTAGTTTTTCTAAAGCCGCTCAGGGCTGCTCATGGCCGCAGCACAAGGGGAGATAGAGTTTCGGGTTTTAGGGTTCTAGGTGATTTCCGGGTCGGGTCATGGGTCCGGGTCTGTTTCAGTAAGTCATGGGTCAAGTCTAGTGGGTCCGGGTCCGGGTTAAGTTAGTCGGGCTCGGGTATTTTATTTTTAAGTTAATTATTAAGTTGAAGTGTTTTAATTGGGCTAATTAGATTAATTAAATTAATGGGCTACATTTAAGTTTCTTAATGGGCTTGAATAATTATTTTAAGTTAGTCCAATAATTTTTATGGGCTTTGGAGCCCACGGAAATTATTGGGCCAGTCTTTGGGCTTTTAGGCCCATTGGGCCAGATTAAGTTGTTATTGGGCCAAGTATGTGCTAATGGGCTTTAATTGATTTATTGAGCTTAGAAAGGTGTTAATGGGTTTAAGTATGTTAATGGGCCAAAATTTAAGAAAATGGGCTTGAGTGTTAGGGCCAGCAGTTCAGTACAACCCATGAGAAATTGCATGTGTCCTGAATATATATTTAATTATTTTTATGCATGGAAGTTATTTTTTTATATTTATATGTTAGTATGAAATTAAATTAAATATATATGAAGGACACATATTTTATTTAAGTACATGCATTCATGAAATAATTTTTATGCATGATTTAATGTTTAAGATTGAGCAAAAGAAAATATTTTATGTTGGAAGTTGAAGTAGTGTGACAATTTAAGGGGGACTCGTCCCCATATGTGAACTATTGAAGGGCATTTTACTGCCAATTTAAGAGGTGATTCGTCACCGCCACGTACGTTGGTTTCCACGCTGATCAGTATTTAATGTATGATTTAAGGTTACACTATGGATACAACCATGCGATGTTAGAAAATACTTTGCTCAACAATGTTTATTTATTATTATGATATTCAAGTTTAATTTAAGTTTATGTTATGTTCATGATATTTTAAGCATGCTCATTCATGTATATGTTATGTATTAGTATTAAAGTGATTTAAATTATTTTAAACCCTTGTTATGTTAGCATGTTGGGCCTCTAGGCTCACTACACTGGTATGATGCAGGTCAGTATGTAGAGGACATAGTACCCACCGGAGGCGAGGACATATGAGTGGACATGCAGTGATCCCCCGCGGCCGTCGTCTGAGTCTTTATGATTATGTTTTTTATGGAATATTAAACATGTCGTTCTTTTTATTCATTTTCAGTGGTTGGTACTAGTACATATTTTTATTGAAATATTTTTAGTGCATGCAAACTTTTATTTAATTGTTTAGAACAACATTTTTATTTAATGCATGACTCAGACATTTAATTTATTCAATGTTGCATTTTATTTGAGCTATTTTTAAATCTGTTTATTTTTGTGCATATATGTATGGGCATGTATGTACATCTATTTTAATTAGTATTTTAATAAAAAAAAATTCCGCATTTATTAGTATTAGATGTTTCATATTTGATAAGTGTATTTTATACACTTAATTTATATATGATTTTAATTATTAATTGTTTGTTTTGAGCAGATTTATGTGTGGGTGTTGTTGTTTTTATGATTGTAGGGAATTATTGAGATTTTGTGAATTATGAAATATTGTGGAGAAAAGAAAATAATAAAAGAAAAGAAAAGAAACGTACAGACTAAGAAGAAGAGGAAAGAAAGGAACAGTAATGGGCCATCTTATTGGGCCAAAAGATCAGCGCTTCCCATTAGCGCTCAAAGAAAAGCTATCGCTCAAGTTCTTGGGAAGGTGAGAAACTTGAGATCAGAGGGTTATACGCGGGCGCGTGATTTTTGGAGCGGGCGCTTGTCGCTAAATTCTGAACTTGGAAATTTTTATTCGGAAGGAAATTTTTATAATTTCTTGGGCTTTTGAGTGGGCTTTGTGAGACACTATAAAAGGGAATTTTTCATCTGATTAGAAGGAGAGCCGCCACACACGTACAGAAGAGAAGATCATAGAGTTGATTGAGAGATTTTTCTTGAAGGATTTCTGGAAGCTTCATCGTGAAGAACGAAGACGGAGTTTGATCGACCGGACACGGCGTCGACGACGGATTTGTTTCTTATCTTTTATTTAATTCTGAACATGTTTGGATTTATTATTTATTATTTTCAGAATTTTATTATGAACTAAATTTTATAGTCTAGAGGTCGGATGGAACCTGGTGTAGACACTTTCTTGAATTCTTGATTTTATTGAATTGAATTTCTTATAGATTAATTGTTTTTTCTAGAATTGATTGTCTTTTCAATTATCTGATCAATAATTGATTTGTAATATTTATTTGAAATCTGGCACTCGGGAGAGGAGATTTTGAATAGGACATTAGAAAATACACTGTTAATTGTTTATCTGACTCGGGAGAGCTTATAATTTTAACAGAGTTTTTAAAGAGAACATAGTTTTGAATTGATCACTGCAAGTAGATTCTTAATAGGGATATTGGAATTGAATTGTAGTTGATATACTTTATTCGGCACTCGGGAGAGGGAATAATACACGTAAGTGTTCTTGGCTATTAATTCTTTGAAATTCATGAAGATTAATTAATTAGGATTGATTGTTGTTGAAACCAGGTGAAATCTATACCTCTAGACCATTTTTCTCTAATTGATTTTTAATCTGAAAGTTGAATGCGTGCTATCTAAAATCAACTGATTATTTATTTTAATTGCAAAATTCTTGATTATTGATTTTCTAGATAAAGTTTGGACTATTCTAATTACAAGCACTATTATTTTCATTTTACTCCCTGAGGGATCGATACTTGATTTTATCACTATATTAAAACTTGACACTCGTACGCTTGCGAGAAAATTTCACAACAAATATATATTCACCATAAAATAAATATTCATGTCTTAATTATGTCTATAAACAGAGTGTAAAAATGCAATCACATGCAAAGAAAAAAAATATGTTGACAAGTGAGGTGTTATCCACACTGTTGGCAACATCTTGCAGCAACACTCTTGTTTTCCATAAATTTTTATGAACGTACAGCGATATAGAATTATTGCAACATAAGTGGTAGCCTGCACACTAAAGGGATGATCTTCGAAGAACTCCTTTAGGTAGCTTTTTTCATTTTCTTCTGATTTTCATAAAAGCTTGATGATCAATTGATTTTCATTGATGAATTCATCAAGTTGAACTTCTGAATTTGCGAAATCACCGTTCACATGGGAAAAGATCATGTAATACATGAACATCCCTCAATTACTTGGTGATTTAGTCAGAGCTCTTATTCAAATTAACAACTATTGGGTTGTAAAAACAATTTTGCATATAAACCTGAGTGTAAGTCGGTCGATGGTTACAGAGTATCAAACACTTCACAAAACATAATGAATGCATGAATGCAAAATGTCTAAAGATTCTAAAATGCAGATACATGTTAGGTGTTGTTCTCAGGTGCTGGAAACACTCGAGACAACATATATGTCTGTTTATAATGCACACATGCTGAGAGACTTCCTAAAGGTTGGAAAATCTCTCGAAATCCAATGTTTTGGAGAAAATATCAGATAATTGGTTATCAGTTCTAATAAACTCAATACAGATCATGCCTTTCTCGACCAAATCTCTAATGAAGTGATGTCAAATGTCTATGTGTTTGGTTCGAGAGTGTTGTACTGGATTTTTGCATATATTAATAATGCTTGAATTATCACAGTACATACAACTAAACATGATATCCAGCCCAGTAGCACAAAAAAAACAAGATACTTCCAATAATGCTTCTGTAGAGGGTGTTGTCAACACCTTCGGCAACATCTTCCCTCGACAGTTTTTCACTTGACCTCATCGGTGTACGCATGTGTTTGCAGTTTTCATTCAAATACTTTTTCACAATATTTCTAGAATACTGTATTTGACACACAAATATTTTACCATGAATTTGTTTCACTTTCAATTCACCAACCATACTCATCTCAAAAGTAGACGTCATGCACTTAACAAATTCATCAACAAGTTTTTCACAAGAAGGACAAAAGATTATGTCATCCATATAAACTTGGCAAATAAGAATATTACCTTGAGAATTTTGCACAAACAATGTCTTATCAATCTCACCTCTTTTGAATCCAAGATTGAGCAAGTATTTGGTTAATCTTCCATACCATGCACGTGGTGCTTGCTGCAATTCATACAGTGCCAACCTTTTTGGGTTCACTGTTTGACACAAAGCACGAACATCTTAACTGTGAAAACTGTTGGAGAACGCGGCGATCAGATCAATCAGAATTGATACCCGGTGCAGCGGAAGTTTAAAAATTTTATATGGAACGATTCCATAATGGGTATCAAAACTTTACGATTAAATTGTGTGTGTAAAAATTAAATAACAATTATAAATTTTTACCTCCAATCTCGAGTTGAGATTATGGACACCAACAGATTGCTCTGCTCTTGTTGTATATCCCTGGAACTGATGGACGAACTGTTCTTCAATCAGGTCCACGAACGGATATTTAATCCCTCTGATAGATTGCACTAGAAAATCTATCAGAAGTTTCTACGAAGAGATTAACGAATTTGATCCGTTAAACCAGACTGTAATTCAAAATTCACAGACTGGATTTTACCGAGCAGAGGGGAAGGGGGGTCGGCCACTATCAGAGAAAATACTTAGGGTTTTTCGAAAATTTGTGACCTGTTGTGTATAATTTCTGTACTGCAATAACTTATTTATAATGTAGGCCGCTAACAGCTTAGGGCCCATTAGTCATAAGTTCAAGCCCAACAAGCAAAGCCCGCATGTTCAGAAATTAATATAAATTCATCATGACTCCGATTGATAAACCGATTTCACCAATGTGCACAGAAACCATTTCTGCACCTTTTAAAGTCAAGATAAATTTTTCTGAATCTGAATTCAGTGATTTCCAAAAATTCCCATCCCTATGTCATTTTAGGAAATCTTACTCCTCTACTCTTAATTAAGAAGTCCAACTTCTTTGTTCATTAAATTTAACTCTTTAAATTTAACTATCTCAACGGGAATTAAAAACCCATTACTCTGTATGACCCTCAATGGTTCAGGGATACAGCTAGCCGTGGGCTCACAACTCCTTGTGACTCGGAACAACAATTTCCGACTTGCCCATCGAATCATGATAAGAGCGTCTAGCAACATCGCCCCATGATTCCCTAGGTATCACTGATAGTGCCTGCAAGAACCAATAGATTTTGGTTAGCGTACAGTACGGTCCCTTCATCCATATATCCCGATTGAATCAACAACCATTGGTATATCGAGAGTCGTTCGAGATTCGATAACTATGCAATACATCTTGAAGATCAAATAGTGACATCGCATGTGCTACTAAGAAACCATTTCTTAAATCACATCATGTACTCTGGCCAGAGATTCGTCACACTAATATCTCCTCAGATCGCATAGGATATCCACACTCGCAAGTATGTGGTGAATCCTTGACAACAAAGCATCGACTCCTATATGTGTTGTAACTGTACCCAATCCCGACACCTGATGACCCCAATAGAGTCGGTAAACGAGTCAAAGCACAGTACTAGCATATAGAGTCTCAATGATGTTTCAAGTAGTAAGGACTAATGGTGTACAACCAAAACCGCGGACTTTATCCACTCGATAAGTGATAACCACTTGGAAAGTCCGGATAGGGTAGTTCGATCATTCATCATATGAATATCCATTTGCATGCTTCGAACATCTCTATGTTCCTTACCAATGAAACGTGGTACTCTGCATCGCAAATGCTAGTCTCAAACTCGAGCGATCCTTATCCTTATTATCGGACGACTCAATCGACTAGGAACAGTTTAGAATATACAGTGACTATAAGATGTGTTTCATGATAGACATCTCCATGTTCTACCACATCTTACATACACTATAGTATATTCAAGGTCTTTATCAAAACAACAATAGTATATCACAATATAACAATATGAAGAAAGATAAAGTCATTGCCATTAATAAAAGTGTAAATTATATTAAACAAAAGATTGTTTATACAAAGAGTCATCAAAGCCCTTAGCCACAAGTTGGCTCACCGGGCACCCACTCTTTCAATCTCCCACTTGCCCTATAGCCAACTAGTCATACTACGTAGACCCATTGCTTCGCGATGTTTGTCAAATAATGGTCCTGGCAAGGGCTTAGTAAGTGGATCAGCGATATTGTCTGCAGAGGCCACTCTTTCGACAGTGATGTCTCCTCTTTCCACAATCTCCCGGATGATGTGGTATTTCCTCAGTACATGTTTGGATCTTTGATGAGACCTTGGTTCCTTTGCCTGAGCAACGGCACCCGTGTTGTCACAGTACACCGGGACTGGACCAACAACTTCAGGAATGACGCCCAACTCTTGGACGAAATTCCTCATCCAAACGGCCTCTTTAGCAGCAGCTGATGCTGCAATGTATTCTGCCTCAGTGGTGGAATCCGCTGTGGTGTCCTGCTTGGAACTCTTCCAAGAGACAGCACCGCCATTGAGCATGAACACAAATCCAGAGGTTGACTTCGAGTCATCGACGTCACTTTGGAAGCTAGAGTCGGTATAGCCTTCCAATTTTAGTTCTCTTCCTCCATATACCATGAACATATTCTTAGTCCTTCGTAAGTACTTAAGAATGTCCTTCACGACTTTCCAATGCATTTGACTGGGATTAGCTTGATATCTGCTCGTGACACTCAGAGCAAATGCTACATCCGGTCTGGTAGATATCATCCCATACATGATACTACCTATGGCTGACGCATATGGTACATGTGTCATTTTCTCTATCTCTTCATCCGTCTTGGGACACATAGACTTGGATAGAGAAACTCCATGACACATGGGTAGATGTCCTCTCTTGGACCCATCTATTGAAAACCGTTTCAATATGGTGTCGATGTAGGTTGCTTGAGTGAGTCCTATCATTCTCTTAGATCTATCTCTATAGATCTGTATCCCTAGAATATAGGATGCCTCACCCAAATCCTTCATCGAGAATCTACCTGATAACCATATCTTTGTTGACTGCAACATCCCTACGTCATTCCCAATGAGTAGGATGTCATCAACATAAAGTACTAAGAATGTCACAGCATCCTTAACTACTTTCTTGTACACGCATGGTTCCTCCGGGTTCTTGATGAAACCAAAATCCTTTATTGTTTCATCAAATTTCTGGTTCCAACTTCTTGATGCTTGTTTTAGACCATAAATTGATCTCTGAAGCTTGCATACCTTATGCTCGCTTCCCATGGATGTGTACCCCTCAGGCTGCTTCATATAGATTTCTTCCTTAATGTCTCCATTAAGAAAAGCAGTCTTCACATCCATTTGCCATATCTCATAGTCATACCAAGCAGCTATGGCAATAAGGATTCTTATGGACTTGAACATTGCAACTGGTGAAAAGGTTTCATCATAGTCAACTCCTTGTCTTTGAGTATAACCTTTCGCCACCAATCGCGCCTTGTAGGTCAATACCTTACCATCAGGCCCAAGCTTTCTCTTGTAGATCCATTTACATCCTATTGGAACAATTCCATCGGGAGGATCTATTAAAGACCAAACTTGGTTTGTATGCATCGAATCTATTTCCGACTGCATAGCTTCAAGCCATAAATTTGAATCCGCATCAGAAATTGCTTCTTTGAAGTTTCTTGGATCATATCCAACATCGGGTTCATCTTGATCCCCTTCAAGAAGAAGACCATATCGAATAGGAGGTCTAGAAGTCCTCTAGGATCTTCTAGGTATAGGCGTGTCTATCAATGGTTCCTGAGGTGTAGGATCGTTATTTTGTATTTCGGGTTCTTCTCGAATTTCTTCGAGTTCCATCATCTCGCCTTTCTTATCCAATAAGAACTCCTTCTCCAAGAAGGTGGCATTCCTTGAAACAAACACCTTTGTTTCAGCAGGATGATAGAAATAATATCCGATTGAATTCTTCGGATACCCTACAAAATAACATAAGGTGGATCGACTATCCAACTTATCTCCCACTGTCTGCTTCACGTAAGCAAGACATCCCCAAATCCTCAAGTACGAATACTTAGGAGCTTTGCCATTCCATAACTCGTATGGTGTTTTGTCCACTGCTTTAGTGTGGATGTTGTTCAACAACAATACCGCTGTTTCAAGCGCATAGCCCCAAAACGAAGGTGGAAGCTCAGTGAAGCTCATCATGGATCGAACCATGTCCAAAAAAGTTCTATTACGACGCTCCGATACACCATTCAGCTGTGGTGTCATAGGAGGAGTCCACTGAGAGAGAATCCCATTCTCTTTTAGATAGTCCAAAAACTCGGTACTCAAATATTCTCCACCTCGATCCGATCGAAGTGCTTTAATACTTTTACCTAGCTTGTTTTCTACTTCAGCCTTGAATTCTTTGAACTTTTCAAATGCTTCAGACTTATATTTCATTAAATATAAATACCCATACCTAGAATAATCATCAGTAAAGGTAATGAAGTAGGTGTGGCCATATTGAGTACCAATTCTAAATGGACCACAAACATCTGTATGGATCAAATCCAACAAATTTTGACTACGCTCAGGTTTCCCCTTAAAAGGAGATTTAGTCATTTTTCCTTTCAGGCAGGACTCACAAGTAGGTAGAGAGTTAATATCAAACATATCAAACATGCCCTCTCCCACTAGCTTGTTCATCCTCCTTGAGGAAATATGACTTAGCCTAGCATGCCATAGGTTTGTCGGGTTTTGACTATCAATTTTCCTTTTGTTTGTTGTTGCCGGTTTATCAACATAATTTATTGGAACGTCTTTTAGTTTTAAGTTATATAGATCGTTTTCAAGTTGTACATTTTCAATCAAACATTCATTCTTGTAAATATTGCAAATCCCATTCACAAAATTGCAAGAATAACCATCTCTATCAAGCATAGAAACAGAAATAATGTTTTTAATCAAATCCGGAACAAATAAAACATCTCTCAAAAGTAACTTAAAACCGTTCTACAAAATTAAATAAATATCTCCCACAGCTTTAGCTTCAACTCTGAAACCATTTCCGAGCCTCAGCTGGGTCTCACCCATTCTAAGCCTACGACTTCTTGTCATCACCTGCAAATCATTGCAAATGTGAGATCCACATCCGATATCCAATACCCAAGAAGTAGTATTAAGTGAAAAATTTATTTCAATATAGAACATACCCTTCGCAGTTCGCAACTGCTCTAGATATTCCTTGCAGTTACGCTTCCAATGACCGGGCTTCTTGCAGTAATGGCAAACATCCTTGGATTTTTCCATGTTTGAAGCCTTTGTCTTGTACTTCTTCTCGGGTTCGATTTTCTTGGGTGGGGCAGAACGTTTCTTACCCTTTGTACTTGGCCCCTTCTTAGCAGAAGAAGAGGAGCCCACCAAGAAAGCCGGTTTATCCTTCTTTAATGTGGATTCATATGTCACAAGCATATTGACCATCTCTTCAAGGGAGGCCTCTATCTTGTTCATATTGAAATTCACCACAAATCCGTCAAACAAAGAAGGAAGAGATAGAAGTAGTAAGTCCACGTTGAGTTCATGCTCCAACACCAAATCTAGGGTTACCAACTTCTGTATGAACCAAATCACTCGTACCCCATGATCACGGACCGAAGTCCCTTCACGCATGCGACACGTCATTAGCTCCTTTACAGTAGCGAACCTTTCAACCCTCGATTGAGCCCCAAAAAGTTTCTTGAGTTGTACGTGAATGTCAGCAGCATTCACGGTGTCCTCAAATCGCCTCTGGAGTTCATCAGACATCGAGGCTTGCATATAGCATTTGGCCTTGATATCATGGTCCCACCATATATCAAGTTTGGCTAACTCTTCCGGACTTATGTCAGCTGGTGCTTCCTTCGGAGGAGATTTTTCTAACACGTAGAGCATCTTCTCCGAAGTCAAGACAATCTTCAACTTACGGAACCATTCCGTATAGTTTGCGCCAGTCAATTTATTTTGTTCGAGGATCGAGAAAAGTGGATTACGCGAATTCATCTTTATGAAATACTGAAAAGAAACAGACAAATATCAGTGATTGTTTAAGTAATTTACTAAGACATAAAATAGGCAAAATTTATTTTATCAATCTCACTCCCACTATTTTAACGATTTCACTACCCTCTAGTGAAAACGGGAAACTGTTTTCCTTAGTGAGAACATGGAGTCCAATTGACAAACTATGGTCCCGAATAATATCAGCCAACCATAATTTTCAAAAGGTAGAGCCCAATTGCTTCCAAAGCAACCTCCACGTTTTTACCTCATGTCCAATAAGAGCCCAATAATATGACGCCGTTTATTGTGACATGTCAAGATGACCCATCAATATTAAGTTGTGATGGACGGTCGCCATGTGGATCCCCCAATAATATGAGCCGATCCCATGGGAGTTCCACCCAACTTACAACATGTGTCGATCCAATGTACAGCTTTCCGACGAACGGGCCCCCCCAATAATATGAGCCGGACCGTATCCATGGGTAGCATCTCATACATTGATCGTTGATGGAAGGTAGGAACATTTAAACAAATTTAAATTTCCTTTATTTATCTTGATATCAATTTTAAATCATATTTAAAATGAGGGATTTTAATTTTGAAAATTTGTCTCATCATTTTTAAAGTTTTGTATGCTTGCCGGATTCACACAATTTTGTCTAAAACATGCATACAACAATAATATCACATATTATATAGGATGATCGATTCCATTTCTAATCGACCCGTGGTTGCCAATCACGAGTCTTAGTCCAATCCTAGGTAATATGCAGTATGCAATGCAATCCTATTACATTGAGCTTCCATTTTACATTTCTTCTGTCTTTATTGTCTGCTGGGCCCACCTCCATCTTCAAATCTTCATCTCCCACTAAATCTAATGTATTTACAAT
Organism: Henckelia pumila; assembly: GCF_033568475.1. Lineage (NCBI taxonomy): Eukaryota > Viridiplantae > Streptophyta > Magnoliopsida > Lamiales > Gesneriaceae > Henckelia > Henckelia pumila. Next base: position 62,309,501 of record NC_133121.1, read on the forward strand.
AAATAACAATGACAAGTAGGGGATACATTTTTAAGGGGTGGGAACGGGCCATAAACCATGCCCACTTTTATTACATATGACAATTCATATTGGGCCATAAACCAGGACCATTAATAAATCCAACAACAATAAAAACAAATGTAAATTCCTAACATACACCTACAAAATTGGTCATGGCAATCGATCATCCTTATCCAATAACATTTAATTCAAAATTAATTTATTGGATAACATGCAATGGCAATTTAAATTTAAAAGGATAAAATCATATTTCATATATAAAATCCTATTTTACATACAAAATCATATTTTATCTTTTTATCAAATAAAATCATATTTTATCTATAAAATCCAATTTTATACATAAAATCATATTTTATTCAATATATCCATAAGATCATATCTTATCATTAATTGTACCAAAAATAATTAATTTCAAAATTCAATTTAACGGATAAAATATTAAAAAATTAATTTTTCCGCGGGCCGCCCGGGACATTCCCGGGTTGCCCGCGCCCCATAGGGCTCAGGCCGGGCAGCGCCGTGCGCTGCCCGGGGCAGCGACCATCGCTGCCCGGGTTTTGCCCGAAAAAAAAAAATTTATTTTTAAAATATTTATTTTGTTTCAAAAACCGAGGCTTAAAAATTTTTTGTACAATCGATTAATTTAATCGCTTGATCTGAGCAACCTGGCTCTGATACCACTGTTGGAGAACGCGACGATCAGATCAATCAGAATTGATACCCGATGCAGCGGAAGTTTAAAAATTTTATATGGAACGATTCCATAATGGGTATCAAAACTTTACGATTAAATTGTGTGTGTAAAAATTAAATAACAATTATAAATTTTTACCTCCAATCTCGAGTTGAGATTATGGACACCAACAGATTGCTCTGCTCTTGTTGTATATCCCTGAAACTGATGGACGAACTGTTCTTCAATCAGGTCCACGAACGGATATTTAATCCCTCTGATAGATTGCACTAGAAAATCTATCAGAAGTTTCTATGAAGAGATTAACGAATGTGATCCGTTAAACCAGACTGTAATTCAAAATTCACAGACTGGATTTTACCGAGCAGAGGGGAAGGGGGGTCGGCCACTATCAGAGAAAATACTTAGGGTTTTTCGAAAATTTGTGACCTGTTGTGTATAATTTCTGTACTGCAATAACTTATTTATAATGTAGGCCGCTAACAGCTTAGGGCCCATTAGTCATAAGTTCAAGCTCGACAAGCAAATCCCGCATGTTCAGAAATTAATATAAAATTCATCATGACTCCGATTGATAAACCGATTTCACCAATGTGCACAGAAACCATTTCTGCACCTTTTAAAGTCAAGATAAATTTTTCTGAATCCGAATTCAGTGATTTCCAAAAATGCCCATCCCTATGTCATTTTAGGAAATCTTACTCCTCTACTCTTAATTAAGAAGTCCAACTTCTTTGTTCATTAAATTTAACTCTTTAAATTTAACTATCTCAACGGGGATTAAAAATCCATTACTCTGTGTGACCCTCAATGGTTCAGGGATACAGCTAGCCATGGGCTCACAACTCCTTGTGACTCGGAACAACAATTTTCGACTTGCCCATCGAATCATGGTAAGAGCGTCTAGCAACATCGCCCCATGATTCCCTAGGTATCACTGATAGTGCCTGCAAGAACCAATAGATTTTGGTTAGCGTACAGTACGGTCCCTTCATCCATATATCCCGATCGAATCAACAACCATTGGTATATCGAGAGTCGTTCGAGATTCGATAACTATGCAATACATCTTGAAGATCAAATAGTGACATCGCATGTGCTACTAAGAAACCATTTCTTAAATCACATCATGTACTCTGGCCAGAGATTCATCACACTAATATCTCCTCAGATCGCATAGGATATCCACACTCGCAAGTATGTGGTGAATCCTTAACAACAAAGCATCGACTCCTATATGTGTTGTAACTGTACCCAATCCCGACACCTGATGACCCCAATAGAGTTGGTAAACGAGTCAAAGCACAATACTAGCATATAGAGTCTCAATGATGTTTCAAGTAGTAAGGACTAATGGTGTACAACCAAAACCGCGGACTTTATCCACTCGATAAGTGATAACCACTTGGAAAGTTCGGATAGGGTAGTTCGATCATTCATCATATGAATATCCATTTGCATGCTTCGAACATCTCTATGTTCCTTACCAATGAAGCGTGGTACTCTGCATCGCAAATGCTAGTCTCAAACTCGAGCGATCCTTATCCTTATTATCGGACGGCTCAATCGACTAGGAACAGTTTAGAATATACAGTGACTATAAGATGTGTTTCATGATAGACATCTCCATGTTCTACCACATCTTACATACACTATAGTATATTCAAGGTCTTTATCAAAACAACAATAGTATATCACAATATAACAATATGAAGAAAGATAAAGTCATTGCCATTAATAAAAGTGTAAATTATATTAAACAAAAGATTGTTTATACAAAGAGTCATCAAAGCCCTTAGCCACAAGTTGGCTCACCGGGCACCCACTCTTTCAAAAACGTAGAGCTCATGCAAATTAGTCCAGCCATTTTTCGATAATCCAAATTTTATTTCATTCGGGTTTGCATATCTCCATGAACATCTCCAATGACTTCACTGTCTTCATCCTCATTTTCAGCCGTGGATTGGTCAAATTTTTGTTTCTGGAGATTTTGTAGGAGGTGTTGTCGGAGGTGTTGTAAGACCTGGGACAACATCATATTTTCCAGAATTTTCAAGCAAGTCATCAACTTCGTCCTTAGCAGTCTTCTTCTTCAAATCTGCAAAATCATCAAACACAATGTTAATAGACTCAAAAATTGTTCAAGTTCTTATGTTAAACATCATGTAAGCTTGAATATCCGAAGAATAACCTAAAAACAAATACTTGTCACTTTTAGCATCAAACATTGCAAAATGATCAATATCATTCAAAACGTAACATGCACAGCCAAAAACATAAAAGTATTTAAGGTTCGGCCTCTTTCCCATGAGAGTTTCGTAAGAAGTCATGGTAGAATCATTCCTCAAATATATTCTATTTGAAATGTGACGTGCCGTGATTAAAGCTTCTGCCCAAAAATTTTTTGAGATATTTTCAGAACTAAACATCACTCTAGCAATCTCTTGCAAAGTTATATTCTTATTTTCAAAAAATTCATTCTGTTGTTGGGTTTTGGGAGAAGAAAATTCAGGATAAATACCTTTCTTACCACATAAATTCTCAAAAGATGAGTTTTCGAACTCCTTACCATAATCAGTGAGAATTGTGGCCACCTTCAAGTTGTGAAGATTCACAATCCTTGTGAGCAAATTCTTAAAAACATCAAATATATCTAATTTTCTCTCACAAATCTTACCCAAGTATATAGTAAAAAATCATCTACACAAACAACAGAATAATTCTTACCTCCGAAGCTTTTCACATCCATTGAACCCATCGAGTCCATATGTACAAGCTGAAGACAGAGTGTTGTCTTAGATGTTGGAAACATCTGGTGCGACACCCTGATCTACTTCTTTTTGACATGCCTCACAAAAAAATGGAATTTCATATTTTAAATTAGGCATACCTCTAACAGCATCAAACTTAATTAGGTTCTTCAAAGTCTTGAAGTTTTCATGTCCCAACTTCCGATGCCAAAGGTTAAATTCATCCATATTTGTATGCGTACAAGCCGTCTCTTCTCCAAGTTGATAGCGATTATCATATGACCTCGTACCTGTCATAACACATGTTAGAACTATCAAAAACTTTGCATAGTTTCTTATCAAACTGCACATGCAAGTTATCATCACAAAGTTTGCTAATGCTTATTAAATTTGCAGTTAGTCCTTCAACATATAGCACATTGCGAAGTTTAGGCAAACCAACAACATCCAATGTGCCTTTTCCTGCAATATTTTCCTTTGAACCTCCTTTATAAGTCACTTTCCCAGTCTTTTGTTCAACATAATTTGTGAGAAACTTCCTATAACCTGTCATATGGTGTGAGCTACCACTATCAAAGTACCAAGAACCTGAAACATTAGTTCTTAAAGCTGTATAAATCATGTAACAATGAATATCAGCTTTTGGTACCTAAGCCTTTCTTACAGTAGATCTATTTCTAGAGATGTTGTGGGAAGGTGTTGGCAACACCTTAGGTACAGATCTTTGTCTGTAGTCTTCCTGCATCTTAAAACAGTATGGTTTGATATGGCAAGGTTTATGACACTAGTGACACACAAACTTCCTTTTCATTCCAGACTTTGAAGGAGCAGCACGCTTTGGCTTTGATTTTGGAGGATCGGTTGTTGTGACCTTCTCTTTTAAGCTTCCTAGACAGCTAATTTCTTTGACAAACACAGAAACTTTTGAGCATTCACCAAACTCAAATTTCCTGTTCTCAAAACCTATTCCAGTCTTCCCATCTCTTCCCATCATGAGCAAAGAATCAAGCTTGGTTGTGCTTGAATTAAACTTGGCCAATGTAGCCTTGGATTTCTCGAGTTCTTCCTTTACCTGACACAATTTCAGGTCCTTTTTACTCAGCACAACTTCAAGTCTTGACACAGCAGCCTTCAAGTCAGTATTTTCCTTTGAAAGAATAGCATTCGTTTTATTCCTTTCAATTCAGTCAGCATGTAGCTCTTCAAACATCATCCGAGCTTCTTCTATAGAAATTTTCTCATCACCTGCATCAGTATTACACACATTATCAGTAGTAAAAGAATTTAAACATACTGACCTTTGGGAGATGTTGCGGCCAGGTGTGGCAACACCTAAGGGATTGACTTGAAATTTTTTCTTTCTTTCTATCAACGCTGTTAGGGCTGTGTGACTTTCTTCTCCTGTTTGTTCTTCATCTTTTTCAGATTCTTCATCACACAAAGATGTTGGAAAACTGGCGTTCAGATCAATCACGATTGATACCCGGTGCAGCGGAAGTTTAAAATTTTATTATGGAACAATTCCATAGTGTGGGTATCAACCGTTCAACGATTAAATTATAAGTGTGTGTAAAATTAAATAACAATTATTAAATTTTACCTTCAATCTCGAAGCGAGATTATTGGACACCACACAGATTTCTCTGCGCTTCTTGTATCTCCCAGGAACTGATGAACTCCTTCTATCAGGTCCACGAATAGAGGTTTAATCCCTCTGATAGATTGCACTAGAAAATCTATCAGAAGTTTTCTGCGAAGAGAATAAACGAATTTGATTCGCTATTCCTGACTGCAATTCAAAATTACAGACCGGAAAATTCTCTGACAGAGAGGGAGGGGTCGGCCGAATAGTTATGAGAGAGAGCTAGGGTTTTTTTCGATTTCTGTCTCTCAAATTAATGACCAGTTGTGTGTAATTTCTGTACTGCAATAACTTATTTATAATGCAGGCCACTAACAGCTTAGGGCCCATTAGTCATAAGTTGAGGCCCGACAAGCAAAGCCCACACGTTCAGAAATTAATATAAAATTCATCGTGACTCCGATTGATAAACCGATTTTACCAATGTGCACAGAAACCATTTCTGCACATTTTATAGTCAAGATAAATTTTCCTGAATCCGAATTCAGTGGTTTCCAAAAATGTCCATCCCTATGTCATTTTAGGAAATCCTACTCCCTTACTCTTATTTAAGAAGTCCAACTTCTTTATTCATTAAATTTAACTCTTTAAATTTAACTATCTCAACGGGGATTAAAACTCCATTACACTGTGTGACCCTCAATGGTTCAGGGATACAGCTAGCCGTGGGCTCACAACTCCTTGTGACTCGGAACAACACTTTCCGACTTGCCCAACGAATCATGGTAAAGCGCCTAGCAACATCGCCCCATGATTCCCTAGGTATCACTGATAGTGCCTACAAGAACCAGTAGATTTTGGTTAGCGTACAGTACGGTCCCTTCATCCATATATCCCGATCGAATCAACAACCATTGGTATATCGAGAGTCGCTCAAGATTCGATAACTATGCAATACATCTTGAAGATCAAATTAGTGACATCGCATGTGCTACTAAGAAACCATTTCTTAAATCACATCAATTACTCTGGCCAGAGATTTATCACACTAATATCTCCTCAGATCGCATAGGATATCCACACTCGCAAGTATGTGGTGAATCCTTGACAACAATGCATTGACTCCTATATGTGTCGTAACTGTACCCAATCTCGACACCTGATGACCCCCATAGAGTCGGTAAACGAGTCAAAGCACAGCACTAGCATATAGAGTCTCCATGATGTTTCAAGTTGTAAGGACTAATGGTGTACAACCAAAACCGCGGACTTAATCCACTCGATAAGTGATAACCACTTGGAAAGTCCGGATAGGGTAGTTCGATTATTCATCCTATGAATATCCATTTGCATGCTTCGAACATCTCCATGTTCCCTACCAATGAAACGTGGTACTCCGCATCGCAAATGCTAGTCTCAAACTCGAGCGATCCTTATCCTTATTATCGGACGGCTCAATCGACTAGGAACGGTTTTAGAACATACAGTGACTATAAGATGTATTTCATGATAGACATCTCCATGTTCTACCACATCTTACATACACTATAGTATATTCAAGGTCTTTATCAAAACAACAATATATCACAATATAACAATATGAAGTAATATAAAGTCATTGCCATAAAAGTGTAAATAATATTAAACAAAAGATTGTTTATACAAAGAGTCATCAAAGCCCATAGCCACACAGTTGGCTCACTGGGCACCCACTCTTACAATCTCCCACTTGCCCTATAGCCAACTAGTCATACTACGTAGACCCATTGCTTCGCGATGTTTGTCAAACAATGGTCCTGGCAAGGGCTTAGTAAGCGGATCAGCGATATTGTCTGCAGAGGCCACTCGTTCGACAATGATGTCTCCTCTTTCCACAATCTCCCGGATTATGTGGTATTTCCTCAGTACGTGTTTGGATCTTTGATGAGACCTTGGTTCCTTTGCTTGAGCAACGGCACCCGTGTTGTCACAGTACACCGGGACTGGACCAACAAATTCAGGAATGACGCCCAACTCTTGGACGAACTTCCTCATCCAAACGGCCTCTTTAGCAGCAGCTGATGCTGCAATGTATTCAGCCTCAGTGGTGGAATCCGCTGTGGTGTCCTGCTTGGAACTCTTCCAAGAGACAGCACCGCCATTGAGCATGAACACAAATCCAGAGGTTGACTTCGAGTCATCCACATCACTTTGGAAGCTAGAGTCGGTATAGCCTTCCAATTTGAGTTCTCGTCCTCCATAAACCATGAACATATTCTTAGTCCTTCGCAAGTACTTAAGAATGTCCTTCACGGCTTTCCAATGCATTTGACCAGGATTAGACTGATATCTGCTCGTGACACTCAGAGCAAATGCTACATCCGGTCTGGTAGATATCATCCCATACATGATACTACCTATAGCTGACGCATATGGTACATGTGTCATATTCTCTATCTCTTCATCAGTCTTGGGACACATAGACTTGGATAGAGAAACTCCATGACACATGGGTAGATGTCCTCTTTTGGACCCATCCATTGAAAACCGTTTCAATATGGTATCGATGTAGGTTGATTGAGTGAGTCCTATCATTCTCTTAGACCTATCTCTATAGATCTGTATCCCAAGAATGTAGGATGCCTCTCCCAAATCCTTCATCGAAAATCTACCTGATAACCATATCTTTGTTGACTGCAACATCCCTACATCATTCCCAATGAGTAGGATGTCATCAACATAAAGTACTAAGAATGTCACAGCATCCTTAACTACTTTCTTGTACACGCACGGTTCCTCCGGGTTCTTGATGAAACCAAAATCTTTTATTGTTTCATCAAATTTCTGGTTCCAACTTCTTGATGCTTGTTTTAGACCATAAATTGATCTCTGAAGCTTGCATACCTTATGCTCGCTTCCCATGGATGTGAACCCCTCAGGCTGCTTCATATAGATTTCCTCCTTAATGTCTCCATTAAGAAAAGCAGTCTTCACATCCATTTGCCATATCTCATAGTCATACCATGCAGCTATGGCAATTAGGATTCTTATGGACTTGAACATTGCAACTGGTGAAAAGGTTTCGTCATAGTCAACTCCTTGCCTTTGAGTATAACCTTTAGCCACCAATCGCGCCTTGTAGGTCAATACCTTACCATCAGGCCCAAGCTTTCTTTTGTAGATCCATTTACACCCTATCGGAACAATTCCATCGGGAGGATCTACTAAAGACCAAACTTGGTTTGTATGCATCGAATCCAATTCTGACTGCATAGCTTCAAGCCATAAATTCGAATCCGCATCAGAAATTGCTTCCTTGAAGTTTCTTGGATCACATCCAATGTCGGGTTCATCTTGATCCCCTTCAAGAAGAAGACCATATCGAACTGGAGGTCTAGAAGTCCTTTCGGATCTTCTAGGTGCAGGCGTGTCCAGCAATGGTTCCTGAGGTGTAGGATCGTTATTTTGTATTTTGGGTTCTTCTCGAACTTCTTCGAGTTCCATCATCTCGCCTTTCTTATCCAATAAGAACTCCTTCTCCAAGAAGGTGGCATTCCTAGAAACAAACACCTTTGTTTCAGCAGGATAATAGAAATAATATCCGATTGAATTCTTCGGATACCCTACAAAATAACATAAGCTGGATCGACTATCCAACTTATCTCCCACTGTCCGCTTCACGTAAGCAGGACATCCCCAAATCCTCAAGTACGAATACTTAGGAGCTTTGCCATTCCATAACTCGTATGGTGTTTTGTCCACTGCTTTAGTGTGGACGTTGTTCAACAACAATACCGCCGTTTCAAGCGCATAGCCCCAAAACGAAGGTGGAAGCTCAGTGAAGCTCATCATAGATCGAACCATGTCCAACAAAGTTCGATTACGACGCTCCGATACACCATTAAGCTGTGGTGTCATAGGAGGAATCCACTGAGAGAGAATCCCATTCTCTTTTAGATAGTCCAAAAACTCGGTACTCAAGTATTCTCCACCTCGATCCGATCGAAGTGCTTTAATACTTTTACCTAGCTTGTTTTCTACTTCAGCCTTGAATTCTTTGAACTTTTCAAATGCTTCAGACTTATATTTCATTAAATATAAATACCCATACCTTGAATAATCATCAGTAAAGGTAATGAAGTAGGTGTGGCCATGTTGAGTCCCTACTCTAAATGGACCACAAACATCTGTATGGATCAAATCCAACAGATTCTGACTACGCTCAGGTTTCCCCTTAAAGGAGATTTAGTCATTTTTCCTTTTAGGCAGGATTCACAAGTAGGTAGAGAATTAATATCAGACATATCAAACATGCCCTCTCCCACTAGCTTGTTCATCCTCCTTGAGGAAATATGACCTAGCCTAGCATGCCAAAGGTTTGCCGGGTTTTGACTATCGATTTTCCTTTTGTTTGTTGTCGCCGGTTTATCAACATAATTCACTGGAAAGTCTTTTAGTTTTAAGTTGTATAGATCGTTTTCAAGTTGTCCATTTCCAATTAAACATTCATTCTTGTAAATATTGCAAATCCCATTCACAAAATTGCAAGAATAACCATCTCTATCAAGCATAGAAATAGAAATAATGTTTTTAATTAAATTTGGCACAAATAAAACATCTCTTAACAATAATTTAAAACCGTTCTGCAAAGTCAAACAAACATCTCCAATGGCCGTAGCTTCAACTCTGGAACCATTCCCGAGCCTCAGCTGGGTCTCACCCATTCTAAGCCTGCGACTTCTTGTCATCACCTGCAAATCATTGCAAATGTGAGATCCACATCCGGTATCCAATACCCAAGAAGTTGTATTAAGTGACATGTTTATTTCAATATAGAACATACCCTTTGCAGTTCCCAACTGCTCAAGATATTCCTTGCAGTTGCGCTTCCAATGACCCGGCTTCTTGCAGTAATGGCAAACATCCTTGGATTTTCCATTGTTTGAAGCCTTTGTCTTTTGCTTCTTCTCGGGCTCAGCTTTCTTGGGTGGGGTAGAACGTTTCTTGCCCTTCATACTTGGCCCCTTCTTCGCAGAAGATGAGGAGCCCACCAAGAAAGCTGGCTTATCCTTCTTAAGTGTGGATTCATATGTAACGAGCATATTGACCATCTCTTCAAGGGTGGCCTCTATCTTGTTCATATTAAAATTTATTACAAATCCATCAAATGAAGAAGGAAGAGACAGAAGCAATAAATCCACATTGAGTTCATGCTCCAACACCAAATCTAGGGTCGCCAACTTCTGTATGAGCCAAATCACTCGTACCCCATGATCACGGACCGAAGTCCCTTCACGCATGCGGCACGTCATCAACTCCTTAACAGTAGCGAACCTTTCAGCCCTCGACTGAGCCCCAAAAAGTTCCTTGAGTTGCGTGTGAATGTCAGCAGCATTCACCGTGTCCTCAAATCGCCTCTGGAGTTCATCAGACATCGAGGCTTGCATATAGCATTTGGTCTTGATGTCATGGTCACACCATGCATCAAGTTTGGCCAATTCCTCCGGACTTATGTCAGCTGGTGCTTCCTTCGGAGGTGCTTTCTCTAACACGTAGAGCATTTTCTCCGAAGTTAAGACAATCTTCAACTTCCGGAACCATTCCGTATAGTTGGCGCCAGTCAACTTGTTTTGTTCGAGGATCGAGAATAATGGATTTCGCGAATTCATTGTATGAAATACTGAAAAGAAAAAACAGACATATATCAATGATTGTTTAACAATTTACTAAGACATAAAATAGGCGAATTTAATTTTATGAATCTCACTCCCACTATTTTAACGATTTCACCACCCTCTAGTGAAAACGGGAAACTTTTTCTTTAGTGAGAACATGGAGTCCAATTGACAAACTTATGGTCCCGAATAATATCAGCCAACCATAATTCTCAAAAGGTAGAGCCCAATTGCTTCCAAAGCAACCCCCATGTGTTTACCTCATGTCCAATAAGGGCCCAATAATATGACGCCGTTTAAAGTGACATGTCAAGATGACCCATCAATATTAAGTTGTGATGGACGGTCGCCATGTGGATCCCCCAATAATATGAGCCGATCCCATGGGAGTTCCACCCAACTTACAACATTTGTCGATCCAATGTACAGCTTTCCGACGGACGGGCCCCCCCAATAATATGAGCCGGACCGTATCCGCGGGTAGCATCACATACATTGACCGTTGATGGAAGGTAGGAACATTTAAACAATATTTAAATTTCCTTTATTTATCTTGATATAAATTTTAAATCATATTTAAAATGAGGGATTTTATTTATAAAAATATTTGTCTCATCATATTTAATTTATTGCATGCATTGCCGGATTCACGCAATTTATGTCTAAACATGCATACAATCATAATATCACATATTATATAGGATGATCGATTCCATTTCTAATTGACCCGTGGTTGCCAATCACGGGTCTTAGTCCAATCCTAGGTAATATGCAGTATGCAAATGCAATCCTATTACATATGCTTCCAATTTACATTTCTTCAGTCTTCATTGTCTGCTGGGCCCACCATCTTCAAATCTTGATCTCCCACTAAATCTAATGTATTTACAATAAATAACAATGACAAGTAGGGGATACATTTTTAGGGGGTGGGAACGGGCTATAAACCAAGCCCACTTTTATTACATATGACATTCATATCGGGCCATAAACCAGGCCCATTAATAAAACCAACAATAATAAAGACAAAATGTAAATTCCTAACATACACCTACAAAATTGGTCATGGCAATCGATCATCCTTATCCAATAACATTTAATTCAAAATTAATTTATTGGATAACATGCTGTGGCAATTCAAATTTAAACAAGATAAAATCATATTTTATATATAAAATCTTATTTCACATATAAAATCATATTTTATCTCTATATCAAATAAAATCATATTTTATCTATAAAATCCAATTTTACAAATAAAATCATATTTTACTTAATATATCATAAGATCAAATCTTATCATCAATTGTACCAAAAATAATTGATTTCAAAATTCAATTTAAGGATAAAATATTAAAATTTTCCAAAAATTCAAATTTATCCAAAAATCAATTTTAAAGTTTACGGACTCGAACAATTCGATCCGAAATCTCGTGAACCAATCAAAAACAATTTTTGACCGGACCAAAAATAAAATTTTAACACATTAAAATTAATTTTAAATAAAAAATTTAATTTTTCCCGCGGGCCGCCCGGGACACTCCCGGGCCGGCCCGCACCCGTGGGCGCGGGCTGGGGCAGCCCGGCTGCCCCTTTAGGGCAGCAACAGTTGCTGCCCTGGCGGCGCCTGGTGCCGCCCCTGGGCGGCGCCGTGCGCCGCCCTGGGCAGCGCCCAGCGCTGCCCTGCGCAGCGCCGAGCGCTGCCCTGGCGGCGCTGAGCGCCGCCCCTGGGCGGCGCCGCCTGGGGCAGCAACAATTGCTGCCCCACCGGGCAGCGATCCAATCGCTGCCCGGGTTTTGCCCCCGGAAAAAAAAATTTTATTTAAAAATATTTATTTTGTTTCAAAAACCGAGACTTAAAAATTTTTTGTACAATCGATTAATTTAATCGTTTGATCTGAGCAACCTGGCTCTGATACCACTGTTGGAAAACTGGCGTTCAGATCAATCACGATTGATACCCGGTGCAGCGGAAGTTTAAAATTTTATTATGGAACAATTCCATAGTGTGGGTATCAACCGTTCAACGATTAAATTATAAGTGTGTGTAAAATTAAATAACAATTATTAAATTTTACCTTCAATCTCGAAGCGAGATTATTGGACACCACACAGATTTCTCTGCGCTTCTTGTATCTCCCGGGAACTGATGAAGTCCTTCTATCAGGTCCACGAATAGAGGTTTAATCCCTCTGATAGATTGCACTAGAAAATCTATCAGAAGTTTTCTGCGAAGAGAATAAACGAATTTGATTCGCTATTCCTGACTGCAATTCAAAATTACAGACCGGAAAATTCTCTGACAGAGAGGGAGGGGTCGGCCGAATAGTTATGAGAGAGAGCTAGGGTTTTTTTCGATTTCTGTCTCTCAAATTAATGACCAGTTGTGTGTAATTTCTGTACTGCAATAACTTATTTATAATGCAGGCCACTAACAGCTTAGGGCCCATTAGTCATAAGTTGAGGCCCGACAAGCAAAGCCCACACGTTCAGAAATTAATATAAAATTCATCGTGACTCCGATTGATAAACCGATTTTACCAATGTGCACAGAAACCATTTCTGCACATTTTATAGTCAAGATAAATTTTCCTGAATCCGAATTCAGTGGTTTCCAAAAATGTCCATCCCTATGTCATTTTAGGAAATCCTACTCCCTTACTCTTATTTAAGAAGTCCAACTTCTTTATTCATTAAATTTAACTCTTTAAATTTAACTATCTCAACGGGGATTAAAACTCCATTACACTGTGTGACCCTCAATGGTTCAGGGATACAGCTAGCCGTGGGCTCACAACTCCTTGTGACTCGGAACAACACTTTCCGACTTGCCCAACGAATCATGGTAAAGCGCCTAGCAACATCGCCCCATGATTCCCTAGGTATCACTGATAGTGCCTACAAGAACCAGTAGATTTTGGTTAGCGTACAGTACGGTCCCTTCATCCATATATCCCGATCGAATCAACAACCATTGGTATATCGAGAGTCGCTCAAGATTCGATAACTATGCAATACATCTTGAAGATCAAATTAGTGACATCGCATGTGCTACTAAGAAACCATTTCTTAAATCACATCAATTACTCTGGCCAGAGATTTATCACACTAATATCTCCTCAGATCGCATAGGATATCCACACTCGCAAGTATGTGGTGAATCCTTGACAACAATGCATTGACTCCTATATGTGTCGTAACTGTACCCAATCTCGACACCTGATGACCCCCATAGAGTCGGTAAACGAGTCAAAGCACAGCACTAGCATATAGAGTCTCCATGATGTTTCAAGTCGTAAGGACTAATGGTGTACAACCAAAACCGCGGACTTAATCCACTCGATAAGTGATAACCACTTGGAAAGTCCGGATAGGGTAGTTCGATTATTCATCCTATGAATATCCATTTGCATGCTTCGAACATCTCCATATTCCCTACCAATGAAACGTGGTACTCCGCATCGCAAATGCTAGTCTCAAACTCGAGCGATCCTTATCCTTATTATCGGACGGCTCAATCGACTAGGAACGGTTTTAGAACATACAGTGACTATAAGATGTATTTCATGATAGACATCTCCATGTTCTACCACATCTTACATACACTATAGTATATTCAAGGTCTTTATCAAAACAACAATAGTATATCACAATATAACAATATGAAGTAATATAAAGTCATTGCCATAAAAGTGTAAATAATATTAAACAAAAGATTGTTTATACAAAGAGTCATCAAAGCCCATAGCCACACAGTTGGCTCACTGGGCACCCACTCTTACAAAAGATGCTTTCTTCCCTTTTCGAACCGTATTTGCACATTCATTGGCATAATGACCATAATCTTGACATTCATGACATTGCACCATGTCAATCTTCTTTGCAGTAGGCTTTTGAGGATCAGGAAATTTCCTTGATGATTGATCAGGCCTTCCTATTTTTCAAAGTTTTGTTAGCAGCCGGAAAAAGTGGAGCTTTGAGTTTCAGATCGGTCTTGTTTGTCTCCCTCATCTTCTTCAGATAAACACCAAACTTCTTAGTGATGAGTGACAACGAGTTATCTCCCAAATCCGATTCAAAGATTTCTTGAGGTTTGAAGAATGAGTTTGCTGTTGTTGAATCCATAATATTCCTGAAAAAATAATCCAGAATCAGCTCTAGTGTATCATGAGTAGGCTCTGATACCACTTGTAAGGGATATCATGGTTCATAAAAATTATCAGAATCAGATGTTGTCACTAGGTGTTGACAACATCCAACACAACATGCAGCGAAAATATTAAAACGTGAATAATAACAACAAACCAACAGTAAAACAACTCAAGAGTAAATATGCACAAGTACTAAAGTAATAAAAGTTTGCGCATACAAATAGATTCAGATGTTGTCACTAGGTGTTGACAACATCTTCAATAACACCTTGATTAACATGCATTAAAATTTTTGAAAACATGAATAAAATAGATAAAAAACCAAACAAATCAGACTCAAATATTTAAGCAAGAGTATAAAATACTCTTGCAGCGCCTCAGGGCAAAACTTTCACTAGAAAATAAATCAAAGAGTTTTACAAAACCCTCAAACTAGTGAAAATGTTAAAAATAAATTTTCTCAAAATATGTGAAAAAATAATAAAACAAATAAACCAACTCTTAAAAATCTACTGAAGGTAGACAAGAAAATCAAAAGAATAGAGTTGGCCATAGATGCCAAAAAAAGAGAGCAAAAAAACTTTCAATCTTTGATCTTCAATCCTCAATCAATATGCTCTCAAACCTTCAAGGCATGTATGGAAAACAACGACCAGAGCTACTACGAGTCCTTCAGATTTTCTACAATTCTCCAGATCTTCTATGCGTATGCTGAAGTCTCTCACAATGTACGCTCAAAGCTCTTTTGGTCATCTCACTCTCTATTTTATTTTGTACGCTTAAATCCTCATCTACGGCTTGAGATCTCTCTTCTTTGCGCTCTCTCGTTTTTCTCCAAGCCATAGATCTCTACGTTCTTTCTTCTATTTAAGCGTGTCAACTTATCTCCAAAAAGAGGCTTGATCTTGTTTCCTTAATTCAAACTTGAATCTACATTGATAAGGAAACAAAGATAAGTTAAGAGATAGAGATATATTATTATAAGTGCATAATATCTCCTACAAAATAATCAAGTAAATATAGAAATATTTAAGCTTTTTAAAATATAGGAATATATCATTCTATAATCCAATATAAAACAATTCCTATTTTAAATATCTCAACAAATAAGATATTTAAAAAGATCTAAACTTCAAGTCCAAGAAACCATAT
Organism: Henckelia pumila; assembly: GCF_033568475.1. Classification (NCBI taxonomy): domain Eukaryota; kingdom Viridiplantae; phylum Streptophyta; class Magnoliopsida; order Lamiales; family Gesneriaceae; genus Henckelia; species Henckelia pumila. Next base: position 62,325,508 of record NC_133121.1, read on the forward strand.
TTTAAATCTAGGAATATTATATTATCCCAATTCAAATCAAAACAATTCCTAGTTTAAAATATATAAAACATATAGATAGGAAACACAATTTTAACTATTAATCCTAGAAAGGCAAAACACATTAATACAATCTTTCAAAACATGGAAAGATATCAAGGAATAATTAATTCCTTTCATAAACTATACTTATTTTGTTGTATATTAATTTACTTTTGTTTTGATTTATTTTTAAATTCCAATGCAATGCAAATATATTAACTCTAATATGAAAAATAAATATTTTTATCAAATTACAAAACACCAATATATATATATCACGATTGCTCATGACAATTATAATTATACAAATGACCACCAGTTACACAAGAGGGTGCTCTACTTCTTCGTTGTCCTCTACGTAATACAGGAACATCGACAATTTATTCACTACTATCGTTTTTCTCATCTAAATAACCTGGAAAAATTACAGGTGAAACCACGATTCTCTCGGGCGCAAGTGTAATACGTTGACCAGGTTGCTGCAAGTAACATTAAGAAGATCAGTAAAACTTTGGATATTTTCCCAAAATGGAGTGTGATAACCATCGTCAACATATGGACCACATGTCCACGTATTACCAAATCCACAGAAGTATACAACCTACCGGATGGCCCCCCATTTTCAAATCCACCGGAAGGCTCCGTATTGTACAACCCACCAGATGGCCCCGCATTTTCAAATCCACTGGAGGGCCCCGTATTGTACAACCCACCGGATGGCCTCGCATTTTTAAATCCACCAGATGGCCCCGTAGTGTCATAACAACCAGATGACCGACGAGGAACAAACCCCAATGATGACCGATGCGAATCAGGATATGTTTACTAAAATTTTGTGGAATATTATTTTGTCCGCGAACATTTAAATTTTATATATATGGCCGGAAACCAAGCCCAGTAAATGTAGGCGATATAATGCGTACAATAATGCGCTCATACCATGGAAAATTATCATCATCAGTCTGCCTAGATCTGCCATGTCGTTCACCTCAGGCAACAAAATTCAATTTTCTATTCCAAACAATTATGGAATTTTAATGATATCTCCACAATATGTGTTGCGATGACCGATTCTACAGATGTTGTGAAAGTTATCGTTGTCAACTGAAGGCCTTGGAATAGATTGACGCATTTTGAATTGCCTCAGCACCTGGTTTTGACGATGAATCTCCACAATTTCAAAGCAAATCAGAACACAAACACATCGTCAGATTCCATTATCGTATGAATCAATGATTACTTTAACATCTGGATCGTTTTGTTGTAAACTATCTAGTTAAAGTTCAAAATAAAAATAAAAATCAATGTTAATAAATAAATATAAATTAATTTCATTATTGTAGAGTTTTAGAATCCAATAACACACATCTTCATTAATCATACCATCAAAACAATCTCTTATAATTCTAACAGTCGGTGAATGAGTGTAACTAAACACATTTATCCACCAGCAATAAAAAATATTATTAAAAATAAGAGAAAATGTAGTTGTAATTTATATTATGATAATAATTTTTAAATATTATTGTGCACTATAAGGATCAAATGGAATATTTTCATCGGCTGAATTTTGAGGCACGATAAGAGATAAGTCATTCAGGCTAGGCTTAACAAATCTAATACTGCTTCATGCCCATATTTGTCATCAATAATAAATAAAATTAGAAATATGTAAATTTATATTAGATAATCAAAATATTTTATACATGTAGGATATATAGAGGCCCAGTTATTATAGATTTTCCTATGCGTGTGGCATTGCATAACTCACGATATAAGAACGCCAAAACTGCACCTCCCCATCTGTAAGATTTGTTGCGATCAATATCCTGGAGTAGTTGCAAAAAAATAAATATAACAGATCCTCCTTGATAATCTGGAAGCATGATTCCTCCAATAATCATTATTGCTACACATCGGGTATATTTTACGACATCAATATCTGGACTATTATCATCAATAGATGCAGTCGTGCAATGTTTGTATAAAGCGGTCATCGACAAGTGACCGCCTTTAAAATGCGATGCCAGTGGCTTAAATCCCAACAAATTGAAACATATATGTTTCCACTCTTCAACTTTGTGTGAAACATCTATACCGCCAAGTTACTGGCTCACCATCAATAGGCAGACCCCAAATAATTGAAATATCTAGTAAAGTGATAGTTTCTTCACCACATCTAAAATGGAACATGTGTGTTTCAAGTCGCCATCATTCAACCAAAGCAGTAATCAAATGATTATCATAAATTTGAGACTCACACTACAAAACTCCATAAAACCCCAAATAATTTAAATATGCTATCACACGAATGTGCAAACTATTCTAAGGATATAATTTCCAATTGAGATTATCTGATCGTTTGGCTCGAACTATCTCATCAACATTTTCTGTAGAAACTGTTGACGAAATATATGTTTCTTGCAAATAAAGAACCTTGAGATTTTATAGCCCTCGATTTGTTTCCATCTTGACAAAATTAGTGACAATAGTTGATCAAAGCATATACTAATAATATGAAATCACGTAGTCTAATAAAATAAAATTTCTACAAAAAGACTATCTAGTTTACATATATACTAGAACTGCGAATGCCCTACCAACTAAGCTAGATCCCTAATTGTTAAGCTTCTTAACTAGTTTATTAACTAATATATATTATTGATTTCATCAGAAAATCCAAGGATCCTCTTTGTCACTTATTTAATTTGCAGCAAAGGTATTTGTATTACCAGTAAGTCATCCAAATAAACAAAAAAAAAGTCCATCAACTTCATCAAATTACTTAGTCTCATTCCAAAAAATGGTGTCAGAATATGGTGCAAATAATTCATAAATCAAATTTAGTTTTTTTTCCTTAAAAAATCGTTCACATTATGCTACCAAAGGAAATATCGTAAAACATTTAATAATAATAAATAGCTTACCTAGATACTTTATTTTTCAAATATTATAATTTCGAAACACACTTTGTTAAATTTTTGTTTCATTTGCAGCAAATATTTTCCAACACGACTCCATAATTGGAAGACCTTTTTTTGCATTTTATTCATTCAAACACATCCATATCGTATGGTCGATCCCTGATGAGATATTACCTAATGCTTCAATGAATGCTTATTATCTCTGAGAGCGGAAACTTAATTTTTAAATGTAAAGGTATTTGAAATGAACAAAACAACGTCTTTCACAAAAATGAACAAAAATACGCACTTACTTCTGAACTGAATTTGCAGACCACGCACACTCGAGAAAAAAAACGAGCCTTTGAAATATTCCTAATGAAATAACCCACTGCTTCGATGAATGCTTGAGGAATGAAAGCTTCGAAAATAAAATATGTGAAGAAATCTTGTATTAGAAAGGTTGTGAGGAATGAAAGCTTAGTATGCTTCTGGCATTTAACATTATTGTTTCAGGACATGTTCATCAGAATCACGGGACATGCTAAACTTGGCCCCTAGACTTTTCCATCATAGCCACGAAACATGCAAAAATTAGTCTACACTCCATCACTCCATCAAATTCATTAACCACATCCATCACTCCATCAAATTCGCGTACCATGTGCCATTGCCGGTACTTGGCAGATGGGGCCGGTTTGTACACTGCCAAGGGTCTGTTGTCACAGACAGCAGACCATCTAATATTTTAATTAGAGGTTTCGCTATCTCTGACAGCAGTTTATGGTAGTTTTGCATCACACCGCATCCCACCTTATTTTTGAAATTTAATTTTTTTAAAATTAAAAATAAAAAACCCTCGATATTACAAATATCTAAAGCTGTCGTATGACTTGACCAGTTCAATATAGCTTCCATATTACTCGGGTCCACTGAAACACCATCCCGAGAAACTACATGACCAAGGAACACTACCCGATCAATCCAGAATTCGCTCTTACTGAACTTGGCATACAACTGCTTCTAACGGAGAATCTTCCGTACAATCCTCAAGTATTTTGCATTGTCATTAACAATACGCAAATTGATCAAAATTTCATTGATAAAACCCACGGAGAACTTTTCCAAATACCTATGGAAGACCTTGTTCATCATATCCATGAACACTGCAGGTGCGTTTGTCAACCTGAAAGGCATCACTAAAAACTCTTATTGACCATAACTCGTACGAAATACAGTTTTCAAAAGCTCAATCTCGAACTAAGTGACGTTCCTTGCAAAAGCTCAATCCCTAACTAAACCTCCCGTATTGGAGGAAACCTTGGAATCTCATCAGAAAAAATATCTGGGTACTCTCAAACAACTGAAAACTCCACAATAGCCCTACTTCATGTTGATGTGTCAATCTCATAAAAAAGGTAGCCTTCCCCGCCCGCCTCCAAAGCTTGACAAGCTCTTGGAGCTGAAACCAAAGGCATAGGAGGTCGCGCTACCTTACCATAAAAGAAACCAACTATCATCCTCAATCGGACGGAACTGAAAAATCTTCTTTTAATACTCCACAATATATCAATAAGAATTCAAAATGTCGATAACCAAGATACAATCGAAGTCCTCCATTGCTATGTTCATATGGTTTGCCGGTAACTCAAAGATCTAATACTCTAAAGAGAAACCCAAGACTACATGCTTGGCCAAAGGTGAAAGACCGGCCGGGGTAGATACAGAAAACACTAAATCTAATGATACATAGAGCAATATATAAAGATTAACAAAATGTGCGTAAATGAAATAATGCGATGAACCAGTATGAATGAGAATGATTGCAGGAATACCATATAAAAGAAATGTACCTGCGATGATATCCTCGTTCTCCCTCAAAACATGATCTTGTCTCAGTGCAAGAACTTGTCCTAGAATACACAACCTCTGATTGGTGCTCCAAATGTCTATCCTGATGGCCTCTACAGAACTGATAATAACTAAAATTATGGTCATTTTATTTCTATATTTTCATATATAACCGATGAATGGAAAAGATACTTCTAGTGTCTTGGGTCCTAAAAGTGAATGATAAATACCTCCAAAGCCCAATAGTATAGAGGAAATTAAATGAAGTACTCTAGATACAAAGTATGGAAATGTATCTATCACTTCCCCCCTAGACCTAACCCCCAACCTAGAGTAGCTAGATGGGGAAGTAAAATTATTCCTGGTTCAAACATAGGCTTCTCTGGTACGAAATGAGCCACTTCAAATAGGTTCATTTCCTCAGACCAGAAGACGATTAATCCGGCATGGGCTACATGAGCTCATAGTAGGTTATCGAGCTTCTCGGTCTGTAATTATACCTCGAGAAGTAGAAATAATTACATTCCCCATCCCACCTAAAATTCTATGAATTCATTGAGAGTTAGAATATATTCGTAAACCGGGTCGGCTGATCCGTTACCTGAGAACCAGAACCAGAACCAGATTCTGATCCCCCAACTGTTTGCAGACAATCTCTCTTCATGTGGCCCATCTTTCCACAATGGAAACAAGTCCCTGCCGCCCCACGACACTTTTCGGGCGGATTTCATCCTTCACAATGCTCACACTGTCCTTTTTTTATTCCCAAAATGGAAATCACGAGCACCATAACCCAAAGAAAAATAAGGTGTACCAGATTCTTGAAAGACTGGGGTTTAGGCCCCAAAGAACTACCTGGTCAGAAGGAAGAGAAAAAACTTATGCTTGAGACTATTTTCTGCCTATCGACATTGATTAACCAATCCCTGGTACGACGTCGGATCATCCTATACAGCCACTCGGTCATGGATCTCTGGATTGAGCCCCTGAAGAAAGTGGTTGTACTTGGCCTATGTGCTGGTAGCAATATATGGGAAAAATGGCAATAACTCAGAGAACTTTTACTGATACTCGTTTACCGTCATGTTTCCCTGATTCAGATTCAGGAGCTTGTTGGTTTTAGCCTAGCAAAGTGAAAGAGTGGGTGCCCGGTGAGCCAACTTGTGGCTAAGGGCTTTGACGACTCTTTGTATAAAAAATCTTTTGTTTAATATAATTTACACTTTTATAAAGGCGTTTACTTTATCTTTTATCATATTATTATGTTGTGATATACTATAAGATGTTTAGATGAAGACCTTGAATATACTATAGTGTATGTAGGATGTGGTGGCACATGGGGATGGCTATCATGAAACACATCTTATAGTCACTATATATTCTAAACAGTTCCTAGTCGATTGAGCCGTCCGTTAATAAGGATAAGGATCGCTCGAGATTGAGACTAGCATTTGCGATGCCGAGTACCACATTTCATTGGTATGGAACATAGAGATGTTCAAAGCATGCAAATGGATATTCATACGATGAATGATCGAACTACCCTATCCGGAATTTCCAAGTGGTTATCACTTATCGAGTGGATAAAGTCCGCGGTTTTGGTTGTACACCATTAGTCCTTACTACTTGAAACATCATTGAGACTCTATATGCTAGTACTGTACTTTGACTCGTTTACCGACTCTATTGGGGTCATCAGGTGTCGGGATTGGGTACAGTTACGACACATATAGGAGTCGATGCTTTGTTGTCAAGGATTCACCACATACTTGCGAGTGTGGATATCCTATGCAATCTGAGGAGATATTAGTGTGACGAATCTCTGGCCAGAGTACATGATGTGTTTTAAGAAATGGTTTCTTAGTAGCACATGCGATGTCACTATTTGATCTTCAAGATGTATTGCATAGTTATCGAATCTCGAACGACTCTCGATTTACCAATGGTTGTTGATTCGATCGGGATATATGGATGAAGGGACCGTACTGTACGCTAACCAAAATCTATTGGTTCTTGCAGGCACTATCAGTGATACCTAGGAAATCATGGGGCGATGTTTCTAGGCACTCTTACCATGATTCGATGGGCAAGTCGGAAATTGTTGTTCCGAGTCACAAGGAGTTGTGAGCCCACGGCTAGCTGTATCCCTGAACCATTGAGGGTCACACAGAGTAATGGATTTTTAATCCCCGTTGAGATAGTTAAATTTAAAGAGTTAAATTTAATGAACAAAGAAGTAGGACTTCTTATATCAGAGTAGAAGAGTAAGATTTCCTAAAATGACATAGGGATGGACATTTTTGGAAATCACTGAATTCGGATTCAGAAAATTTATCTTGACTCTAAAAGATGCAGAAATGGTTTCTGTGAACATTGGTGAAATTGGTTTATCAATCTGAGTCACGATGAATTTTATATTAATTTCTGAACATTCGGGCTTTGCTTGTCAGGCTTGAACTTATGACTAATGGTCCCTAAGCTGTTAGCAGCCCACATTATAAATAAGTTATTGCAGTACAGAAATTACACAACAGAGGTCACAAAATATTTTCGAAAACCCTAGCTGTGTTTTCTAAAGTGGCCGCCCCCCTCCCTCTCTGCTCGGGAAAATCCAGCCTGTGAATTTTGAATTTGCAGTCTGGTTTAACGGATCAAATTCGTTAATTCTCTTCGTAGAAACTTCTGATAGATTTTCTAGTGCAATCTATCAGAGGGATTAAATTTCTGTTCGTGGACCTGATTGAAGAATTGTTCGTCCATCAGTTCCTGGGATATACAACAAGAGCAGAGTAATCTATTGGTGTCCATAATCTCGATTCAAGATTGGAGGTAAAACTTTAATTGTTATTTAATTTTTACACGCACAATTTAATCGTAAAGTTTTGATACCTATTATGGAATCGTTTCATATAAAATTTTTAAACTTCCGCTGCACCGGGTATCAATCCTGATTGATCTGAACACCGTTCTCCAACACAAAGTGCTGGAGGAAAATAAAATTTCCGCAACGTTGTATGGAACTCAACCCAAGTACTGTGCCTCACACAAATATCATGGGGGCAAAAGTGAACTTCCACCGCTTGCGAGCACCCCTTCCAGTAGGAAGTTAACTGCCTCCATCTATTGCTCTTCGGTGTAGTGGAAAACCTGGAAGCAACTTTCCATGTGCTTAAGCCATTTCTCTACATCCTCCGGAGATTAGCCTCCCAAGAGCGGTTTCGGTCCCATCTGAATGAATTTATGCATATCAAAACGATTTCGCCCATCCTGGTGGTGACGTGTACACAATGATGCCCTTGATCCTCATCATCACCCCAGCATCCAACGACGCTCCCGTGTCTCTCGTCTCCATTGTCTGCCATCAAAAAAAGCAACAAAAATTAACCCCAAGACTGTTTTACTAAATATCAAATCTCCATGCACGAATTGATACAATAAGTGTAGTGACCCGGTCCGGAATCACCTACTAATCAAACTCAAGTATGCAATAAATATCGTAAAGCACAGTAATTATATTAATAAACAACATAAACTTGAAACGATTCAATAAGCAAACCGATGGAATACAACCGATACTAAAATAAACTAGAAATTGTTATACAACCCAATCTAAAGGTAAAACTTAAATCAACAAACGAAAACCTGATACGGAACAACTCAAAGCACTGCAGCAACTCAAAGTTCACTACCTCCCGGTCTGTCCAACCTATGCCCTGTCCCCTGGAATGGGCTGTCTAGAACCAAAAAATCGAGGAAGTTATCTAACAAAGTTCAGTACGAAATTATGAGTATACACATGCTATGAATACTAATGCAAATGAACGGGTACCGGAAACCTATCACGGTAAAAATACTTCTTAATTAAAGGTATCATGGTATGTAGCACACTTAGTCGTCGCATCAGAAGATGGCTCACACACCAAAATAGAAATGTGGATATAGGTTACCTGATCCCGTAACAAAATGGGTCCAACCATCCACTCAAGAACTCGGGGTTGAGCGACCCCACTATAGGTTACGTCCAAGTACAAGCTCAACATGATAAATTCATGCATCATAATAATTGTGACATAATATATGCACATAATTCATGCCATATAAACATTCATACTCAACCAGGATATTTCGGATAGTACGTGTGTACCTCAATACAATAAAACTAGCAAAACAGGCTCTGTACTCCAAACCTATAAGTAGGTAATCACCATATCACTTATTTCCTATTAAATCCTTAACTATATTAAACTACTAACAGAAGATAACCAGATTCTATACTTATTAATGCCTCCGTTGTCAGCCCTTTGATGGCGATGGTGTAGTGACCCGCACCGTGATCACCTACTAATCAGAAGCTTAAGCATGCATTTAACTTAATTAAATAAATCAAAAATTAAACAGCGGAAAACTTAAACATCAATAAAATATTGTTTACAACCACATCGAATAAAATCCAGTGTATTAACCCAAATACAACTGAAACAAAAGCCTAGAAAAAGCCTTGCTGGTCATCCAACGCCTAAGCCCTCCTGGAACCACCCGCATCGTCCAGCCGCAGACCTGCCCCGTGGAATAGGGTGTCCAGATACAACAAAGTATGGGACGTGAGCATGATAAGCTCAGTACGAGAGTATGAGTATACGGTGTTATGTGTGCATGTATGCAAGTGAACTGGATACCAAGACTCTCAGGTCAAGAAACATGCTCAAAGACCGGGCCCAGGGTATATAGCACGTTGCGCCGTTGCCTCAGAAGGTGGCTCATATACCCAGTGGATAATGGTGACCTGATACTAATACAAGTGTCCAACCATCACGGTGACCTAACACAAGAATTATGTATCCAACAATCCACAAACTCGTAGGGTGAGCGCCCTACTACAGGATACCTCTAAGGTAAAGGCTCAATATGCTCATGTATGCAACATATAGTCATGACATGATGTATATAAAGGCATATAAAACATGCAATCACATAATCCATGCAAACATATAATACATGCATACTCAATCTGGATATCTCAAATAATATTTCCGTACCTCATAAACTAGGCAAGCTAGACCAGCACTATGTCCAAGCCTATAATCCGCATTACAATTCCAAGTACTCATTCATTATAATCTTATTCTAAAAGACTTAACTACGCTATAGCATACTCCCTATTTACTATAAGGAGCCAGAACTATACCTGTGTCCGTCGTCAGCCCGCTCATGACGACTGCCCCAAAACATGGGCACCGCTACGCCGCAACCCCGGAGCACCTGGACAACCTCCGGACCAAGCCTAGGAAGGCTGAAACACCCCAAAACCCCTAGAAAAGCCTAAGAACCGAGAGAGAAAACTTGATTTTGGTGTGAAATTCTGAATTTCGGAGGGCCTATTTATAGGCAAAGTTCGGACGGTCCGAACTGCCACTTGTCCGTGCCGTTTAGACACCTGGGCCTTGCGGAGTTCAGATGGCCCGAACTGGGTTCAGACTGCCCGAACTATTTCGGAGGGCCCGAACTTGTCCGTATGCTCCGAACTATTTTGGTCCTTCCGAACTCATTTTTGGACCCCCGGGACCTACCCTACCACTTTTGGACGTTCCGGATCTGATTTTCCACTTATTTTAACCAAATAAGGACTCCTTAAATATGTTTTGACACTTTTAAAATTATATGCCATTTTTTACCATGTTTAAAATCACATAATCTTGTAAAATTGAACCGGGCTACTACATTCTCCCTCTACTTAAGATATTTTGTCCTCGAACAATCTTAAGTACTGAATGCTGTAAAATACTGAATAAACATCTTTTATTCAAAATTATTCATTTTACAAGTTACAATCTGAAAATAAAACAATTCAAAATAGCTCTGGATAATCTGTACGCATACGACTCTCAAGTTACCAAGTGGCCTCCTCAGTGCCTCGGCGCTGCCACTGAACTAGATCAAGAGGAATGGTTTTGTTGCGTAACACCATATCCTTATGACCTATGACACGCAAAGGTCTCTCTACATATGTCAAATCCGTATCCAACTGTACTTCAGATGGCTGTAAGATATGAGACTCATCTGCCACATACCGTCGCAACAGTGAAACATGGAACATGTCGTGGATACTTGACAAATACGGCGGTAACGCCAACCTGTAAGCCAGATCTCCAACACTCTCCAGAATCTCGAATGGACCAATGTACCTGGGAAATAGCTTACCCTTGAGACTGAATCTCAAAATCCTGCGAAATGGGGAGACTTTCAGGAACACTTTTTCTCCCACTTCGAACTGCAAAGGTCTGCGCTTAACATTCTCATAGCTAGCCTGTCGATCCTGTGCAACCTTAATTCTCTTCCTGATCTGTCCAAAAATATCAATAGCCTGCTGGACTAACTCTGGTCCCTCAACCTGTCTCTCCCCTACTTCTTCCATAAACAGTGGAGTACGACATCGTCGTTCGTACAACGCCTCAAATGGAGCCATCTCAATACTGCGATGGTAACTGTTGTTGTACGCGAACTTAATCAATGGCAACTGATCTTGCCATGCTGGACCAAAATCCATAGAACATGCTCGCAATATGTCTTCAAGAGTACGGATCGTGCGCTCTGACTGTCCGTAAGTCTCTGGGTGATATGTTGTACTCAAGCTAAGAGTATTACCCATAGCTCGCTGAATACTCCCCCAAAACCTGGAAGTAAACCTGGGATCTCGATCGCTGACTATGCTCACAGGCTCTCCGTGCAATCGAACAATCTCCTGGATGTACAACCGTGCCATCCTATCAAAACTGTAGTCCCGATTATAAGGAATGAAATGTGCTGACTTGGTGAGTCGGTCCACCACAACCCAGATAGCATCACAATTCCTCGAGCCCACCGGTAAATGGGTCACAAAATCCATCGTGATCAACTCCCATTTCCACTCATAATTAGGTAAACTGTGAAGCAAACCTCCAGGTCATCGGTGCTCTGACTTGACCTTCTGACACACCAAACATCTAGAAACATATAGATACACACTCTTTTTCATTCCTTTCCACCAGAACCTAGTACACAAATCCTTGTACATCTTGTTGCTCCTCGGATGAATACTCAACTTAGAACGATGAGCCTGGGATAAAATCTTTTCCCTCAGAGTATCATCCTCCGGAACAACAATACGGCCAGATAAACAAAGAAACCCATCTGACTGATAGTGGAATCCAGACGAACTATCATCCCTGGCTAAACGAGCCAAACGCTGGGTCTTCGGATTAGCCATCTGAGCATCTCGAATCCAAGAATACAAATCAGGCTCAGATAAGATCGCAAACATCTGGATACTCTGCATACCTTTCTTATGCTTGAAGTTATACCCTAAAGAATAACAATTTTCAATTGAACTTGCCACAGAACAAGTCTGTAGTGGAGACATCCTCACCTTGCGACTTAAAGCATCAGCATTGAGATTAGCAGCTCCTGAATGGTACTTAATTTCACAGTCATAATCCTTAAGCAAATCCATCCAAAGTCTCTGTCTCATGTTCAATTCTTCCTGAGTAAACAAATACTTGAGACTTTTGTGGTCTGTGAAGATCTCAAATCTTTCTCCATAAAGATAATGACGCCAGATCTTCAACGCAAATACAATAGCTGCTAACTTGTAAGGCCTTGAAATTAATTATTTCATGAACAGTAGATTTGATTATTATTCATTAGGAGATTTGAATTGATGGGAATTAATTGAGATGGGATTGAATTGTTTGAGTTTGGAGTTCAGGGACCGGATTGCAATTTATCGGTTGACTAGTCAATTGGGAGTGTTATATTATTATTATTCGTATCCCCATATATCTCCTACCTATCCTTTTCCTTCCCCTCACCCACATGCTAACCGAGAGAGAGAGAAGCCATGGCTAACTTTTCAAGCTTCTTCTTCCTTTGATTCGCACGATCCGACCGTCAGATTTTCGATTCGAGTTGAGATTCACGATCACCGCAACGAGGGCGTCGTTTTGCCGTAAGTTTTGCTACGATCTCTTGAACTTTTATTTTTGATGGGTTGTTGGAATTTGATGATTTTTGGGTATGTCGTTCTTGAGCTAGCATAGATCGTGTATTCGAAGTCGGTTTGGAAAAAGAATGAAGTTTGGATTTTATATCATTTTGGAGCATAAATTCGAAAAATGGGTTTTGTGATTATGGTTGGATTTGGTTGTTTTTGTTGGATTGGAAGATGTTTTGAGTTGTGTTGATGATGATTATTGATTGAGATTTTTGGTTTGACCGTTTATAGCCATTATGCCGTTGAAATCAAGTTTTGAATTATCGGTTATATTATTTCGGTTTGATTTTCGGGTTTGTTTGAGTTGATAATTTGATATTGAATCTGTATTTCAGATTTTCAGAGTTAGGTTAAAAGAATTCTGGTTTGGAACGAAATTGAGAGCTTGAACCGATTGTAATCGACAAACGGTATAGTATTGAACTTCTTGAGATGACTCGACTTGATTTGATTCGATATTGATTGAGTTCATTGTTGTTTTCAGATTTGAATCACCGACGAACTTGTAAAGGTAAAAGATGACATTGTATTGAATGGGGTTTCTCGAGTCCCAAAAATCACATACTGCATGTTAATTGTTGGTGTGATCTTGATTGATTTACTTTGTTTACACTTGCATTCATATTGAGCTGAATATTTGATTCATTTTGAAATTAGACGATTTAGGGAGCTATAATGAAGTGGCTTTGGATTTAGATTTTTTTCAAGTGCTAGAATACTTCTTATAGTTGCTCTAAAGTCTAGGGGTTTGAGTTGTGCGACATCCACCCCGAATGGGAGTGTAGGTGGGTTTTTTGTAATGAATTGACTCCGGGATCCCAACCGAGTACCGATTGATATTTTGATTATCTGACTTGATAATTCCGAGTTTTGAAGTCATGCATACATCCACTCTCATTTTGAATTTATTGATGATCGTTACATTTCAATATGAGTTGTGTAATTGTTATTGTATGCCTGTCTCTTTTACTTGTAAATTATATTTCTAACCGGGATATCTAGCTATTTTTTTTGTTTGTATGTGTACTTGACAACAGGAGGATCAGGAGCCGGACCGAGTCGTCTGGGTTAGCACGGGGTGAGAACGATAGAAGTGAGACACCATGTCGTAGGGTTGTGTGTTTTAAACTTGTATATTTTGATTAGTTGATCGAATCCTATCGTCGAACTTGTATTGTTAAATCATGTTTTATGTTTTTTCGAACCCCTTTATTTCATGTATGAACTATGGATTGAATCCTGGTTTCCTTGGAATTTTAATTTGAGTTTGAGAAGAGTTTTTGGGTTCCAGTTTTCAGCAACCCGTAAGGGCAGCGCGGGCGCGCAGCCCTGTATAGCAGAAGATATTTCTGCCCGAGAGCACTGCGCGGGTGCGAGGACTTCCTCGTGTGGGCGCGCAGTGTTTGAGAGTAGAATTGGTGGAAACCCGAGGCGCACGCGCGGGCGCACGAGTTTTATCGTGCGGGCGCGCGTGGCTGGCCGTGAGCGTAGCACGGGCACGCGGTGTCTTTTAAAAAAAAATTTATTCGGGTTCTCTACTTACTCTTAGTGTTGGTTGTATTAATTATTCGAGGATAGGCGATTAGAAAATGGGGTCTCACATAACTCAAGATCATGCACTGGGTAGTTATTTTCGTGAACTTTTAACTGTCTAGAGGCGTATGCAATCACATGCCCATTATGAGTCAGGACACATCCCAGTCCCTGAAGAGAAGCATCTGTGTACACTACATACCCTCCAAATCCAGACGGTAAAGCCAACACAGGCGCGGAAGTCAACCATCTACAAATTTCACAAAACTTCTCTTCACATTCTGAGGACCACTAAAAATTCACATCCTTTCGAGTAAGTTGTGTCAAAGGTCGAGCTAGCTACGAGAAATTCGCGATAAAGCGACGATAATATCCTGCTAGACCCAGAAAACTACGGATCTCTGCTACCGTCATCGGACGTGACCAGTTCATTACTGCCTCAATATTGCTCGGATCTACAGACACTCCATCCTTGGATATAATGTGGCCAAGAAATACCACCCGATCCTGCCAAAATTCGCATTTACTCAATTTGGAGTACAACTGTCTATCCATTAGAGTTTGTAATACCAGCCTCAAATGGTAAGCGTGTTCATTCACATCATGTGAATACACCAAGATATCATCAATAAATACGACGACAAACTTTTCTAGAAATTCTCGGAATACACGATTCATCAGATCCATAAATACAGCTGGTGCATTAGTCAACCCAAATGGCATTACTAGGAACTCATAATTCCCATACCTTGTCCTAAATGTTGTATTGGCTATATCCTGATCTTGGACTCTCATCTGATGATATCTAGATCTCAAATCAATCTTCGAGTAAACCAAAGTACCCTGCAACTGATCAAACAGATCATCTATACGAGGCAAAGGATATTTATTCTTGATTGTTACCCTATTCAACTGGCGATAGTCAATTCACAGACGCATAGACCCATCCTTTTTCTTCACGAATAGAACAGGTGCTCCCCAAGGAGAAACACTAGGATGAATTTAACCCTTGTCCAACAGATCCTGAAGCTACTGCTTTAACTCACGCATCTCAGAAGGAGGCAGACGATAAGGTGTTCGAGAAATAGGCGAAGTACCTGGCATCAGCTCTATGCCAAACTCAACTTCGCGCACTGGAGGAAATCCTGGAATCTCATCTGGAAATACATCTGGAAATTCATTCACAATAGGAATAGCTTCTATACATACACTTCCAGCGAATGTATTAACTGTGTAGATGAGGTAGCCTTCCGCTCCAGATTCCAATGCTCGACAAGCTTTCAAAGCTGATACCAATGACATCTGAGGTCGCGCTCCCTCACCATAAAAAAAACAGCTATCATCGCCAACCAGATGAAATTTTACCAAACTCTGGTAACAATCCACTGAAGCTCGGTATGTAGTTAACACATCAATTCCCAAAATGCAATCAAAATCTTCCGTTGATAGTATAATGAGATTCACCAACAAAACATTCCCTTTGAACTCTAAAGGGCAACTCATCTCTAGACTCTTAGTCGACGCAGACTGACCCGTCGGAGTAGAAAAAACAACCACTGTGTCTAGTGAAATGTATGGCAACTTATATCACTTAACAAAACGTGCAGATATGAAAGAATGAGATGCACCAGTGTCAATGAGTGCAAAAGCAGGTATATCAAATAACAAAAACATACCCGCTATAACATTCTCATTCTCATCCACCGCCTGATCATGTCTCAAGGAGAACACTTGACTGGAAGTACGAGGTTTCAAATTAGAACCCCCTGTCGACTGTCCCTGTAGTGACCCGCAATTAATCAAGGTAATGAAGGTAATTAATTACTAAAATGTACCTAAATAGTCCAAGGTAGATCGGACGGTCCGAAGAGGAGTTCGGAGGATCCGAAGTGGATCGGAAGCTCCGAAGTCGGGATCGGAAGCTCCGATCGAGATCGGAAGCTCCGATTGGACTCAGTGTACACGTCATCGGTTATGTCAGCAAGGTGATGTCATGGATGACATAATATCGGGCGATCGGAAGCTCCGAAGGGGCGATCGGAAGTTCCGATCGTGATCGGATGTTCCGAACTGGGTTCGGAGGTTCCGAACGTCGCCTATAAATATAGGGTTCGAGATGCTTATTTCTCACACCAATTCCCTCTCTTCTCTCTGATTCCTAAACCTTCTAACTCAGATCTAGGGAGATCTAGGCGTCCTATCGGTATTCCGGAAGTGGCGCAGCGGTCTAGACGTCGTCGCGGAGCTATGGCCTAGTTTTGAGGCTATCGACAGCAAAGGGCTAACGACGGACGTAGATATAGCTTGGGCATCCTAAAAATATTTAGGAGTACGCTTTACCTTAGTTAAGGCTTTTAGAGCTTTATTGTTGATGCATGGATATTTGCATTGTAGTAGCAATAGACTGGACTAGTAGGCTTGGAGTATAGGCCAGTGGAGCTAGGTTTGTCCAGCAGTGTTAGAGGTACGTAAGTACTGACCGAAATAGCCGCCATGATATATTTGCATGTATGTTGCATGAGTATGTGCTATATGCTTTATCATGTTTTAGCACGTTTTACCATCTTTGCACATACATGATTTTACGTGTGACTGCATCCGGAGAGATGTGAGTCATTGACAGTCTCCATAGGGAACTATGATCTCATTTTGGACTCGAGTCAGGTATGACAGTTTCCATATGGGGCTCGTATCCTGTTTTGGATTCGGGTCAGGATGGGGTTGGCTCAGCCACTACAACAAAAATGCACAAACACAACACTTAAAAGACAATGCTTTTTGTGAAAAGTGTTGTCGTTTTTTAAAAGACAACGCTTTTAGTGAAAAGCGTTGTCGTTATATATTTTTTATTCATCAAAGACAATGCTTTTTTAAAAAAAGCGTTGTCTATTAGCGTTTTTTTTAGGTCAAAGACAACGCTTTTAAAAGTGTTGTCTATAAGCGTTTTTTTCCCTATGTATGACAACACTTTTTAAAAAGTGTTGTAGAAAAACTATTATTTTTATTTAAAATAAAAACTTAAAATAAATATTATTGCACCTGCCTTTACGTGAGAAATATACCCAAAATCCCCACACTTCTTCTCGATCACCTTCTCCGACCCCTCTCTTTTTTTTCTCTCTTTCAAATCAAAATCTGTTGTCTTGCTCGATTCATCAGAATATTTTTCAAGTGACCTCCGAGAAGCTCATCTTAGGATAAGAAAAATCATTCTCTCTCGTGCTCTCACGATTCCACCATGACCCAACCCTAGCCTCCCATTTCTTGTCTTCGATTCGCTGCCATGGGCATCGAAAATCTGTTATTGGAGCTAGAATTTGGTTAGAGCTCATCCTAAGCTTTGTTTTGATGTCAATCTAGCAAGAAATCGTGTCCTGAAGATTCGAAGTCGTCGCCCCTGTTAGACCATACTTGTGCGAGTTGTTGTTATTCGTTCTTCAGGAGTTATTGCTTCGATAGTTGCGGCTTATACAGAGTGAGTTTCATATATTAGTGAACGCTTTTAGTGATTTGTTTCTGGTTTTTTTGAATTTTGTGATTTTTTGAATATACAAACGTGGCTGGAAAATGGAATTAGCTGCAAGCTTCGATCTAAACTTGAATCTTGAGTTTCGAATCCCGATTTCTGCGACTAGATTGCGACGGGACTGCGCATTGTTCATCTTCTATTGTTGGCAATTTTTTCTCTGATTTCAGGTTGTTTCGTGGTCTTTTAGTTTAGATTCAAAATATTCCAATTGCTTTCTTCGAGTTTTAGGAATTATTTGAGCTTGGGTTCAGTTTTTAACCAAATATTCATTTTTTTAGGGTACAAGTGAGCTTATTTTTATGCACATAGTTGTTTGTTTGCGGCTATATGACAAAGGAATTGATTTTTCCCTGAAGCAGAGTTGCTGTAACCCCATTATTATTTTATGTTATATTTCACAATTTTTTTTAACATTTTAAACTTGGAACTAAATTATAAGTTTTCTTTTAGAGCACTGGAACTTCTTTTGGGAGCTAAACAATATTCGAATGCAATTGACATGTGGTCGCGAGGATGCATAATGGCTGAAATATTATCAAAGAAACCATTGTTTAATGGGAACACCGAGGTTCAACAGCTTGACAAGGTATATATGTCTTGAGCCTATATTTTTGTTAATTAACAATTGTTACGAGTTGTAATGATATGATAGAACTTCCCTTTTACTGCTACAACCAATGCTTTATCTTTTGGAGTTAATAGTAAAAATGGTTTGTTCACTGACAATACCAGTTGCAAAAACATTGTTTCTGTTGACTCCGATAGTTCCAAGAAAATTTCTGATACTTTTGGTGAAAGAACTTCCATCTACACAGGCGTTACTAGGTACTGATTTAATTTGTTTTTCACTTCTTTAAATTAATGTCGAGAACCTTTTTTATTTTTTTCTTTTTTTGGACAGAAAAAAATTGATCAATCTGATTTTGATGATGGTGGTTCTTGCATACATAGATGGACAGGAAGATATGAAGCTCATATGTGGGATATGAAGCAAGATTTAGAAAACGGTGCCTGTATAGATTTCATCGCTTACTATGCGGATGTCTTGGTTAATGGCAAAGTTGATAATGAGATTGAGTTAATTTATAGTTATTGTGGTACCCAAGGGATTGGAAGGATTTGTGATAAAAAATTCCTTTAGCTTTTAATTGAAGGTTATGGGCTTGTTTATAGGCTTTTTCCAGAGAAGACCACCGCGTACGGTCTTCCATCATAAAATATAGTAAATCGCTCAACATTTTGATCTTCTTGTAGACTCATCAACATGACCAAGAAACCCATATATATAAACGTGTTTTGTGTACCTTTATTCGTATTCAAAATCCAATATTGCTTTCAGCTGAGAAGAAAAGAATCAAGGATTGAAAATGATGGCGAACAACAGGATGAAGGTAACTTTCATGTGTTTGTTACTGTTATTGGCAGTGATTTTTGAGGCCACCGTCGAGAATACAGACAGAAAGAGCACAGGATCTTGGGTGAATGGGCAAAGGATAAGTTATCCGGAGGCCTTGTCGGCGCGAAAGCTGCTGATCTTGGTACCGGTGATGCCAATCAACTTGATGATGTGGCTAAGAAAACCAAAGATAAAATCACCGATACGGCTACTGGTACGTATATTGCATTCGGGAAACATGATAAATAATGATCTGAAGTCGGTTGTATTTGAAACTCGTGCATGGATGGAGATTTTTTTCGTTTACTTGCATTTCTTATGTATATAAGTAATTGAACTATGTGAAGATGCTACGCTTTACTGTGGTTCTGACAAAAATTTGGGAGATGGAACCTCTGTGTAATCAATCTCTTTGAAATATTTGAAACCTTTACCCATGAAATTTGATAGATGGAACCTCTGACAAAAATCTTTAGCTTAGTTTGACATTTATTAATAGTTGAGACAATTTGGGTGAGTTTGGCAAGTCCAAAGCAGATGGGTGTGTAATAATTGATGAATCGATTTTTCATCCAATATTCTGTGTTTTTTTTGTTTTCTTGAAGTTGAAATCAGGAAAAGCAATGGAGGGCCAAGAAAAGGGTGCCATGTGTGTTGATAATGGGGTTGCTAAACATGATCTCAAAGCTGTTTTGTGCTCTGCGAACAGGGATTTCCTTATTCGGAACAATGGTGATCAGGTAATCCATTCCATTCATTGCTAATATGTTTCATGAGCTTAAATTTGATTATTTGGTTCTAAAACCTTTGAATGGATTGATTTGTAGATTTTTTTTGGTTGGGATTTCAACTTTGGCTTATGGGAGTGTGCTATTTTGCAGAAAGATTTCTCTCTTTTTTTTTGGGGGGTGGGGGTGTTTGAGTTAATCGAAATTGATTAAAATTGTATAAGTTTGATTCTTAATCATTTGTTCTTTGTGTGATTTAGTATTTAACATGTATTGCATTGATCTTGTCCCTTTTCTTTCCATGGTTTCCGTGATTTTGGTTCTTGTGCTTTCGTGAATGCGTTTCGGTCGTGACACGTTTTTTTTTTGGGTTTCTTTTTGTTGTAAAGATTGGATTTTTAGCTAAAATTTGATGGTTTTCTTGCGTTTTTTGATCTGGATATTTTTGGGTTTGGGTTTATTGTCTGATTTTACGGGGGCTTTATTCTTTTTGGCTAATGGGTTTTGATGAAATGCATGTGATTGAATCAAATATCGTGTTGCTCAGGTGGGTGGGCCATTCTTGAATTCTCTCAAAAAGCGCTTATGATTCTCGTTTCTGCTGTACAACAAGCATTAATGGCTCATAAATTTGTAATGGTTTGTGCATGGGTCGCCGGAACGTGATAAAATTTCTCCTAGCCTTTCGTATTTTTGTTGATTTTGGCTTGCCTTTAGTATTCACAGTTAGACAATATTTTCAAGTTTCCTTCCTTTGATTGCATGTGATAAGTAAAAAAATTTCACAAATTTTCTCATTTGTTTTAGTATGTAGTATGTGCTTATTTTACCTTTAAATTTTACCATCTTGAATTTTTTTTATGCATGCATACATGTCTGGATCACGAAGGAAAATGTTGGTTTAATATTGACTAATTCGAGAATTTTGCTTCATAATCCACATCACATATCCAATTCTTCAATCTGGTATTCCAACTTCCCTACCAGTTGATTGGATTAAAAAATTGTTTGAATAGCAGGCCAGTGATAACAGGGCTACTTCTCTGGATGTTGTGGAGTCGTATTTATTTCTGATCATTCTATTGGAATTTTAACCTTTCATGTCCATGATTATGAAAGAGATTGAATCCCCCAAAATTGGAATAATATGAATTTAAAATTATAAACATGTTTCTCAGCAAAAAGAAATTATAGATATGTTGCTCGAATATGAATTCTTTAATCTAAACGCAACCTGGAAGTTCTTTGAATTTATTTGGTGCGTCTGGCCTGCGTGAGAGTTGTACTCCTGCAGGTTATGTTTATTACTTGCATGATCAATGAACATTTCTTTGTGTTTTATTTCTTTCATCGTGGTTTTATTTCATATACAGTCTGATACTCAAACTTTGATTATATGTTTGATGCGAACCATAGTTGTTAAAAACGCACAAGAATTGTGTTAAGACACAAGGCGAAGTGAGGCATAGTCTCTTCCTAGATAAAGTTCAATGTGCGCACATTTTGCATAAAATATGCTTTTTGGTGAACTTTAAAGGCTCAAGGTGTATTTTAAATGCTCGTCAAGGGCTGTATATTTTAAGAGAAATGTAATGTAAGTGTGTACTGGAGCCTCGGTGTCCTTTCTATTTTTAATAACTATGGCTTGGACAGTTTATCAGCAGCTCTATATGAGCCTCGGTGTCCTCTCTATCT
Organism: Henckelia pumila; assembly: GCF_033568475.1. NCBI lineage: Eukaryota > Viridiplantae > Streptophyta > Magnoliopsida > Lamiales > Gesneriaceae > Henckelia > Henckelia pumila. The sequence goes on from NC_133121.1 coordinate 62,347,208, forward strand.
TTAATAACTATAGTGTTCCTTTATGCATGTTTAATTTTTTCGCAGGGAGATTATTGTGAAAAAGCCTTTCAGTCCTCCACGTAAGGTTCATGTTCAAGTTACACACTCGATGCCACCTCAAAAGATTGAGATTTTCAAATCCTTGGAAGGTTGGGCTGAGAATAATATACTGGTTCACCTTAAGCCTGTGGAGAAGTGTTGGAAACCTCAGGATTTCTTGCCTGATCCCGCTTCTGATGGATTCGACGATCAGGTCAAGGAATTAAGGGAAAGAGCAAAGGAACTCCCAGATGATTATTTTGTGGTTCTGATTGGAGATATGATCACAGAAGAAGCGCTTATATGATTTAGTTTAGAATGAAATATCGTTCTTGATCACCATATATGAAATGAATGTCGCACTCAATTCTTTTTAAAGAATACTGAGAGTTTATTGCGAAGGGAATAACGTATCTTTTCATTGGCAGGTTGGTACTACATCATCAGCAGCTGTAGATCCTCTGCTTGCATTGGGGAAGATTTCACAGGTGAGTTTTGCCCAGTACTGAGACAGATTTACATTTTTATGCTCCTGGAAAACATATATTTTCCGGTGGTTATGTTATTTGTTCAAGTGGCAGTATCATGAAAGAGGCTGTTATTCGTTTTTTTTATGTTTGTTTTTATTTTTAATAATTTACAGTATGAAGATACAAATTAAAGGAAAAGAGATTGTTGCGGCTTTTATGAAAGCTCGGGATGCTAGCATGTGCTGAAGGAATGAATCAAAGTTTTTCGAGATTAATGCATAGTTTTTTCCTAGTGTTCATTAAATTAGAATTCGATTATTTTTTTATTTGAATTATTTATAATATTGGAAGACTCTATATTAAATTTTATTTTACAAATTTTTGAATTTTGAGTGACTTATAATATTAAAAATTTGCGAATTAATTTTTTTTTTTGTTTTTTATTTGAACAAAGACAACGCTTTTTTAAAGCGTTGTCTTTGCCAGAAAAGACAACGCTTTTTTGAAGCGTTGTCTTTTCCAAATAAAACGACACTTAAAAAGCGTTGTCTTTTCCAAAAACGACAACGCTTAAAAAGCGTTGTCATTTTTAGATACGACAACGCTTTTTAAGCATTGTCGTTTCACTTAAAAGCGTTGTCTTTTCCAGAAACGACAACGCTTTTTATAAAAGACAATTCTTAAAAAGCGTTGTCGTTTTTAGATACGACAACGCTTTTAAGCGTTGTCGTTGCTGGAAACGACAATGCTTTTTTCGCGTTGTCTTTGAGCGTTCTCTTTTACAACACAGCCTACGACAACGCTTTTTTGGGGACATTAACAACGCGGAAAAAGCGTTGTCTTTGGCCGTTTTTCTTGTAGTGAGCCCTGATATGGAGTATACGAGTACCCCGCGGAGTCGCTATCTAGCCGGTACTGTATATTCTCGGTGCCATGAGCAAGTATTTTCACTTGAGTTTTAAATCATCTATGTGCGCATATTTGTATTTATATCATTGCTTCGTATTGAGCGTTCTAGCTCACGCCCCTATGTTAGGGTATTCGTTGTGTACCTTGTGGCGGGGCAGATTTGAGGCTGGACGGTCCAGGCGGCTCTCAGCAGGATTAATCTTGGGAGAGTGTGAAGTTGTAAAGGGTATGGATTTATTTACCCTGAACCTTCGATTTGGTTGTATAACAGTACTTATACACTTGTGATATCGTCGGTTGTATTATGCCGATTGGATTTGTTGTATTTTAATTATCTGCACTTTACGCTTTAAACTTTTATTGCGTGCGCTTTTACTGTAACTCTGATTAGGTAGTGGATCCGGGTTGGGTCACTACATTTTTTGGTATCAGAGCGACGCATTGCAATAGGAATATCGTAAAGAGGATTAAGTAATTATCTGTTCTCATGCAACAGATGGCAGATTACGATGAGAACCACGATAACGGAGGCGGCGGTCGTTGGGGCAATCCAGATGATCGTAGACGTCGTCGTGGTCAGCCAGAGGAGCGCAAGCGAGTGAGTATGCGCAGATTCAAGGAGGTTAGCCCGAAGCCTTTGACTGGAGGTGAGACAGCTGAAGAGGCGGAGGATTGGCTTGAGAGGATGGAACAGTGCTTCCAGGAGTTCCGTTGCACGGCTGAGGATAGGATGGAGATTCTTTCCTTTATGCTTGAGGAAAAAGCGAGGAAGTGGTGAAGATCTACTTTTGCACCGTTCATAGCAGATAGAGGTGCAGCTACTTGGGTTGAGTTTCGTACTGCTTATCAAAGACTGTATTTTCCTCCAACTCTTCGTCAGGCAAAAGCCAGTGAGTTGTTGAGTTTGTGACAGGGGACGATGACGATCGAGGAGTACCAGCAGAAGTTCTTTGATCTGCTACCCTTTTGTCCTCATGTTGCTGATAGTTCTATGGCGAAGTTTGATCATTTCCTTCAAGGGTTGAACCCTGATATTCATCGGATGGTTGCTGTGGGCGGCGATGGGACTTACGAGGATTTAGTGGACCGTTGTCGCCAGGCCGAGGACAGTATTCGGAAGAACAAGGAACTTTACTCTTCTTCTTCCAGGTCAGCGAGTGCTAGTGCTTTGGGCCCTAGGGGGCAGTCCTTCAAGAAGCCAGGAGGTACTTCTTCTTCTTCCTCTGGATCTGGTGGAGTGCATAACTTTGGTGGTCAAAGGCCGAACCATTGTCGTCAGTGCAGACGCAGACATCCGCCAGGGCAGTGTGGTCGATCGACCACTGCATGTTTCCAGTGTGGCCAGGAGGGTCACATGAAGAGAGATTGTCCTATGCTGATTGGGGCAGTGAGTGGTTCCGGAGGTTCTCAGGCATCTGTTCAGCCACCTGAGTACCAGCAGCCACCTTTCCAGCAGCAGTATTCGAAGCACCGCCAGCAGCCGCAGCAGTCTCAGAGACAGCCTACTCAGACTCCTTCTCGAGGTCATTCTTCTTTGAGGTCACGTGCCCAGGGTCAGGTCTTTGCGTCCAATCCTTCGGAAATGGTGTTTCCTCAACATAAACATCTATTTCATTTAAGCTTGAGGAGACCATTTCTTCTCCGAGTAATTCTACATCATCATTAGTATTACGAGGAACTATAGACATAGATTCATCAAATATAACATGCATTGATTCTTCAACAAGTAAAGTACGTTTATTAAAAACTCTAAAAGCCTTACTTGTTGTGGAATACCCAAGAAAAATACCTTTGTCGGATTTGGCATCAAATTTGCCAAGGTTGTCCTTACCGTTATTATGTATATAGCATTTGGAACCGAAAGCCCGAAAGTATGAAATTTTAGGCTTTCTCCCTCCCCATAATTCATATGGAGTTTTCTTGAGAATTGACCTTATTGATACACGATTAATGATGTAACAAGCAGTGTTCATTGCTTCAGCCCAAAAATATTTTGGTAGAGAATTCTCACATATCATGGTCCTCGCAATCTCCACAAGTGTCCTATTTTTCCTCTCAACGACCCCGTTTTGTTGAGGAGTCCTAGGACAAGAAAAATTGTGACCCATCCGATGCCTTTCTCTTCACAAAAATTTGTAAATCTCTCATTTTGAAATTCAGTTCCGTGGTCACTACGGATCTGTTTTATTGAAAGATTTTTCTCATTCTCAATACGTTTGACAAAAGTTTTAAAATAATCAAAGGCATCATTTTTGTGGGCTAAAAACAATGTCCATGTGTAACGTGAGAAATCATCCACAATGACAAATGCATAAAGCTTCCCTCCTAGGCTAGCGTTTCTCGAGGGACCACATAGATCTAGGTGAAAAAGTTCAAGGGGCATAGAAGTAGATACAAAATTTTTGCTTTTAAAAGATTTTCTTGTATGTTTGCCAAGTTGACACGCATCACAAACAGAATCTAATTTTAAATTGAGTTTTGGCATACCAACAACTAAATCAAGTTTAAAAAGTTTTTCTATGGTACTAGGACCAACATGACCTAGTCGTCTATGCCAAAGAATGTTGTCATCAACATTCAAGGATACAAGTCTTTTAATATTTGATAAAGATAAATTATTTAAAGAAACCTTGTATACATTTTCACTTCTATATCCTTTGAAATTTATGGATTTGTCAGATGTGAGTGATATAGTGCAGTGTTGGGGAGTGAATTTGACTTCATAACCTCTATCGCACAATTGACTTATGCTTAGTAGCTTATGCTTAAGTCCTTTTACTAGGAGTACATCATCAATCAAGCAGGATTTAGAAATACCTATTGAGTCGATTCCTTCGATAACTCCTTTGCTGTTGTCTCCAAAGGTGACAGATCTCTTCTCCTTTGGTTTGATCGATTGGGGTAGATCTTTGTTACCAGTCATATGTCTAGAACATCCACTGTCTAGATACCATATGCTAGGAAGAACAGTTTTCCTATTTCCCTGCAAGAATTGATTTTGGTAACCTTTAGTTCTTTTGGGTCCACAGTGTTAGAAAAGAGAAATACAAAATAGATTTATAAGAGTTCAGTCTCTCATAGCGACATCATCGCCACTTTCCAAGAGTGTTCCCAGTAGTAGGTAGGGCTATGGCCTCTTTAAAAACCTATTTCCTTGGACAGAGCAACGTTCATCAGGAAGACCAGTCGCAAGTCAAGGCAGTTTAAACCGGTCTATAATGAACTCCCTTAGATCATGATCTCATAATGCCGACTGATGAGTTGTTAAGTACTCTTAGGCCTCCATTTCATATAGCTCTTTTGATCATATTGAAATCTTAAAGATCTACATTTATATCTAGCATGACCAATTTTACAACAATAAGAGCATGTAGGGGGTGATCTCATTTTGGCCTTAGCAATAAGGCTAATAAAATCTATTGATTTCTTACCATACCCTATTCCACCCTTATCAAAGCTACATTTTTGCATGCTTAGTAAATTATTCAACTTGTTACTACTAACATTGAATTTATAAAATGATTTTTCTAAGGTAGCTATGTCATCCTTTAATCTTAGATTTTCATGCTCCTTAGATTCTAATTCATTTTTGAGGTTTCTATTTTTTTTTCTAAGTGATTTAGCCATATCAAACATAAGCTTATAAGCTTGTAGTAATTCATTGTAAGATGGTACCTCATCATCATCGTCGGAGGCGATGTCATCATCCTTGGCCATGAGACATATGTTGGCTTCCTCCTCATCGCTATCTTCATAGGCTTCCATCTCAACTGTCTCATGTTTGAGCTCTAGGAGGTCAATCTTTGTTTCCTTGACCTTGTTGGTTCCCTCGTGGCATATCTCCAATTTATCCCATATTTCTTTAGCGGAGGAGCACATTGATATTTGGTTGTACTCGTTCATATCTAAAGAATAATGCAAAATATTCATAGCTTTAGCATTTTGAGAAATTAATCGCATGTCCTCCTTGGTAAAGTCATCCATTCCATTAAGAATTTTAATCCCTTCAACCTCATTCATTTGTTTGTAGGGATCTTTTACCGTAACTTTCCAAAGATCATAATCTACGGATTGAATATATAGGGACATTCGATTTTTCCAATATCCGTAGTTTATGCCGTTGAAAAGAGGAGGACGATTGATTGATTGCCCTTGAGCATAATCGCTCGCTAGATTTGCCATAGAGCCTTTTTGAAATATTTTTCAAAAGTGTGGCTCTGATACCACTTGTTAGAACCTAATCGGGGGGGGGGGGGATTTAGGTTCGGTTCTATCGGCAACTTTAGCAATTTAAAGCGATTATGCAAATACGCAAGCGAAAGACTTAAAGCAATCAAAAATAAATGTGGTAAATAAATGCGTAAAAGAAATAAAGCGATAAATGAGATAGGATATGTTTATGGAAGTTCGACGATAAATCGTCTACATCTCCCCTTCTTGGTTAAGATCGATTAACCAAGGATTCACTAGCACTTCAACTTCTTGGCCTTGATGGCTCCAAGGATAGCCGTAAAACTTGACACGATCACCGCGCCGATACAACTCGATACTCTTGGCCTTAAGGGCTCCAAGGATAGCCTCAACACAAACACTTGGCTTCACACTCAAGTACTTACAACGATAGCACAATACACTTGGCTTCACACTCAAGTGTTTACAACAATAGCACAACCAACTCACAAACTATTTTTACAAACACTCTAAAATATATCACACAAACACTTTGATAGTGAGAAATTGCTTGCAAAGGAGAGAAGAGATGAGTTGGGATATCTCCAAATGACCTTGGATGGCCTCTATTTATAGTTGGCAAAGATTGAATCTGATTTGAGTGCATGAGGCGTGTGTTGAGAAGTCAAGGAGTGATAAAAAGTGTTCGGCGCCGCTGCCTACTTTTTCCCAGCACTGAGCGGATTTTGTGGAAAAATCATATCTCACAATCTAACCGTTGGATTGATCTGAATTTTAAACCAAAGCTTTAAAACATCTGGATATTCATTCTGAACAGTGAAAATTTGATTTGAACAAATAATTCATGCCCAGTATTTTTCGGAAGTCGCTTCATCATGTTTTCGAACTTGTTCTATGCAACAAATTTGACAAATTCATATCTCCCAATCCATCAGTTGGATGGACCTGCAATTTGGACAGAAGCTTTATAACATAATAAGCTTGTATATGATAGGTGGAGATTGGATTTAGATTTCTCAAACATTCCCAGTTATTTCTGAAGTTGAATCCTCATCATTTGCTTCATGTTCTGCAGAAATAGGTACTGTGCAACCTTTGTGGAAAAATCATAACTTCATATATAGCAGTTGAATTGATATGAAATTTTGATATAAGTTTTAAAACATCCTGATATTGATTTTGAGCGGTGGAGATTGGATTTGGATGTCTCAATCACGTCCAGTAATTTTCAGAAGTTGATTCTTCATCCTTCACTTCAAGTTCTACAGAAATAGGTACTGCACAAATTTTGTGGAAAAATCATAACTTCATATCTAGCCGTTGGATTGCTCTCAAATTTGGACAGCACATGTAAAACTTCCTCATCACGATTATGACTGGTGAAGATCGGATTTTAATGCCTAGAACATTCCCAGTAAATTTCGGAAGTTGCTGCTCCATACTTTGGCTTCTTCTTGTCTTTTTCTTCATATCTCTTAACAATGTTTCATCCATTCAATGAGCAATACAAGACTTTATAAATACATGTATAGCTTCAAAATAGCTTCCAAGAATTTAATCATCAATAAATCTAATCTTTAAAATCTCACTTTAAATGGTTAGTAACAATTAACCGAGTTTTGTAATCATCAAAACATAATATTATGAAACTTTTTAATGCATTAAAAACATTAATCTCATAACACGAGATTTGTATGCGTTTAAGGCGTAACAATTGGGATAGATGTCTTAACTACCTACCAAGCGATAGTGGATTGCTATCAGAGGTTTGTTCAGTTTCGTCCAGAGGATGACGAGTCATGGTATTTCTATGGTGAGGGAGCGCGACCCCCGATGCCAGTGGTTTCAGCTCTGAAGGCCCGGTGTGCTTTAGAGTCTGGTGGGGAAGGCTACCTTATCTATGCCATTGATGCATCCTTAGGAGAGCTAGATATCCGAGAGATACCAGTGGTTCGTGACTTTCCAGATGTATTTCCGGAGGAGATTCCAGGTTTGCCACTAGTAAGGGAGATTGAGTTTGGCATTGAGTTAGTGCCAGAGGCTACACCGATTTTCAGAACTCCTTACCGATTGGAACCGTCAGAAATGAAAGAGCTGCAGAAGCAATTGCAAGATCTTCTTGATAAGGGTTATATTCGACCTAGTGTTTCTCCATGGGGAGCCCCAGTACTGTTTGTAAAAAAGAAGGATGGTTCGATGCGGTTGTGTATTGACTACCGTCAGTTGAATCAAGTGACAGTGAAGAATAAGTATCCTCTTCCGCGGATAGATGATCTCTTTTTGATCAGTTGCAGGGTACTTTTGTCTATTCAAAGATTGATCTTCGGTTTGGGTATCATCAGTTGCGAGTTCGACAGGAGGATGTTCCTAAGACAGCATTTCATATGCGGTATGGACACTATGAGTTTCTAGTGATGCCGTTTGGTCTGACGAATGCTCCAGCTATTTTTATGGATCTGATGAACAGAGTTTTCCGCGACTTTCTGGATAAGTTCGTGGTGGTGTTCATCGATGACATTTTGGTATATTCTCGCAGCATGGATGAGCATGCCTAGCATCTCTCTACTGTACTGCAGGTCTTGAGAGAGAGACAGTTATACGCGAAGCTGAGTAAGTGTGACTTCTGGATTGACCGAGTTGTGTTCCTTGGTCATGTCATTTCACAGGAGGGCGTATCTGTTGATCCTAGCAAGACAGAGGCTATTTTGAATTGGTCACGTCCAACTACAGCTTTTGAGATTCGTAGTTTCCTTGGTTTAGCAGGATACTATCGTCGTTTTGTGGAGAATTTCTCTCAGATAGCTAAGCCTTTGACTCAGTTGACAAAGAAAGACGTTTCTTTCATTTGGTCTGATGCTTATGAAGACAGTTTTCGTGAGTTGAGACGTCGTCTAACGACAGCTCCAGTTTTTGTTTTACCGTCTGGATCAGGTGGTTTTGTAGTCTTCACTGATGTTTCTCTCCAGGGTTTGGGGTGTGTGTTGACTCAGAATGGCCATGTGATCGCTTATGCCTCCAGACAACTGAAGACTCACGAGGAGAACTATCCCGTATATGATTTAGAGCTTGCAGCCATTGTCTTTGCTCTTAAGATATGGCGTCGCTATTTGTACGAAGAACGATTTGAGATCTTCACCGATCATAAGAGTTTGAAGTATCTGTTCACTCAGGCTGAGTTGAACATGCGGTAGCGTCGTTGGATGGATCTGTTGAAGGATTACGATTGTGAGATCAAGTACCATCCAGGTTCTTCAAATCCTGTTGCAGATGCGCTTAGTCGCAAAGTCTATGCGAGTTCCCTTCGTACCAATTCGGTACGGAAGGCAGTGGAAGAGTGTTGTTCTTCAGGATGTACATTCCGTCATAAGAAAGGATAGCAAGGGATTCGTGTTTCTTCTTTGCTTGCAGAGCCAGCGTTGTATCGATGAATCCGGGAAGCTCAGAATTTTGATCTGAAGACGCAGAAATTAACCCGTCTGGCTGAGGGTGATAGTACTTCTGGTTTCCATTTGCAGGGAGACGGTCTGTTGTGTCTTTCTGGTCGAGTTGTGGTACCCGAGGATTCTGCTTTGAGGGATGAGATCTTATCGCAAGCTCACCGCAGTCGATTCTATGTACATCCAGGCAGCATGAAGATGTATAAGGATCTTCGCACTCGATTTTGGTGGAAAGGGATGAAGCGCAGTGTCTATCAGTTTGTGTCCCGATGCCTTGTGTGTCAGCAAGTCAAGGCAGAGTTTAGCTGACCCGGAGGGTTACTTCACAGCTTAGAGATTCCTGAATGGAAGTGGGAGCATGTGACGATGGACTTTGTCACCCACTTGCCTATGTCTTCCAGTAATTGTGATGCTATTTGGGTTGTCGTGGATCGGTTGTCAAAGTCAGCGCATTTTCTTCCCTATAACCGCGATTACACCTTTGATAGGATGGCGCAATTGTATGTGCGGGAGATTGTTCGATTGCATGGGATTCCGTTGAGCATTGTCAGCGATAGAGATCCGAGGTTCACCTCGAGATTTTGGGGTAGTTTCCAGCAAGCCCTTGGTACTACATTGAGCTTGAGTACGGCTTATCATCCAGAGACAAACGGACAGTCGGAGCTTACTATTCGCACTCTAGAAGATATGCTTCGCGCGGCAGTGATGGATTTTGGTACAGCGTGGCATGATCATTTACCCTTGGTGGAGTTCGCTTACAACAATAGTTTCCATCGCAGCATTGGCATGGCACCATTTGAGGCTCTTTATGGATGTCGTTGTCGCACACCTTTGTTTTGGGACGAGGTTGGCGAGCGTCAGGTTGAGGGTCCTCAGATGATTCAGCAAATGATTAGTGCAGTGGAGTTGATCCGACGCAGGATTAAGGCGGCCCAGGATCGACAGGCTAGCTATGCGAACACTCACCGGAGGCCGTTACACTTCGAGGTGGGAGAGCATGTTTTCTTGCGTGTGTCACCTTTCCGGAAGGTGATGAGGTTTGGTCGCAAGGGTAAGCTGACACCTAGATTTATTGGTCCTTTCGAGATTCTTGAGAAGGTTGGGGATGTGGCTTATCGTCTGGCCTTGCCACCCAATCTTTCGGAGATCCACAATGTGTTCCACGTGTCCTTGTTGAGGAAGTATGTGGCGGACGAGTCGCATATTTTGCATCCGACCAAGGTAAAGGTAGATCGGGATCTATCGTATGTGGAGAAACCCCTGCGGATTCTTGACAGGAAGGACAAGGTACTTCGTAACAAGCGTATACCGTTGGTGATGGTACAGTGGCAACGCAGAGGTATAGAGGAAGCTACTTGGGAGTTGGAGAGCCGGATGTTAGCCGAGAACCCCGAGTTATTTTGATATTTTGTATTTCATTATATCAAGATGTACTTGTTCAGTTGTAATAAGATTATTTTGTTGACTATTCCTATTTTCCTCTATGACTTAAATTTTGAGGACGAAATTTCTTAAGTGGGGGAGAATGTAGTTGTAGTAGCCCGTAACCAAAATCAGTAATTAAGGAATTAATCATAATTACTTGGATAGAGTTCGGAAGCTTCGAAGGTGAGTTCGGAAGTTCCGAACAGGATCGGAAGCTCCGATGCAGGATCGAAAGCTCCGATGGTATTACGTCAGGCATGACGTGTGGCAAGATCGGAAGCTCCGATCAGGATCGGAAGCTCCGATCACCCCTATCCGGAGTCAACAAGTGATATTTTGACACGTGGCAGATCAGGATCTTTGAAAGCTCCGATGGCAGGATCGGACGTTCCGATCGAGGTTCGGACGTTCCGATCGAGGTTCGGAGGCTCCGATCGTTGTCTATAAATAGAAGGCCGAGAATTCATTTTCAATTGCCAATTCCGGATTTCCTCTCTACTCTAGTCGTATTTGAGTTGTTCTAGCCTTCCTATGCTTAACCCGGGAGTTGTCGAGGCGTTCGATAGTCGTAGCAAAGTTGTGCCCAAGTTCTGGAGGCATCGACATCAAAGGGCTAACGACGGACGAAGGTATAGCTTTTGCTTTCTATAAATATTTAGGAGTATGCAATAGCTTAGTTAAGGCTTTTAGAGCACTATAATGATAGTAGTATCATTTGGCAGTGTAGAGCAGACTATAGGCATGGACCTAGAGTTGGTAGAGCTTGCACTGATTTGAGGTACGGAAGTACTGTTCGAGATATCCTGACTGAGTATGCATGTATTATGTGACTTCATGGTTTATATGTCATTGATTTATGCTGCATTCATTTGCATACTGAGCTATCTCCTTCGAGATGTCTGTTAGTAGGGTTTTTCCCTATCCTGTTAGTGGTTGGACTTCCATCGATTTGGGTCCGGCATATCCACTTGTATTATGGTATGGGAGCCACCTCCTGAAGCGACGGCACAACGTGCTACATACCAGGGCCCGGTCTGTCTCTGTTATCTGATCCTTGACCTCGAGTTTATAGGGAGTTCACTTTGCATGCATGTATACTCATACTCTCGTACTGAGCGTTTTATGCTCACGTCTCGTACTCTGTGTTTCTGGACACCCTATTCCATGGGGCAGGTTTGCGATTGGACGAGGCGGGTGGATCCAAGAGGGGCTAGTCAGTGGTTGACCAGCTGGAGCTTCGTCTAGGTTTTATTTCTGTTGTTTTGAGGTTGATACAGCTATTCGATTTGGTTGTATATTATTTGGATAATTACAGATTCCTTTACTTGGGATTGTATAATTTTATGGTTTCCGCAGTTTTATTCTGATATCTGATTAATTAAGTTAATTGCATGCCTAAGTTCTGTTAGTAGGTGATCCGGGTAAGGGTCACTACAGTAGTGACCCGCAATTAATCGAGGTAATTAAGGTAATTAATTACTAAAATGTACCTAAATATTCCAAGGTAGATCGGACGGTCCGAAGAGGAGTTCGAAGGATCCGAAGTGGATCGGAAGCTCCGAAGTCAGGATCGGAAGCTCCGTCGGCGAGATCGGAAGCTCCGATCGGACTCAGTGTACACGTCATCGGTTACGTCAGCAAGGTGACATCATGGTTGACGTAATATCGGGCGATCGGAAGCTCCGAAGGGGCGATCGGAAGTTCCGATCGTGATCGAACGTTCCGAACTAGGTTCGGAGGTTCCGAACGTCGCCTATAAATATAGGGTTCGAGATTCTTATTTCTCACACCAATTTCCTCTCTTCTCTCTGATTCATAAGCCTTCTAACTCAGATCTAGGGAGATCTAGGCGTCCTATCAGTATTCCGGAAGTGGCGCAGCAGTCTAGACGTCGTCGCGGAGCTATGGCCTAGTTTTGAGGCTATCGACAGCAAAGGTCTAACGACGGACGCAAGTATAACTTGGACATCCTAAAAATATTTAGAAGTACGATTTAGCTTAGTTAAGGCTTTTAGAGCTTTATTGTTGATGCATGGATATTTGCATTGTAGTAGCAGTAGACTGGACTAGTAAGCTTGGAGTATAGGCTAGTGGAGCTAGGTTTGCCCAGCAGTGTTAGAGGTACGCAAGTACTGACCGAGATAGCCGACATGATATATTTGCATGTATGTTGCATGAGTATGTGCTATATGCTTTATCATGTTTTAGCATGTTTTACCGTCTTAGCACATACATGATTTTACGTGTGACTGCATCCGGAGAGATGTGAGTCATTGACAGTCTCCATAGGGAACTATGATCTCATTTTGGACTCGAGTCAGGTCTGACAGTTCCATACGGGGCTTGTATACTGTTTTGGATTCGGGTCAGGATGGGGTTGGCTCAGCCCTGATATGGAGTATACGAGTACCCCGCGGAGTCGCTCTCTAGCCGGTACTGTATATTCTTGGTGCCATGAGCAAGTGTTTTCACTTGAGTTTTAAATCATCTGTGTGCGCATATTTGTATTTATATCATTGCTTCGTATTGAGCGTTCTAGCTCACGCCCCTGTGTTTGGGTATTCAATGTGTACCTTGTGGCGGGGCAGGTTTGAGGTTGGACGGTCCAGGCGGCTCTCAGCAGGATTAAGCTTGGGAGAGTGTGAAGTTGTAGAGGGTAGGGATTTATTTACCCTGAACCTTCGATTTGGTTGTATAACAGTACTTATACACTTGTGATATCGTCGGTTGTATTCTGCCGATTGGATTTGTTGTATTTTAATTATCCGCACTTTACGCTTTAAGTTTTTATTGCATGCGCTTTTACTGTAACTCTGATTAGGTAGTGGATCCGGGTTGGGTCACTACAGTCCCTGTGGCCTCTGCTGCACTGAAGCTTGAGAACCAGAACTTGAGCCAGAACCAGCTCCCCCGGCTTGTGTACAATCCTTCTTCAAGTGGCCAATTTCTCCGCATCGAAAACACTCCCCTGAAACCTTCCGGCACCTGTTAGCAGGATGATTCCCACCACAATCCTTGCAAGGACCCTGATTCTTTCTACAGAAATGCATCACCTCCCCGGATCCTGAGGAAGAAGAAGTAGAACTAGACTTCTTGAATGATTGAGCACGGGGACCTAAGGAACTTGCGGGTCTAGATGAGTAGAAGGATCTGTTACGGCGGATGCTGTCCTCTGCCTAGTGACATTAGCTCACTAATCCCTTGTAAGTCATGTCTTTTACCATAGAAACACGGTCATGAATCTCCGGATTAAGGCCCTAAAGGAACAAATTATACTTCGCCTCCGTGCTATCAGAAATCTGAGGGCAATAGGGCAGTAACTCAAAGAACTTCAGCTGGTACTCATCTATCGACATCGATCCCTGTCGCAAACCCAGAAACTCACTTGTCTTCGTCTGTCGGAGAGCAGGAGGAAAATACAGCTTATGAAAAGTCGTACGGAACTCATCCCAGGTAGCAACTCCTCGGGCTGCAATAAAAGGCGCAGAAGTAGAATCCCACCACTTCCGAGCTCATCCTTCGACCAGGAAATCAAGAGTACTCTCCATCCGCAGCTCCTCAATGCATCGAAACTCCCGGAAACAAACTTCCATACGTCGTATCCAGTTTCCCTCATCCTCCGATGACTCTCCTCCGACTAAATGTTTCGGACCCATCTGCATAAACCTATGCATGCTGAAATGCCTGCGATTATCATGGCGATGGTAATGACGGCCCCGACGATGCTCCCGATCGTCCTGATCATTCTAGCGTCCACCTACGCTGCCATGACTACTCTCGTCACCATGACCCGCCATCTACACGATGATTATAGGTTAACCCAATTCCAACAATCTAGATCCCAAGATTACTATGCATGCTCTGATACCATAAATGTAGTGACCTGCACCGTGATCACCTTCTAATCAGAAGCTTAAGCATGCATTTAACTTAATTAAATAAATCAGAAATTAAACAGCGGAAATCTTAAACATCAATAAAATATTTTTTACAACCATATCGAATAAAATCCAATGCATTAACCCAAATACAACTGAAGCAAAAGCCTAGACAAAGCCCTGCTGGTCATCCAACGCCTAAGCCCTCCTGGAACCACCCGCATCGTCCAGCCGCAGACCTGCCCCTTGGAATAAGGTGTCCAGATACAACAAAGTATGGTACGTGAGCATGATAAGCTCAGTACGAGAGTATGAGTATACGGTGTTATGTGTGCATGTATGCAAGTGAACTGGATACCAAGACACTCAGGTCAAGACACATGCTCAAAGACCGGGCCCAGGGTATATAGCACGCTGCGCCATCGCCCCAGGAGGTGGCTCATATACCCAGTGGATAATGGTGACCTGAAACTATTACAAGTGTCCAACCATCACGGTGACCTAACACAAGACTTATGTATCCAACCATCCACAAACTCGTAGGGTGAGCGCCCTACTACAGGATATCTCTAAGGTAAAGGCTCAATATGCTCATGTATGCAACATATAGTCATGACATGTTGTATATAAAGGCATATAAAACATGCAATCACATAATCCATGCAAACACATAATATATGCATACTCAATCAGGATATCTCGAATAATACTTCCGTACCTCATAAACTAGGCAATCTAGACCAGCACTATGTCCAAGCCTATAATCCGCACTACAATGCAAAGCACTAATGCATTATAATTTTATTCTAAAAGTCTTAACTACGCTATAGCATACTCCCTATTTACTATAATGAGCCAGAGCTATACCTGCGTCCGTCGTCAGCCCGCTGATGACGACTGCCCCAAAACTTGGGCACCGCTCCGCCGCAACCCCAGAGCACCTGGACAACCTCCGGACCAAGCCTAGGAAGGCTGGAAACACCCCAAAACCCCTAGAAAAGCCTAAGAACCGAGAGAGAAAACTTGATTTTGGTGTGAAATTTTGAATTTCGGAGGGCCTATTTAAAGGCGAAGTTCGGATGGTCCGAATTGCCACTTATCCAAGCCGTTTAGACACCTGGGCCCTGGGGAGTTTGGACTGCCCGAACTGGTCCGTTCCGAACTATTTTGGTGCTTCCGAACTCATTTTTGGACCCCCGAGACCTACCCTACCATTTTTGGACGTTCTGGATTATTTTCACCAAATAAAGGACTCTTTAAACATGTTTTGAAACTTTTAAAATTATATGTCATTTTCTAACATGTTTAAAATCACTTAATCTTGTAAAATGGAACCGGGCTACTACTGATGGTCTCAACTCAAAGTACAAATCCGCTACGATCCCAGTAGTGCCTTGCTATCGACTGACCCTCAAGACGATGCACAGGATCCTTCCAAACAAACAAGAAACGAGAGAGAGAATTTTGAATTGGCAATGGAATGTGAAGCCCTTGTCACCTATTTATAGGCATCTATTTGAACTTCCGATCCTACATTCGAAGCTTCCGATATCACCATCGGAGCTTTCGATCTCTAGCCATCAAACGTGTGTCCCATATTGGATAACACACTACTTCTGATAGAGTTCGAACCTTCCGAACTAGGGTTTAGAGCTTCCGAACTCTCATAATTCAATTCACCAATCAGAAATCCCATAATTTCTTATCCAAAAGCGATCGGATCTTCCAATCATGTGTTCAAAGTTTTCAAACTCAACCTCTGCCTATGAAGTACATCGTTGCTTCTGAACCAGTTTGATAACTTGAAGCCTTTGGAACCATTTTTGATCGTTCTGAATCCAATTTTCAAGTACTTAAATCTAATTGGGAACCCTTTAGTTATGTTTTTGCTAATTGAACATATTTAGGCAATTGATTATCTTAATTAAGAATCGGGATACTACACTGACCAAAATGCGAATCGATATTTCCACATAAGTTAGATACTCATTAATTAGAACCTCAGATGGATTTAGAACATGAGAATCATCTTCCACATACCGTCTCAACAGATATACGTGAAACATGTTGTGAATACTATACAGGTACGGCAGTAGGTATAACCTAAAAGATAAATATCCAACTCTTTCCATAATCTCAAATGGACAAATGAATCTCGGAAATAGCTTTCTTTTGAGAAAAAATCTAAAAAAAATGACGAAAAGGCAAAAATTTCAGAAATACCTTTTCCCCTGCCTAAAACTGTAAGGGTCTACGCTTGGTGTTTGCATAGATTTCCTGTCGTTCCTGTGCAGTCTTGATTCTATTCTTGATATGAAAGACAATATCGACAGCCTGCTGAATCAATTCAAGTCCTTCCACTTGTCGCTCTCCAACTTCTTCCCAGAACAACGGAGTATGACATCCTCACCCGTAAAAAACTTTGAAGGGTTCCATACCTATAATATTGTGGTAGTAGTTGTTGTTGTACGCAAACTCAATCATTCAAAAATGATCTTGCCAAGCTTGGCCAAAATCCATGGTACACGCTCTCAACATATCCTCAAGGGTGCGAATGGTTTCTTAGATTGACCATCTGTCTCACCATGATAGGTATTACTTAGACTCAAAGTAGTGCTCAATGATCAAACACAATGGTTCACCCCCTTTAACAACACAGACTTTAACAAAAGTTTTAAAAAAACCTACGACAACAGTTTAAAAACATTGTTTTTTTAGATAAAAAAATTAAAATTAAATACACAATTTTCTAGTATTATAAATAATTTAATATACAAAATTAGAAAATAAAATTTAATATATAATTTTCCAACATTCGAAAATAATTTTTACAACGTTCTAAAAAAATTTCATAAACAACCAATAAAATTTCATAACACAAAAAATTATAATCAAAATATTCCCTAGGTAAACGAGGAGATCCATAGATTGAAACTCTGATACAACTCAAAGATCACAAAGCACAATGGGCCAACCCTAAGCCCAATGCAAATGTTGTGGTACAAGGTTTTGCTCAATTGATCAATGTCTGAAACACATTTAACACCAAAAACCACCTCGAGTACCTGCTTGGAAAAGTTAACTGTATTATATGACATGGTGCGATTAGAATAGAAACTGTTAAAGGGAAAACTGAGGCTTATAGAAAAGGGATCAGAATAAGATCAAATGCATAGATACTTCAATGTATTTCCTATCACCTTACTAAACATGGTTCATTACGACCTTTGACAACACACTATGTATCATACTTTTTCTTTTTCTTTGACGGCCATAAAGATTTCCAAAATTAATCACTGCATGAGTATTCTTAATTTCACAGTAAGGAGAATTTGTTTCGATCATCATTATTTCAAGAGGAATCCCCTTTACAACGTTGAGATTCTCAGTGGTCTTCATGGAGCATCCGTTTACACCTTCAAAAGAAATAATCAAATCAGATTATAATAATTCTTTAAAAAATCAATACAATACATAAAAGATGCAGTGGACGGATATATCAAAATTCAACAAGAAGCAGGATCGGAATGAAATTAACCTAGAAATAGATTGTCAAATGAAATTAAAGAATTCAATCATGATCTTTTGCACTGCCAGTAAAAGAATTAGCAACCCTAGAGAAGAACCTTTCAGACAATTTTTTTTAGAAAATGGACATTGGATGAACTACTGATCTGGACATGTCATTGAAAATCGAAATGAAGCAATTACATGACATTTCATAGTTTTTATTTTAGCAACATGAAAAACATTAGAACTTTGATGAACATACCGACATCAAAAGATAGCGAAGGTATTCTAAGGCAATGTTTGCAACCTCTAAAAATAAATGATTATGAAATTTTTCTTCACAAATTTTTGAAGAAAAAATTCATAATCACTTAATATTTAGAGGTTGCAAACACTACAAAAATATGAAAGAGTGGGTGCCCTGCTAGCCAACTTGTGGCTAAGGGCCTTTATGACTCTATTTGTTAACAATCTTTGTTTAATATAATTTACACTCTTTATTGACATTTACTTTATCTTTTATCATATTGTTATGTTGTGACGTACTATACGATGTTTAAATAAAGACCTTGAATATACTAAAGTGCATGTAAGATGTGATAGTAGATATGGATGACTATCATGAAACACATCTTGTAATCACTGTATATTCTAAACCAATTCCTAGTCAATTGAGCCGTTCGCAATAAGGATAAGGATCGCTCGAGATTGAGACTAGCATTTGCGATGTCGAGTACCACATTTCATTGGTATGGAACATAGAGATGTTCGAAAATGCAAATGGATATTCATTTTATGGATGATCGAACTACCCTATTCGGACTTTCCAAGTGGTTTTCACGAATTGAGTGGATAAGTCCGTGGTTTTGGTTGTACACCATTAGTCCTTACTACTTGAAACATCATGGAGACTCTACATGCTAGTACTGTACTTTGACTCGTTTACTGACTCCATGAGGGTCATCAAGTGTCGAGATTGGGTACAGTTACGACACATATAGGAGTCAATATTGCTTTGTTGTCAAGGATTCACCACACGCTTGCGAGTATGGATATCCTATGCGATCTGAGGAGATATTAGTGTGAAAAATCTCTGGCCAGAGTACATGATGTGCTTTAGGTTACTTGGTTTCCTAGTTGCACATGCGATGTCACTATTTGATCTTCAAGATGAATTGCATAGTTATCGAATCTTGAACGACTCTCGATATACCAATGTTTGTTGATTCGATCATGATATATGGATGAAGGGACCGTACTGTACGCTAACCAAAACCCACTGGTTCTTGCAGGAACTATCAGTGATACCTATGGAGTCATGGGGCGATGTTGCTAGGCGCTCTTACCATGATTCGATGGGCAAGTCGGAAATTGTTGTTCCGAGTCACAAGGAGTTGTGAGCCGACGTCTAGCTGTATCCCTGAACCATTGAGGGTTACACAAGTAATAGATTTCTAATCCCCGTTGAGATAGTTAAATTTAATGAGTTAAATTTATCGAACGAGAAGTAGGACTTCTTATTGATGAATAGAGGAAGTGAGATTTCCTAAAATGACATAGGGATGCCATTTTTGGAAACCAGTAAATTCGGATTCAAAAAATTTATCTTGACTTTAAAATATGCAGAAAAGGTTTCTGTACATATTGGTAAAATTGGTTTATCAATTTGAGTCACGATGAATTTTATATTAATTTTTGAACATGCGGGGTTTGCTTGTCAGGCTTGAACTTATGACTAATGGGCCCTAAGCTGTTAGCTGCCCATGTTATAAATAAGTTATTACAGTACAGAAATTATACATAACAAGCTCATAATTTCGAAAACCTAGAGAGCTCTCTCCCTATGGTGGACGAAATTCTCCCCTCCCCTGCAGTTTTCAAAATTTGCAGTCTGATTTAACAGATCAAATCTGTAATTCTCTTCGTAGAAACTTCTGATAGACTTTCTAGTGCAGTCTGTCAGAGGGTTTTAGATTTCTGTTCGTGGACCTGATTCAGGAGTTGATCGAGGCATCAGTTCCTGGGATATACAAGAAGAGCAGATTTATCTGTTGGAGTCCATAACCTCAAGTTGAGACTTGAGAGGTAAAATTCGATTCTGTTTTATTTTACGCATATTATTTTAATCGTAAGGATTTGATACCCATGATCTGGAATTGTTCCAGATCAGAAAATAAAATTTTTAAACTTCCGCTGCCTTGGGTATCAGATCTGACAGATCCAAGAACGTGTTCCAACAATGGCGTCAGAGACAGGTTGTTCTCTGATCTCACGATTAAAATTACATCGATTGTACAAAGCCTCGGTTTTTCAGAAAAAACAAAACGAAAGATAAAAAAATTTTGGAGGCTGCCCTGCGCGCAGCTGGGCCGCGCTCTGTGGCCCAGCAGCGGGGTTGGGCCCCCGATGGTCGGGGGTTGCCCGGGATCGTCCCGGGAAGCCCAGAAAAATTATATTTTTTTCAATTTTTTGAAATTATGAATTTCGGACCATTAATAGTTATTGGGCCCAGTTTTTGAACCGAACGAAAATTGTTTTGGTTGGTCCACAAGGCAATGAGTCAAAATTATTTGAACCCAAAATTTTAAGAAAAATTAATTTTTGGATAAATTTTGAATTTTTGGAAATTTATAAATTTAATCCAATAAATTAAATTTTATGAAAATTAATTATTTTGGTACAATTGATAATAAAATATGATTTTATATATAAAATTAGATTTTATGGATATACTAGATAAAATATGATTTTATGGATATACTAGATAAAATATGATTTTATATATAAAATGGGATATTATTTAATATTTGATATTATTGTTGTATGCATGTTTAGACTAAATTGCATGAATTCCGAAAGCATACAAGTTAATTAAAATGATGAGTCAATTTTTTAAATTAAAAATCCCTCATTTTAAATATGATTTAAAATTAATATCAAGTTTAACAAAAGGAAAAATAAATATAGTTTATATTTTCCTACCTTCCATCAACTATCAGTGCATGATAGATGCTACCCGCGACCGTGGTCCATCTCATATTATTGGGAAGGCCCGTTCGCGGGAAAGTTGTGCATTGAGTTGACAATTGTTGTAAGTTGGGTGGAACTCCCATGGGATCGCTTCATATTATTGGGGGTCTACATGGCGACCGTCCATCACAACTTAATATTGATGGGTCAACTTGACATATCACTTTAAACGGCGTCATATTATTGGGCCCTTTATTAGATATGAGGTAAAAACATGGAGGTTGCTCTAGAAGCAATTGAACTCTACCTTTTTAAAATTATAATTGGCTGATTTTATTCGGAACTATAATTTGTAAATTGGTCTCCATGTTCCTACTAAAAAAAATGGTTTTCTCGTTTTCACTAGAGGGTGGTGAAATCGTTAAAATAGTGGAAGAGTAATTCATAAAATTAAAATCGCCTTATTTTATGTCTTATTAAATTAATTAAACAATCACTGATTATTGTTTGTTATTTTTCAGTATATCATTATGATGAATTCGCGTAATCCACTGTTTTCTATTCTCGAACAACACAAACTTATTGGCGCAAACTATATGGAATGGTTCCGTAAGTTGAAGATTGTCTTGTCCTCGAAAAAGATTTTCTACGTGTTAGAAAAGGCTTCTCCAAAGGAAGCACCGGCTGATGTGAGTGCGGATGAGTTGGCAAAACTTGATAAATTGTGGGACCATGATATCAAGGCCAAATGCTACATGCAAGCTTCAATGTATGATAAACTCCAGAGGCGATTTGAGGATGTCGTGAATGCTGCTGACATACACATGCACCTCAAGGATCTTTTTGGGGCTCAATCTAGAGCTGAGAGGTACTCCATTGTCAAGGAGCTAATGACGTGCCGCATGCGAGAAGGGACTTCGGTCCATGAGCATGGGGTACGCATGATTTGGCTCATTGAAAAATTGGTGACCCTCGAGTTGATGTTGGAGCACGAACTATGTGCAGAATTGTTGCTTCTTTCTCTTCCTCCATCGTTTGAAGGTTTTGTGGTGAACTTCAATATGAACAAGCTAGAGGCCACCCTTGAAGAGATGGTCAATATGCTTGTCACTTATGAGGCCACATTGAAGAAGGATAAACCAGTTCTCTTGGTGGGCTCCTCTTCTTCTGCTAAGAAGGGGCCAAGTGCAAAGGGTAAGAAACGTTCTGCCCCACCCAAAAAAACTGGGCCCAAGAAGAAACACAAGACCAAAGCTTCTAACATGGACAAGTTTGAAGATGTTTGTCATCACTGCAAGAAACCCGGTCACTGGAAACAGAACTGCAAGGAATATCTCGAGCAGTTGCGAACTGCGAAGGGTATGTTTTATATTGAAATAAATGTTTCACTTAATACTACTTCTTGGGTATTGGATACCGGATGTGGATCTCACATTTGCAATAACTTGCAGGTGATGTCAAGAAGTCGTAATCTGAGGATTGGTGAGACCCAGTTGAGGCTCGAGAATGGTTCCAGAGTTGAGGTCAAAGCTGTGGGAGATGTTTGTTTAATTTTGCAGAACAATTTTAAGTTATTTCTTAGAAATGTTTTATTTGTGCCAGATTTGGTTAAAAACATTATTTCTGTTTCTATGCTTGATAGAGATGGTTTTTCTTGCAATTTTGTGAATGGGATTTGAAATATTTACAAGAATGAATGTTTGATTGGATGTGGACAACTTGAAAACGATCTATACAACTTAAAATTAAAAGACGTACCAGTTAATTATGTTGATAAACCGGCAACAACAATGAAAAGGAAAAACGATAGTCAAAACCCAGCAAACCTTTGGCATGCTAGGCTAGGTCATATTTCCTCACGGAGGATGAACAAGCTAGTGGGAGAGGGCATGTTTGATATGTCAGATATAAACTCCCTACCTACTTGTGAGTCTTGCCTAAAATGAAAAATGACTAAAACACCTTTTAAAGGAAAGTCTGAGCGTAGTCAAATTCTATTGGATCTGATCCATACAGTTGTTTGTGGACCATTTAGTATTGGTAGTAAATATGGTCACACCAACTTTATTAACCTTTACTGATAATTATTCTAGGTATGGGTATTTATATTTAATGAAATATAAGTCTGAATCATTTGAAAAGTTCAAAGAATTCAAGACTGAAGTAGAAAATCATCTAGGCAAAAGTATTAAAGAACTTCGATCTGATCGAGGCGGTGAATACTTGAGCACCGAGTTTTTAGACTATCTAAAAGAAAATGGAATTCTTTCTCAGTGGACTTCTCCTGCCAAACCTCAGCTTAATGGTGTAGCAGAGCATCGTAATCGAACTCTGTTGGACATGGTTCGATCTATGATGAGCTTCACTGAGCTCCCACCTTCGTTTTGGGGCTATGCACTTGAAACGGCGGTATTGTTGTTGAACAATGTCCACACTAAAGCATTGAATAAAACTCCATACGAATTATGGACTGGAAAAACTCCTAAGTATTCGTACTTGAGCATTTGGGTATGTCCTGCTTACGTGAAGCAGACAATGGGAGATAAGTTGGATAGTCGATCCACCTTATATTATTTTGTAGGGTATCCAAAGAATTCGATCGGATATTACTTCTATCATCCTATTGAAACAAAAGTGTTTGTTTCTAGGAATGCCACCTTCCTTGAGAAGGAATTCTTAATTGATAGAAAAGGCAAAATGATGGAACTCGAAGAAGTTCGAGAAGAACCCGAGATACAAAATAACAACCCCACACCTTAGGAACCAATAAATGACACGCCACATCTTAGAAGATCCGAAAGGGCTTCTAGACCTCCTGTTCGACTTAATCTTCTACTTGAAGGGGATCAAAGTGAACCCGACGTTGGATGTGATCTAAGATACTTCAAGGAGGCAATTTCTGATGCCGATTCGAATTTATGGCTTGAAGCCATGCAGTCTGAAATAGACTCCATGCATGCAAATCAAATTTGGTCTTTAGTAGATCCTCCCGATGGAATTGTTCCTATAGGGTGTAAATGGATCTACAAGAGAAAACTTGGGCCCGATGATAAGGTGCTGACCTACAAGGCACGATTGGTTGCAAAAGGTTATACTCAAAGACAATGTATTGACTATGATGAAACTTTTTCACCAGTTGCAATGTTCAAGTCCATAAAAATCCTAATTGCCATAGCAGCATGGTATGACTATGAGATATGCCAAATGGATGTGAAGACTGTGTTCCTTAATGGAAACATTAAGGAAGAGATCTATATGATGCAGCCCGAGGGATTCATATCCATGGGAAGCGAGCATAAGGTATGCAAGTTTCAAAGATCAATTTATGGTCTCAAACAAGCGTCAATAAGTTGGAACTAGAAATCTGATGAAACAATAAAGGACTTTGGTTTCATCAAGAACCCGGAGGAACCGTTAATGTACAAGAAAGTAGTTAAGGATGTTGTGACATTCTTAGTGCTTTATGTTGACGACATCCTACTCATTGGGAATGATGTAAGGATGTTGCATTCAACAAAGATATGGTATCAGGTAGATTTTCGATGAAGGACTTGGGTGAAGCGTCCTATATTATATGAATACAGATCTATAGAGATAGGTCTAACAGAATGATAGGACTCACTCAAGCGACCTACATCGACACCATATTGAAGAGGTTCTCTATGGATGAGTCCAAGAGAGGACATCTACCTATGTATCATGTAGTTTCTCTATCCAAATCGATGTCTCCCAAGACTGACGAAGACATATAGAAAATGACACACGTACCATATGCGTCAGCTATAGTTAGTATCATGTATGGGATGATATCTACCAGACCGGATGTAGTCTTTGCTCTGAGTGTCACGAGAAGATATCAGGCCAACCCCGGTCAAATGCATTGGAAAGCTGTGAAGGATATTCTTAAGTACTTGAGAAGGACTAAGAATATATTCATGTTTTATTGGGGAAGAGAATTGAAATTGGAAGGCTATATCGACTCTAGCTTCCAAAGCGACGTGGATGACTAGAAATAAACCTCTGGATTTGTATTCATTCTCAATGGCGGTGCTGTCTCTTGGAAGAGTTCCAAGCAAGACACCACAGCGGATTCCACCATTGAGGCAGAGTACATTGCAGCATCAGCTGCTGCTAAAGAGTCCATTTGGATGAGGAATTTCGTCCAAGATTTGGGGGTCATTCCTGAAGATGTTGGTTCAGTCGCGGTGTACTGTGACAACACTGGTGCCGTTGCTTAGGCAAAGGAACCAATGTCTCATTAAAGATCCAAACACATACTGAGGAAATACCATATCATCCGGGATATCGAGGAAAGAGGAGACATTACTGTCGAGAGAGAGGCCTCTGCAGACAATATCGTTGATCCACTTACTAAGCCCTTGCCAGGACCATTATTTGACAAACATCGCGAAGCAATGGGACTACGTAGTATGACTAGTTGGCTTTAGAGCAAGTGGGAGATTGAAAGAGTGGGTGCCCTACTAGCCAACTTGTGGCTAAGGGCCTTAATGACTCTATTTGTACACAATCTTTGTTTAATATAATTTACACTCATTATTGGCATTTACTTTATCTTTTATCATATTGTTATGTTGTGACGTACTATACGATGTTTAGATAAAGACCTTGAATATACTAAAGTGCATGTAAGATGTGATAGTAGATATGGATGACTATCATGAAACACATCTTGTAATCACTTAATATTCTAAACCAGATCCTAGTCAATTGAGCCGTCCGCAATAAGGATAAGGATCGCTCAAGATTGAGACTAGCATTTGCGATGCCGAGTAACACGTTTCATTGGTATGGAACAAAGAGATGTTCGAAGCATGCAAATGGATATTCATTGGATGGATGATCGAACTACCCTATTCGGACATTCCAAGTGGTTTTCACTAATTGAGTGGATAAGTCCGTGGTTTTGGTTGTACACCATTAGTCCTTACTACTTGAAACATAATGTAGACTCTACATGCTAGTACTGTACTTTGACTTTTTTACCGACTCCATGAGGGTCATCAGGTGTCGAGATTGGGTAAAGTTACGACACATATAGGAGTCAATGCTTTGTTGTCAAGGATTCACCACACGCTTGCGAGTGTGTATATCCTATGCGATCTGAGGAGATATTAGTGTGACAAATCTCTGGCCAGAGTACATGATGTGCTTTAGGTTATTTGGTTTCCAAGTTGCACATGCGATGCCACTATTTGATCTTCAAGATGAATTGCATAGTTATCGAATCTCGAACGACTATCGATATACCAATGGTTGTTGATTCAATCGGGATATATGGATGAAGGGACCGTACTGTACGCTAACCAAAACCCACTGGTTCTTGCAGGCACTATCAGTGATACCTAGGGAATCATGGAGCGATGTTGCTAGGTGCTCTTACCATGATTCGATGGGCAAGTCGGAAATTGTTGTTCCTAGTCACAAGGAGTTCTGAGCCCACGGCTAGTTGTATCCCTGAACCATTGAGGGTTACACAAGTAATATATTTTTAATCCCCGTTGAGATAGTTAAATTTAATGAGTTAAATTTAGCGAATGAGAAGTAGGACTTCTTATTGATGAATAGAGGGAGTGAGATTTCCTAAAATGACATAGGGATGCCAGTTTTGGAAACCACTGAATTCGGATTCAGAAAATTTTTCTTGACTTTAAAATATGCAGAAAAGGTTTTTGTACACATTGGTAAAATTGGTTAATCAATTTGAGTCACGATAAATTTTATATTAATTTTTGAACATGGGGGGTTTGCTTGTCAGGTTTGAACTTATGAATAATGGACCCTAAGCTGTTAGCAGCCCATGTTATAAATAAGTTATTGCAGTACAGAAATTAGACATAACAAGCTCATAATTTCAAAAACCTAGAGAGCTCTCTCCCTAGGGTGGCCGAAATTCTCCCCTCCCCTGTTCGAAAATTCAGACTGCAGTTTTTGAAATTTGCAGTCTAATTTAACAGATCAAATCTGTTAATTCTCTTTGTAGAAATTTCGGATAGACTTTCTAGTGCAGTCTGTCAGAGGGTTTTAGATTTCTTTTCGTTGACCTGATTCAGGAGTTGATCGAGGCATCGGTTCCTGGGATATACAAGAAGAGCAGATTTATCTGTTGGAGTCCATAACCTCAAGTTGAGACTTGAGAGGTAAAATTCAATTCTATTTTATTTTACGCATATTATTTTAATCGTAAGGATTTGATACCCACGATCTGGAATCGTTCCAGATCAAAAAATAAAATTTTTAAACTTGCGCTGCTTTGTGTATCAGATCTGACAGATCCGAGAACGTGTTCCAACAGATATGGCTACTAACACATTTTAGTTAGTTTAAATTCTTACCTATGTTTGTTTTGCTCAAGAATGGCACAGAAATCCAGAGCAAACTCTCGCATATCGAGCAAACAGCCGCATGTACAAATTTTCGAAGGGATTCAAATTGTTAAAGAACAGATTATCGACCTTTTATTCTAAAATCTTGTCCAAGTTTTTTTGAACAGGAATGATGAGGTAAAAACAAGTAGATAATAAACATCCATGCCAACACAAGAAATCATGCCAAAGAACACAACAAAGTCTCACCTGCTTTTGAGCTCGTGATCTTGCAACCGATTGTCTGTTCTTAATCATCCTATTTTGCCTCCTTTTAACCACCTTCTCCAAGGAAGCTCGTTTCCTACCCTGAAAACCACCATTAAAAATTTAAGGTACAGGCGAAATGGAATGCGTCCCACCGTTACTATTAACCTGCCCGTCCGATGAAACTGATGGAGATCCCTTCTCATTAGCTCTCAAGTTAACCAACCCTAGTCCTCCACCATGTAACATCATATTTTGGACCATGTTATTATTCATTACTGCATCAGAAACCCTAAAAATTCCACCCCTACCTAATACCCGAATCTCCTAACTGATTAATAGAGGTTTTGCTGTTGCATAGGCTGTGGTGAAGCAGATGTCAGCACATTCACATTCAGAGGTAAGCTAGCAGATTCGAAGTAATCTGATTAGTAATATTAGCAGTCCTGTTGACCATTAATCTGTCATCTCCACCAATTCGCTGGTACCCAAATTCTGATCCCAAACTAGTCGAAATCGACCGATAGGCGAAAACTCCAACATTTTTAAGCATTTGAGATGGTTGAGTTTCTTCCCTAATGGCTCCGGATTTCACCAAGAACTCTTTGAGGGTAACCTCCTGATAAGAATCTTGGATGTCATGAAAAGAAAACACGTCTATATTAAAATCGCACTCTCAGTTCAATAACAAAAAGACTCAATAATGTTGTCCCGATCTTTTGAAACAAGTAAGTTTGGAAAATCCACCTCTAATTTACAATGAAATTAGCAACATATAATCACAGTTTTTTTGGATATCCACCTCTAATTTACATTGAAACCAGCAACAGATAATCACGAGATAAACAATCGATCTCAACGAAACCTTCAGAAAACTTGTTTCTGACAATCCACGAAGAAGAACAATCGACAAACGCCACAAAGTTTATAAAACTTTGATAAGTTTGATTTTTGGATAAACAAAGCAAAGCTTTGACATAATTCTATAAAGAATTATAATTGATAAAAATCAATAATCAATAATCTTCATTGTATTGTATTCAATAATGATTGTATATGTTGTATTTATAATACAACTACAAAATAATAAAAGATAAAACTAAATAAAACTAAAGATATCAAAAGATATCATCTAAAAGTTTCCTAGTAGACTTATAATACTCAAAATAATAAAAAATACTCAAAATAATAAAATAATAATCAAAAACCCGAAAACACACAGTGAATGTCGTACTGTGTGTAAATCCCGTACTGGCGCCTAGGCGTTTCAAACTGGAGCCTAGGCTTTGAAGCTGTCCGAATTGTGCATTTTCAAAAATGCATATATCAAAATCTAGCCGTCGGATTGAGCCAAAATTTTAACTGTAGCTTCATAATGTCCTAAAATACATTATGGATGGTGGAGATTGGATTTTGATCTCTCTAGAATCTTCATAAAATTTCAGTACTCCACCACGAACTCCATGCATTCCAACTTGGCTCTCTTGCTCCCCAACTTGATTGTCATGCATCCCAATTCCTTCTAATATCGATGGCAAATTATGAGAAAAATCTTGGAACAACATGAATCTTTGATAGCTTTTTAGATTCATATCACCTCCCTGTAAGGGAATGGGGGTTGCACATAAAAAATTCTAGGTGTTGTCACAAGGTGTTGACAACACCTACAATAACACCTTGAGTAATTTGCAGCAGAATAAAACTTAATCTTGAATAAAATAACTAAGCAACCAAATAAATAGACTCAAATAAATTAAACAAGAGTATAAAATACTCTTGCAGCGCCTCAGGGCAAAACTTCACCAGAAAACTTTCAAAGAGTTTTACAAACCCTAAAACTAGCGATTATTATAAAATCAATTTTCTCCAACATATGAGAAAATAAAACGAATAAAAATAACTCCTAAAAATTCTATATGAAATAGAATAAAGAAAAATAGATCAAGGAGTTGAAATTCTCGACGCCAAAACTTGTAGAGATGAAAACACTTTTTCATCAAAGATCTTCAAGTGTTCTTCAAGCATCAAGTGAACACAACCGAAACCGACTGCAGAAGCTCTTTTCTCAACGTACATGTATGAAGGCTTTTATAAACTCTCTAGGTCTCTCTATATTTTTCGGTCGATCTCTCCTAATTGATCGGTCTCTCTCTCCAATATATAGACTAGAATCCTTCCTTGTAGATGTTTTCTTGTAGACATAGGATTCTCTAGATTTGACCATATCAAATCTACACAACATGAAAAACGATTCCCATTAGATATGATATGATAAAGTCAATAATATCACAAATCAAGTTAATCAAGGAAATAAATAACTTATACAAGATTACTTCATGTCCAAGAAAGATAAAAGATATTAAATAAAATCTTTTCAAAATAGGATGATTTTAAGGAATAAAATATTTCTTTCAATCTCTCCTTTTTGCCTTTCTGGACAAAACACGTTTTATCCATAAACAAATCAACTTAACTCCCCCTTAATCAAAACTCCCCCTTAATAGATTCTCCCCCTAAGTATAAGAAGATGTGTTGTCACGAGATGTTGGCAACATCTAGCTATGACACTTCATATCAGAAATACTAAGTGCAAGGAGAAACAGAAACAAGAAAAACATATCAGAGCTAACAAAAACAAAGTTTTGATTAGGATCAGAGCAAAAACACAATACTTAATACTAAAATCAACAGAAACTAAACTAGAAAAACCAAAAAAAACAAAACTAAAATTGATTGCTCTCGGATGAGCCATCAGCCTCAGCTTCTTCAGCTTCACTTTCTTCTCCCTCATTTTGTTCAGAACGGCCAGCTCCACTTAAGAGAGACTCAAAGTGAGTCTTCATCCCTTCGTAATAGGCTAGATCAGCCTTAGCTTGGGTAATCTTCTGCTCAGCATGCAGCAGTTGAGCTTGAATAAAGGTAGGATCAATATCTTGAGCAGCAGATGTGGGTACAAAAACAGCAGTGGCAGAGGAGGTGTTGGCAACACTTGCCACAACACGTGCGGCAACATTTGATTAAGACCAAGGAAGGTCTATTTTCCTAATTCCTTTGAGTAATGCCGGTGCGATCTTTAGCAATTCCCCAGGCTCAGTAAGTAGCTCATCATCATCCTTCTCAATCACTTGAGATAGTAGCATAGAATAGATTAGGGATGGATAAGGCAGCTTCAATGTTGGTTGAGCACAATCTTCAAAGGCCATGACTGTGTCAAACACAAGTCGGCCATAGTTGAATGCAATTCCAGTTCCAATAGCATACAAGATAGGATCTTGATGCTTGGTAACCACAGTAGAATTCTCGGAAGGAGTCCAGGTCTTCACAGCAGTTTTGTGAAGAACAGAATACAATGAAGTAAGCTTGGCATCCTGCAACTTCTTAGGGTGAGATGGAAAAACAGTGACTTATCCTCCTGTGATGACAGAAGTCATCTCAACCATTGTAGGCAATGCAACATCATCATTGGCAGGATTCTGGAGAAATCCATTTATGATAGCAGGACCAAAAGAGAAAATTTGCCAACACACATACACTTTCCAATACTTCATGTACCTTGGATCCTTCACAGCTTCATTGAGATTGCAGTAGAACTCCCGCACAAGTTCTCTGCAGTAAGGACCAACAGTAGTAACTGTAGAAAGTATGTTCCTTACCTCAAAAAATTTGATCATGTTCTGAGCTCCATAGCTCTCCACATCAATGTTGTGTTCCTCCAGGAACTCACGATCAGCATACTTATCCCAGCAGTCAGCAATCTCCTTGGAGTAATAAGTAGATGAATAGGACAAGTTTACCCGGTATTCTTTGCCCAAGGTGTTGTCCAGGGTGTCGGCAACATCTTCCTCAGCACCTTCCTCTTCTTCTTTAGAGTCATCAGAAACTGACTCTTCTTCCAATTCCTTCTCAGCATCTGAGTCTAGCTATCAGATGGGTGAGGGTGATTATCTGCGAATTCCTGGAGCATCTCTTCATCTGGTTCTTCATTAGATTCACTAGTAGGCTCTGCTACTTTTTTTCCCTTTGATTTCTTTATTATAGCCATGAACTGGGCTATTGAAATCTCCTCATCATCAGAGAAAACAAGAGGAGCAACAGATGATGCCTCCTCAACAGGAATAGAAGCAGATGCATCTTTTTCTTCAGCCGCAGCAACAGGTGTTGTTTCTGATTCAGTGGATTCAATTTCAGATGATGAACTCCCCTTTGATTTCTCAGGTTCAAATGGAACAGGGATGGTTGGAACAGAGGGTTCCATGGCACTAGCTTCTCCTCTTTTTCGATGCACTAGCTTAAAATCTTCATCGGAGCTTGCATCACCAGAACAAAATTCGGTGTCCGCAAGAGAAGGTCTGGATGGTTGACCCTTACCTCAAAATCTTTTCAAAGTAGTGAAGTCTGGATTGTAGCCAGCTTGTATCTTGGATCTATGGGTCAAGGGTTTCGAAGGAAACACCTTGTTCAGCACGCTCATATCTGGAAGATTCTCCACATTGATCTCATTGACTGGCTCTCCTGGAGCAATGGAGTCCAGAGGCACTGGTTGTTCTGCAACAGGAATCAGGTCTTGTTCAATCACGGGGTGTGGTGACGTAGGTGTTGGAACACCTTCCACAGCATCCTCTGTATAGACCATCTCCGATCAAATATCTTCGGGATCAAAACCTTTTCCTGTCATTTGAATTTTACGAGAGTGAAAAATTTTAGGGCAGATGAATTATCAAAAATAGGGGCAAAAAGAGATATAAGAAATTCGAAGGTTTAAGATGGTAAGAATATATCCGAAAACAGATAATTACCCAAATAAATACCACATACACAGCCCTTCCTATTCTTACTCGAATTACAACCCCTCTAACGGTAATAAATTCAAACGGTAACACTCCAAAATGGTAACAAATTGAATTAAATTAGGAAACAAATCTCTTTGATTCTCTCCGATAATCTAGGCCCAAATATTTCACCAAATATTTCCAAATTTAACTCCTCATCAGAATATAGCATCACTGAAACAAAATTCAATCACATTCAAATTCAAAAATTCAAAGGATAGGGCAAAAAATCAAAAATTTTGTTTGATTAGACTTTATAACCTTTCGGCCAAAGATATTCACAAAATAAAAATATGCATGTCCTAATTATGTCTAAAAACAGAGTGTGACATAAAAATAAAATGCAATTATATGCACGAATATATGTTGACAAGTGATTTGTTATCCACGATGTTGGCAATATCTTCCAGCAACACTTCAGGATTCTAAAAATTTTTTGTATCCACTTAATTATTTTTACAGAAGTGGTAGCCTGCACACTAAAGGCACGATCTTAAAATGGACCCCTGTAGGTAGCTTTTTCCATTTGCTTCTGATTATCAATCAAATTTGATGATTGACTCAATTCAGGCTTAATCATTCTTGTTCTTTTGTTATTCTGATTTTGCAAAGTCACTTTTCATTTGGGACAAGATCATGGAATACACGAACGTTCCTCCACTACTTCGTGACTTAGTCAGAACTTTTCTTTGATTAATCCAAATTAAACTGTAAAATATTTTGCAAATAATCCTGAGTGAAAACTATTCAATGGTTACAAAATATCCAACACATCACAAAACAGAATGAATGCATGAATGCAATATGCCTAAGATCCTAAAAATGCACATGCATGAAAAGGTGTTGTCACAGGGTGTTGGCAACACTCCTGACAACATCTATGTTCTGTCTATAATGCACACATACTGAGAGACTTCCTTAGACTGGAGAATCTCTCGAAATCCAAAGCTTTTGTGAATATATCAGCTAATTGGTTATTAGTTCCAACAAACTAAATTAAGATCATTCTCTTCTCGATCAAATCTCAAATGAAGTGATGTCTAATGTCAATGTGTTTGCTTCGAGAGTGTTGTACTGAATTTTTGGATATATCAATGGCACTAGAATTATCACAGTACACAATAGGAGTATCACTCTTAACACCATAATCAATTAGCATTTGATTCATCCAAAGGAGTTGTGAGCAACAACTACCAACATCAACATACTCAGACTCGGCAGTATTGTTTCTTACTATACCATGACACTAAGTTGTTCCCCAAGTAGAAACATCATTCCAAAGTGCTCTTTCTCTCATCTAAATCCCCAGCCCAATCAACATCACTAAACCCTATCAAATTCGAATTGGTTTATTTAGTGTACCACAAACCCAAATTCAAAGTACCTACCACATATTTCAATATACGTTTCACAGCCTTTAAGTGAGTAATTTTTGGGGTAGACTGGTATCTAGCACACAGACAAACACTATACATGATATCAGGCCTAGTAGCACTTAAATACAAAAGACTACCAATCATGCTTCTGTAGAGGGTGTTGTCAACACCTTCGGCAACATACTCTCTAGACAGTTTTTCATTAGACCCCATAGGTGTGCGCATGTGTTTAGTGTTGTCATTAAGAAACTTTTTCACGAGATTTTTAGCATAGTTGCTGTAATATCCAGAAAATTTATAAATCCATTCATGATTATTAAAGAAATTTTAAATGAATTTTAAGTTATTTCATTTGATTATTTAAGATTTAAACGTTATTGTTATTTAAATGATCTTATTTATTGTGTAAATGATTTAAAAGTTGTAGTTTCATGTATTAAAATATATGTTTATTTGTTGTGTTAAATGATTTTATTAGAATTGATTCTGGACTGAGAATACGAGACTAGCCTATGATCGTTATTGTAGAAAATAATTCTACGAGTATTTTAAGTATAATATTGTTATGTTTTTGTTAAACGAGTCAAAATATATTATTATTTTTATCAGACGAGTCGAGAAGTGTTTTTGTGACTGCGTTTTAAGCAATCAACACATGATATGTATTATTATTGATAGCAAAGTTTATCCACACCATCCCTACTAATTAATGTAATTGTTCCCTTGACTTAGCCACCCCATCTCCTTCACGTTTCCTTCCCCCATTTCTGCTATCATTAATATTCTTCTTCATTCTTACTCCACGGTCTTCAAGCTTTGTAAAAAAATTCAAGCTCCGATCTCGCTCGTTTCGTGGTTAACTCATTACCAAGAATCCGGATCATCTCCTCCTCTAAATTAAGGCAAGTTTTTAAAGAAATTTTAAACCACCATTCAAGATATATGTATTTTGATATGAAAATTCTGATTTATGTAATGTTTATGCATTATTTTAATAGTTCAAGATCATGGTTTATGTTTGACTGAAATCATGAAACTTAAGTCGTTCTTGATGATTCTTTGAGTATGATCGAGATTTTAATGATGATTTTAAATTCTTTATGTGTTCTTGAGATTTTAAGAAATGTTTTATGAAAAACTTATAGCATAAGTAGTAGAAAATCTCATATTTTGAAGTTTTAAGTTAAAGCTTTGAAATGTGTTATGTGTTTGGTTGTTCCGAATTTGCAGCACTCGTTGCAATTTTGAAGATAAAGACTAGTGTACTGATTCAAATGATATGAGGCTTACTTTGTTTGAAAGCTAGTTTAAATGTCTACAACTTTCATTTTTTGAGTTTTGTCCAAATTGTTTTATAAGTTTGTCCAAAGTCGCCCCAAAATGTATCAATTGGTTTGGTTTTCCTGCACTGACACATCTTGGGAGAATGAGCATAACATTTTACTCAAAACTCCCATTAAGGTCTAATTTAGGTCATTGGAAATCCAAGATCCAGGGCTACAACTTTTATGTTTACCACGTTTCCCAATTCGGGGTGCATGAACTCGAAATATCAGTGTGCATGCATAGCAACTACAGTGCAGCAAAACTGTCAATGCGCAAGTATAGCGCCCCAGTGCTTCTCTGTCAGCGCCGGAGCGCTGTAGCTTCGAATTAATTTTTTCAAGTTTTGATTTTTGGGTCCTAATTTCATGGTTATGATCTTTTAAGGCTTCTAAAATATATTTAAGAGTTTTTATGCAAAAAGTTTCAAGTTTTAAGTCAAGAACGAAAAAAACGACTTATGTGGATCGATTACATTATGTGATGCATGCACATGTCTAAGTTTCATTCATAAAACCTATGTTTAATATTAAAGTATGATTTTTATCATCTATGACAAGAATGAAGTTATTGAGTAAAGTTTTATGTTCATGAAATGAAAGTTATGACGGAAGTTATGATGATATGATGATGCTTCATAATGAGATAAATGTTATGATGAAAGTTATGATGAAATGATAAAATGATGAGACATGAATGAATGATGTTAAGATGAAGCATGATATGACATGTTAATGTATGAAAACGCTTTTGATGTCTTATGTGTCTTTGTGGTGGCAAACACGGGATTGGTGCTCCGGTTTGGGCTCCGGAGACATGGCTCAAGAGACAGATAAGTACACGGGACTGGTGCTCCGGGATGAGCTTTGGAGAGGGCCTTTCCAAAGAACGAATGTTATGAGGCTTAGTGCCATATGCTTGTTGATCAACAGGAACTACGAATTTTCCCATTATGATGGTTGCCACAATTTCACATAATTCATCACCCCAAAATGATAAGTTTTTATGTTATGTTCATGGTTTAATGTTTGTCCAAGTTGCATGATTTTATTTATTAGATGTTAAGTGCAAATGTTCATTTAAGAATAAAATGGTAAAGTTTTGAGAAATATTGCAAATACAAGGTACATGAGAAGGATAATCATAATAGTTACAAGGAGTAATATTGCAAATCTCATCTTGTTCTTCGAGATCTTGGAGAAATAACTTGCGAGAGAAAGAATAAGTTGAGTGTGATTAAAAATAAGTTTGAGTGATCGTATTTATAAGGTGAAAAGAGAAGAAACCAAGTTGTTTTGTTACCGTTTTATTTGAACTTTAGCTAGCGTTGGGAGTAGGAATCACGTGTTTGAAGATTTTGAGGATTTTGGTGATTTAAATTAAGTCTTAAAGCAGATTCACAGCCGACTTGAAAAGTTATGTTTCGATCCAAATTAAATCTTCAAGCGGATTCGTGGCAGATTCGAACAGATATATTTTGATTATTTAAGATATGTTTTGATATTCGAACATGAAATGAAAGTTATGACGGAAGTTACGATGATATGATGATGCTTCATAATGAAATAAATGTTATGATGAAAGTTATGATGAAATGATAAAATGATGAGACATGAATGAATGATGTTAAGATGAAGCATGATATGACATGTTAATGTATGAAAACGCTTTTGATGTCTTATGTGTCTTTGTGGTGGCAAACACGGGATTGGTGCTCCGGTTTGGGCTCCGGAGAGGGCCTTTCCAAACATGGCTCAAGAGACAGATAAGTACACGGGACTGGTGCTCCGGGATGAGCTTTGGAGAGGGACTTTCCAAAGAACGAATGTTATGAGGCTTAGTGCCATATGATTGTTGATCAACAGGAACTACGAATTTGCCCATTATGATGGTTGCCACAATTTCACATAATTCATCACCCCAAAATGATAAGTTTTTATGTTATGTTCATGGTTTAATGTTTGTCCAAGTTGCATGATTTTATTTATTAGATGTTAAGTGCAAATGTTTATTTAAGAATAAAATGGTAAAGTTTTGAGAATATGAATAAAGTCTATTTTCAAGATTTAAAGTTAAGTAAGTTGATGTTCATGTTTAAATTCCTTGCATCTTTTAAGAGTTTTGAAGTTCATGTTCAAGATTTTAAGTTTAAAGTTCCATGATGTTTACGTTAAAGTTCCTCAAGTTTAAGGTATCATGTTATGTATGTTCAAGTTATTTTAATTTTAAAGTATTTCGAAAAAATAATGATATTGATATGAATATGTTAATCTTGTTGAGTCCTTTAGACTCACTATACTTGAATGGTGCAGATGGTTTAGCAGTTTTGATTTAAAAAGCTTTGGTAGCACGGCTGAAGAGTCCAAGAGGCGAAGACATTGCATGACACAATAGTTCAAAAGCTCTGATGTATTTAAAGCAGAAAGATTTACTTATATTTATTTATGTTATGTTGTTACAATATTTTATGTACGATGTTTAAAAGTAATGATTTAATTATTTTTATTGTCAGTCTTTTAAAGACGACTTTTAAGGATTTCAAATGTTTCGTCTTTCAAATGTTTATTTCAGTTAATGTTGTTATGTGAGTTCTCTGATTATTTTCAAATATATTTTATATACATAGTTAATTAATTGAACTCACTTTCCCCTATCCTCTTTAAATGTTATTAGTAGGTTTTGACGTGCCGTATCTTGATGGACTTAAATGTAGGGTTGCATCCGTGTTCCATATTATGATTTGTTGATGTACTAGGGTGATGCACTCCCTGCATAGTTTTAAAGGTTTTGAAAAAAAATTTCACTCTTTTTTCGCAACTCTATTATTAAATGTTTTTAAATACGGGACGTCACAGTTGGTATCAGAGCAACTAGCTCTAGGAGATAGTTCGTGCATGCAATCTCGTCAAGGACTCGAATGCTCCTGCCTCCATAACTGTAAGTTCTATGTTTAAAAATTTTTTATTTGTGATCTCTCTTACGGTTATGATCATGCTTGAATTTTTAACAGAAAATTTTGCATGTTTTGGATGGATTTTTGGATTTGTGACTGTATTGAACCTGAATTGGTTAAGATATCTTGGGGAAGTATTGATTTGTTGTTCAAAAACATCAATTGAGATTGGTATTACTTTTTCATTTGTGTTAATAGGAAGATTTTATTTTACTAAAATAAGTGATCATTTTAGATTTAAGTAGAAATACTTTGGATACCGTTGTTAGGATTAAATGATTTCGTAAGGGCACATGATTTGTTGATGAAAATTTCTTCTTTGGACATTAAAGTTAAGATTATTTTCTGTTGGATGTTATACTTTTACTATGAGGAATGTAAGATGATAATTGTTTTTTTGTTGGTATACTTTTGTTGTATGGAATAGGTTCGTTGACAAATAATGTTCTCGGTGATTGTTTCTTTAGACTATAAGAAAAATCATTAAGGATTAAGTTGTGACACAAAAATTTGTTGAGAAGTGAAATTGCTTTTGGAGTTGCAAGATTAAGTTTATTGGAACAAGCTTATTTTCGAAATTTATACTTTGAATGCTAAGTTTTAACTGATGAATTTGAGAATTTGGTTGTTCTTAGTAAATTTCTATCATTATGACAATACAATATAAGGGAAGAACAACGAGTACAAGAAAATTCAAGAATAGAGAAAAAAAGTGAGGTGGATATTCACCGATAAATACAAGGTACATGAGAAGGATAATCATAATAGTTACAAGGAGTAATATTGCATATATCATCTTGTTCTTTGAGATCTTGGAGAAATAACTTGCGAGAGAAAGAATAAGTTGAGTGTGATTAAAAATAAGTTTGAGTGATCGTATTTATAAGGTGAAAAGAGAAGAAACCAAGTTGTTTTGTTACCATTTTATTTGACCTTTAGCTAGCGTTGGGAGTAGGAATCACGTGTTTGAAGATTTTGAGGATTTTGATGATCTAAATTAAGTCTTAAAGCAGATTCACAGCCGACTTGAAAAGTTATGTTTCGATCCAAATTATATCTTCAAGCGGATTCGTGGCAGATTCGAACAGATATGTTTTGATTTGATGAGATTATATTTTGAAAATAAGAGCGATATATTATTTTTTAATCTGAGTGCGCAACAGATTGTTGATTTATAAGACAATAATATTGGAAATTAGACATGTAAGTGTGGGATTGTATGAATTAGTTGAGGAAAATTTATATTTTTGGAGATTGATCAGTCAAATTTCGAGGATGAAATTCTTTTAAGTAGAGTAGATTGTAATATCCAGAAAATTCATAAATCCATTCATGATTATTAAATAAATTTTGAATGAATTTTAAGTTATTTCATTTGATTATTTATGATTTAAACGTTATTGTTATTTAAATGATCTTATGTGTTGTGTAAATGATTTAAAAGTTGTAGTTTCATGTATTAAAATATATGTTTATTTGTTGTGTTAAATGATTTTATTTGAATTGATTCTGGACTGAGAATACGAGACTAGCCTATGATTGTTATTGTAGAAAATAATTCTACGAGTATTTTAAGTATAATATTGTTATGTTTTTGTTAAACGAGTCAAAATATATTATTATTTTTATCAGACGAGTCGAGACGTGTTTTTGTGACTGCGTTTTAAGCAATCAACACATGATATGTATTATTATTGATATCTACGTTATCCACACCATCCCTACTAATTAATGTAATTGTTCCCTTGACTTAGCCACCCCATCTCCTTCACGTTTCCTTCCCCCATTTCTGTTATCATTAATCTTCTTCTTCATTCTTACTCCACGGTCTTCAAGCTTTGTAAAAAAATTCAAGCTCTAATCTCGCTTGTTTCGTGGTTAACTTGTTACCAAGAATCCGGATCATCTCCTCCTCTAAATTAAGGCAAGTTTTTAAAGAAATTTTAAACCACCATTCAAGATATATGTATTTTGATATGAAAATTCTGATTTATGTAATGTTTATGCATGATTTTTAAGAGTTCAAGATCATGGTTTATGTTTGATTGAAATCGTGAAACTTAAGTCGTTCTTGATGATTCTTTGAGTATGATCGAGATTTTAATGATGATTTTAAATTCTTTATGTGTTCTTGAGATTTTAAGAAATGTTTTATGAAAAACTTATAGCATAAGTAGTAGAAAATCTCATATTTTGAAGTTTTAAGTTAAAGCTTTGAAATGTGTTATGTGTTTGGTTGTTCCGAATTTGCAGCACTTGTTGCAATTTTGAAGATAAAGACTAGTGTACTGATCCAAATGATATAAAGCTTACTTTGTTTGAAAGCTAGTTTAAATGTCTACAACTTTCATTTTTTGAGTTTTGTCCAAATCGTTTTGAAAGTTTGTCCAAAGTCGCCCCAAAATGTATCAATTGGTTTGGTTTTCCTGCACTGATACATCTTGGGAGAATGAGCATAACATTTTACTCAAAACTCAAATTAAGGTCTATTTAGGTCATTGGAAAGCCAAGATCCAGGGCTACAACTTTTATGTTTACCGTTTTTCCCAATTCTGGGATCAAGAACTCGAAAAATCAGTGTGAATGCATAGCAACTGCAGTGCAGCAAAACTGTCAATGCGCAAGTATAGCGCCCCAGCGCATCTCTGTCAGCGCTGGAGCGCTGTAGCTTCGAATTAATTTTCTCAAGTTTTGATTTTTGGGTCCTAATTTCATGGTTATGATCTTTTAAGGCTTCAAAAATATATTTAAGAGTTTTTATGCAAAAAGTTTCAAGTTTTAAGTCAAGAACGAAAAGAACGACTTATGTGGATCGATTACATTATGTGATGCATGTACATGTATAAGTTTCATTCATGAAACTTATGTTCAATATGAAAGTATGATTTTTATAATCTATGACAAGCATGAAGTTATTGATTAAAGTTTTATGTTCATGAAACGAAAGTTATGACGAAAGTTACGATGATATGATGATGCTTCATAATGAAATGAATGTTATGATGAAAGTAATGATGAAATGATAAAATGATGAGACATGAATGAATGATGTTAAGATGAAGCATGATATGACATGTTAATGTATGAAAACGCTTTTGATGTCTTATGTGTCTTTGTGGTGGCAAACACGGGATTGGTGCTCCGGTTTGGGCTCCGGAGAGGGCCTTTCCAAACATGGCTCAAGAGACAGATAAGTACACGGGACTGGTGCTCCGGGATGAGCTCCGAAGAGGGCCTTTCCAATGAACGAATGTTATGAGGCTTAGTGCCATATGCTTGTTGATCAATTGAAACTACGAATGTGCCCATTATGATGGTTGCCATAATTTCACATAATTCATCACCCCAAAATGATAAGTTTTTATGTTATGTTCATGGTTTAATGTTTGTCCAAGTTGCATGATTTTATTTATTAGATGTTAAGTGCAAATGTTTATTTAAGAATAAAATGGTAAAGTTTTGAGAATATGAATAAAGTCTATTTTCAAGATTTAAAGTTAAGTAAGTTGATGTTCATGTTTAAATTCCTTGCATCTTTTAAGATTTTTGAAGTTCATGTTCAAGTTTTTAAGTTTATAGTTCCATGATGTTTACGTTAAAGTTCCTCAAGTTTAAGGTATCATTTTATGTATGTTCAAGTTATTTTAATTTTAAAGTATTTTGAAACAATAATGATATTGATATGAATATGTTAATCTTGTTGAGTCCTTTAGACTCACTATACTTGAATGGTGCAGATGGCTTAGCAGTTTTGATTTAAAAAGCTTTGGTAGCACGGCTGAAGAGTCCAAGAGGCGAAGACATTGCATGACACAATAGTTCAAAAGCTCTGATGTATTTAAAGCATAAATATTTACTTATATTTATTTATGTTATGTTGTTACAATATTTTATGTACGATGTTTAAAAGTAATGATTTAATTATTTTCATTGTCAGTCTTTTAAAGACGAGTTTTGAGGATTTCAAATGTTTCATCTTTCAAATGTTTATTTCAGTTAATGTTGTTATGTGAGTTCTCTGATTATTTTCAAATGTATTTTATATACATAGTTAATTAATTGAACTCACTTTCCCCTATCCTCTTTAAATGTTATTAGTAGGTTTTGACGTGCCGTATCTTGATGGACTTAAATGTAGGGTTGCATCCGTGTTCCATATTATGATTTGTTGATGTAATAGGGCGATGCACTCCCTGCATAGTTTTAAAGGTTTTGAAAAATTTTCTCACTCTTTTTCCGCAACTTTTTTATTAAATGTTTTTAAATACGGGACGTCACAGTTGGTATCAGAGCAACTCGCTCTGGGAGATAGTTCGTGCATGCAATCTCGTCAAGTACTCGAATGCTCCTGCCTCCATAACTGTAAGTTCTATGTTTAAAAATTTTGATTTGTGATCTCTATTACGGTTATGATCATGCTTGAATTTTTAACTGAAAATTTTTCGTGTTTTGGATGGATTTTTGGATTTGTGACTGTATTGAACATGAATTGGTTAAGATATCTTGGGGAAAGTATTGATTTTTTGTTCAAAAACATCAATTGAGATTGGTATTACTTTTTCATTTTGGTTAATAGGAAGATTTTATTTTACTAAAATAAGTGATCATTTTAGATTTAAGTTGGTATACTTTGGATACCATTGTTTGGATTAAAAGATTTCGTAAGGGCACATGATTTGTTGATGAAAATTTCTTCTTTGGACATTAAAGTTAAGATTATTTTCTGTTGGATGTTATACTTTTACTATGAGGAATGTAAGATGATAATTGTTTTTTTGTTGGTATACTCTTGTTGTATGGAATAGGTTCGTTGACAAATAATGTTCTCGGTGATTGTTTCTTTGGACTATAAGAAGAATCATTAAGGATTAAGTTGTGACACAAAAATTTGTTGAGAAGTGAAATTGCTTTTGGAGTTGCAAGATTAAGTTTATTGGAACAAGCTTATTTTCGAAATTTATACTTTGAATGCTAAGTTTTAACTGATGAAATTGTGAATTTGGTTGATCTTAGTAAATTTCTATCATTATGACAATACAATATAAGGTAAGAACAACGAGTACAAGAACATTCAAGAATAGAGAAATAATGTGAGGTGGATATTCACCGGTAAATACAAGGTACATGAGAAGGATAATCATAATAGTTACAAGGAGTAATATTTCAAATCTCATATTGTTATTCGAGATCTTGGAGAAATAACTTGCGAGAGAAAGAATAAGTTGAGTGTGATTAAAAATAAGTTTGAGTGATCGTATTTATAAGGTGAAAAGAGAAGAAACCAAGTTGTTTTGTTACCGTTTTATTTGACCTTTAGCTAGCATTGGGAGTAGGAATCACGTGTTTGAAGATTTTGAGGATTTTGGTGATCTAAATTAAGTCTTAAAGAAGATTCACAGCCGACTTGAAAAGTTATGTTTCGATCCAAATTAAATCTTCAAGAGGATTCGTGGCAGATTCGATCAGATATGTTTTG
The DNA here is from genome assembly GCF_033568475.1 of Henckelia pumila. Taxonomy (NCBI): domain Eukaryota; kingdom Viridiplantae; phylum Streptophyta; class Magnoliopsida; order Lamiales; family Gesneriaceae; genus Henckelia; species Henckelia pumila. Next base: position 62,390,584 of record NC_133121.1, read on the forward strand.
AATTGATAAGATTAGAATTGAAAATAAGAGCGATATATTATTTTTTAATCAGAGTGCGCAGCAGATTGTTGATTTATAAGACAATAATATTGGAAATTAGACATATAAGTCTGGGATTGCATGAATTAGTTGAGAAAAATTTATATTTTTGGATATTGATCAGTCAAATTTCGAGGACGAAATTCTTTTAAGTAGGGTAGATTGTAATATCAGAAAATTCATAAATCCATTCATGATTATTAAAGAAATTTTAAATGAATTTTAAGTTATTTCATTTGATTATTTATGATTTAAATGTTGTTGTTATTTAAATGATCTTATGTGTTGTGTAAATGATTTAAAAGTTGTAGTTTCATGTATTAAAATATATGTTTATTTGTTGTGTTAAATGATTTTATTAGAATTGATTCTGGACTGAGAATACGAGACTAGCCTATGATCGTTATTGTAGAAAATAATTCTACGAGCATTTTAAGTATAATATTGTTATGTTTTTGTTAAACGAATCAAAATATATTATTATTTTTATCAGACGAGTAGAGACGTGTTTTTGTGACTGCGTTTTAAGCAATCAACACATGATATGTATTATTATTGATAGCAACGTTTATCCACACCATCCCTACTAATTAATGTAATTGTTCCCTTGACTTAGCCACCCCATCTCCTTCACGTTTCCTTCCCCCATTTCTGCTATCATTAATCTTCTTCTTCATTCTTACTCCACGGTCTTCAAGCTTTGTAAAAAAATTCAAGCTCCGATCTCGCTCGTTTCGTGGTTAACTCGTTACCAAGAATTCGGATCATCTCCTCATCTAAATTAAGGCAAGTTTTTAAAGAAATTTTAAACCACCATTCAAGATATATGTATTTTGATATGAAAATTCTGATTTATGTAATGTTTATGCATGATTTTTAAGAGTTCAAGATCATGGTTTATGTTTGATTGAAATCGTGAAACTTAAGTCGTTCTTGATGATTCTTTGAGTATGATCGAGATTTTAATGATGATTTTAAATTATTTATGTGTTCTTGAGATTTTAAGAAATTTTTTATGAAAAACTTATAGCATAAGTAGTAGAAAATCTCATATTTTGAAGTTTTAAGTTAAAGCTTTGAAATGTGTTATGTGTTTGGTTGTTTCGAATTTGCAGCACTTGTTGCAATTTTGAAGATAAAGACTAGTGTACTGATCCAAATGATATGAGGCTTACTTTGTTTGAAAGCTAGTTTAAATGTCTACAACTTTAATTTTGTGAGTTTTGTCCAAATCGTTTTGGAAGTTTGTCCAAAGTCGCCCCAAAATGTATCAATTGGTTTGGTTTTCCTGCACTGACACATCTTGGGAGAATGAGCATAACATTTTACTCAAAATTCAAATTAAGGTATAATTTAGGTCATTGGAAAGCCAAGATCCAGGGCTACAACTTTTATGTTTAAAATATTTCCCAATTCTGGGATCAAGAACTCGAAATATCAGTGTGAGTGCATAGCAACTGCAGTGCAGCAAAACTATCAATGCGCAAGTATAGCGCCCCAGCACATCTCTGTCAGCGCTGTAGCTTCGAATTAATTTTCTCAAGTTTTGATTTTTGGGTCCTAATTTCATGGTTATGATCTTTTAAGGCTTCTAAAATATATTTAAGAGTTTTTATGCAAAAAGTTTCAAGTTTTAAGTCAAGAACGAAAAGAACGACTTATGTGGATCGATTACATTATGTGATGCATGTACATGTCTAAGTTTCATTCATGAAACTTATGTTCAATATGAAAGTATGATTTTTATCATCTATGACAAGCATGAAGTTATTGAGTAAAGTTTTATGTTCATGAAACGAAAGTTATGACGGAAGTTACGATGATATGATGATGCTTCATAATGAAATGAATGTTATGTTGAAAGTTATGATGAAATGATAAAATGATGAGACATGAATGAATGATGTTAAGATAAAGCATGATATGACATGTTAATGTATGAAAACGATTTTGATGTCTTATGTGTCTTTGTGGTGGCAAACACGGGATTGGTGCTCCGGTTTGGGCTCCGGAGAGGGCCTTTCCAAACATGGCTCAAGAAACAGATAAGTACACCGGACTGGTGCTCTGGGATGAGCTCTGGAGAGGGCCTTTCCAAAGAACGAATGTTATGAGGCTTAGTTCCATATGCTTGTTGATCAATTGGAACTACGAATGTGCCCATTATGATGGTTGCCACAATTTCACATAATTCATCACCCCCAAATGATAAGTTTTTATGTTATGTTCATGGTTTAATGTTTGTCCAAGTTGCATGATTTTATTTATTAGATGTTAAGTGCAAATGTTTATTTAAGAATAAAATGGTAAAGTTTTGAGAATATGAATAAAGTCTATTTTCAAGATTTAAAGTTAAGTAAGTTGATGTTCATGTTTAAATTCCTTGCATCTTTTAAGAGTTTTGAAGTTCATGTTCAAGTTTTTAAGTTTATAGTTCCATGATGTTTACGTTAAAGTTCCTCAAGTTTAAGGTATCATTTTATGTATGTTCAAGTTATTTTAATTTTAAAGTATTTTGAAACAATAATGATATTGATATGAATATGTTAATCTTGTTGAGTCCTTTAGACTCACTATACTTGAATGGTGCAGATGGCTTAGCAGTTTTGATTTAAAAAGCTTTGGTAGCACGGCTGAAGAGTCCAAGAGGCGAAGACATTGCATGACACAATAGTTCAAAAGCTCTGATGTATTTAAAGCATAAATATTTACTTATATTTATTTATGTTATGTTGTTACAATATTTTATGTACGATGTTTAAAAGTAATGATTTAATTATTTTCATTGTCAGTCTTTTAAAGACGAGTTTTGAGGATTTCAAATGTTTCATCTTTCAAATGTTTATTTCAGTTAATGTTGTTATGTGAGTTCTCTGATTATTTTCAAATGTATTTTATATACATAGTTAATTAATTGAACTCACTTTCCCCTATCCTCTTTAAATGTTATTAGTAGAGGTTTTGACGTGCCGTATCTTGATGGACTTAAATGTAGGGTTGCATCCGTGTTCCATATTATGATTTGTTGATGTAATAGGGCGATGCACTCCCTGCATAGTTTTAAAGGTTTTGAAAAATTTTCTCACTCTTTTTCCGCAACTTTTTTATTAAATGTTTTTAAATACGGGACGTCACAGTTGGTATCAGAGCAACTCGCTCTGGGAGATAGTTCGTGCATGCAATCTCGTCAAGTACTCGAATGCTCCTGCCTCCATAACTGTAAGTTCTATGTTTAAAAATTTTGATTTGTGATCTCTATTACGGTTATGATCATGCTTGAATTTTTAACTGAAAATTTTTCGTGTTTTGGATGGATTTTTGGATTTGTGACTGTATTGAACATGAATTGGTTAAGATATCTTGGGGAAAGTATTGATTTTTTGTTCAAAAACATCAATTGAGATTGGTATTACTTTTTCATTTTGGTTAATAGGAAGATTTTATTTTACTAAAATAAGTGATCATTTTAGATTTAAGTTGGTATACTTTGGATACCATTGTTTGGATTAAAAGATTTCGTAAGGGCACATGATTTGTTGATGAAAATTTCTTCTTTGGACATTAAAGTTAAGATTATTTTCTGTTGGATGTTATACTTTTACTATGAGGAATGTAAGATGATAATTGTTTTTTTGTTGGTATACTCTTGTTGTATGGAATAGGTTCGTTGACAAATAATGTTCTCGGTGATTGTTTCTTTGGACTATAAGAAGAATCATTAAGGATTAAGTTGTGACACAAAAATTTGTTGAGAAGTGAAATTGCTTTTGGAGTTGCAAGATTAAGTTTATTGGAACAAGCTTATTTTCGAAATTTATACTTTGAATGCTAAGTTTTAACTGATGAAATTGTGAATTTGGTTGATCTTAGTAAATTTCTATCATTATGACAAAACAATATAAGGTAAGAACAACGAGTACAAGAAAATTCAAGAATAGAGAAATAATGTGAGGTGGATATTCACCGGTAAATACAAGGTACATGAGAAGGATAATCATAATAGTTACAAGGAGTAATATTTCAAATCTCATATTGTTATTCGAGATCTTGGAGAAATAACTTGCGAGAGAAAGAATAAGTTGAGTGTGATTAAAAATAAGTTTGAGTGATCGTATTTATAAGGTGAAAAGAGAAGAAACCAAGTTGTTTTGTTACCGTTTTATTTGACCTTTAGCTAGCATTGGGAGTAGGAATCACGTGTTTGAAGATTTTGAGGATTTTGGTGATCTAAATTAAGTCTTAAAGCAGATTCACAGCCGACTTGAAAAGTTATGTTTCGATCCAAATTAAATCTTCAAGAGGATTCGTGGCAGATTCGATCAGATATGTTTTGAATTGATAAGATTAGAATTGAAAATAAGAGCGATATATTATTTTTTAATCAGAGTGCGCAGCAGATTGTTGATTTATAAGACAATAATATTGGAAATTAGACATATAAGTCTGGGATTGCATGAATTAGTTGAGAAAAATTTATATTTTTGGATATTGATCAGTCAAATTTCGAGGACGAAATTCTTTTAAGTAGGGTAGATTGTAATATCAGAAAATTCATAAATCGATTCATGATTATTAAAGAAATTTTAAATGAATTTTTAGTTATTTCATTTGATTATTTATGATTTAAATGTTGTTGTTATTTAAATGATCTTATGTGTTGTGTAAATGATTTAAAAGTTGTAGTTTCATGTATTAAAATATATGTTTATTTGTTGTGTTAAATGATTTTATTAGAATTGATTCTGGACTGAGAATACCAGACTAGCCTATGATCGTTATTGTAGAAAATAATTCTACGAGCATTTTAAGTATAATATTGTTATGTTTTTGTTAAACGAATCAAAATATATTATTATTTTTATCAGACGAGTAGAGACGTGTTTTTGTGACTGCGTTTTAAGCAATCAACACATGATATGTATTATTATTGATAGCAACGTTTATCCACACCATCCCTACTAATTAATGTAATTGTTCCCTTGACTTAGCCACCCCATCTCCTTCACGTTTCCTTCCCCCATTTCTGCTATCATTAATCTTCTTCTTCATTCTTACTCCACGGTCTTCAAGCTTTGTAAAAAAATTCAAGCTCCGATCTCGCTCGTTTCGTGGTTAACTCGTTACCAAGAATTCGGATCATCTCCTCATCTAAATTAAGGCAAGTTTTTAAAGAAATTTTAAACCACCATTCAAGATATATGTATTTTGATATGAAAATTATGATTTATGTAATGTTTATGCATGATTTTTAAGAGTTCAAGATCATGGTTTATGTTTGATTGAAATCGTGAAACTTAAGTCGTTCTTGATGATTCTTTGAGTATGATCGAGATTTTAATGATGATTTTAAATTATTTATGTGTTCTTGAGATTTTAAGAAATTTTTTATGAATAAAATTATAGCATAAGTAGTAGAAAATCTCATATTTTGAAGTTTTAAGTTAAAGCTTTGAAATATGTTATGTGTTTGGTTGTTTCGAATTTGCAGCACTTGTTGCAATTTTGAAGATAAAGACTAGTGTACTGATCCAAATGATATGAGGCTTACTTTGTTTGAAAGCTAGTTTAAATGTCTACAACTTTCATTTTTTGAGTTTTGTCCAAATCGTTTTGGAAGTTTGTCCAAAGTCGCCCCAAAATGTATCAATTGGTTTGGTTTTCCTGCACTGACACATCTTGGGAGAATGAGCATAACATTTTACTCAAAATTCAAATTAAGGTATAATTTAGGTCATTGGAAAGCCAAGATCCAGGGCTAGAACTTTTATGTTTAAAATATTTCCCAATTCTGGGATCAAGAACTCGAAATATCAGTGTGAGTGCATAGCAACTGCAGTGCAGCAAAACTATCAATGCGCAAGTATAGCGCCCCAGCACATCTCTGTCAGCGCTGTAGCTTCGAATTAATTTTCTCAAGTTTTGATTTTTGGGTCCTAATTTCATGGTTATGATCTTTTAAGGCTTCTAAAATATATTTAAGAGTTTTTATGCAAAAAGTTTCAAGTTTTAAGTCAAGAACGAAAAGAACGACTTATGTGGATCGATTACATTATGTGATGCATGTACATGTCTAAGTTTCATTCATGAAACTTATGTTCAATATGAAAGTATGATTTTTATCATCTATGACAAACATGAAGTTATTGAGTAAAGTTTTATGTTCATGAAACGAAAGTTATGACGGAAGTTACGATGATATGATGATGCTTCATAATGAAATGAATGTTATGTTGAAAGTTATGATGAAATGATAAAATGATGAGACATGAATGAATGATGTTAAGATAAAGCATGATATGACATGTTAATGTATGAAAACGATTTTGATGTTTTATGTGTCTTTGTGGTGGCAAACACGGGATTGGTGCTCCGGTTTGGGCTCCGGAGAGGGCCTTTCCAAACATGGCTCAAGAAACAGATAAGTACACCGGACTGGTGCTCCGGGATGAGCTCTGGAGAGGGCCTTTCCAAAGAACGAATGTTATGAGGCTTAGTTCCATATGCTTGTTGATCAATTGGAACTACGAATGTGCCCATTATGATGGTTGCCACAATTTCACATAATTCATCACCCCCAAATGATAAGTTTTTATGTTATGTTCATGGTTTAATGTTTGTCCAAGTTGCATGATTTTATTTATTAGATGTTAAGTGCAAATGTTTATTTAAGAATAAAATGGTAAAGTTTTGAGAATATGAATAAAGTCTATTTTCAAGATTTAAAGTTAAGTAAGTTGATGTTCATGTTTAAATTTCTTGCATCTTTTAAGAGTTTTGAAGTTCATGTTCAAGTTTTTAAGTTTATAGTTCCATGATGTTTACGTTAAAGTTCCTCAAGTTTAAGGTATCATGTTATGTATGTTCAAATTATTTTAATTTTAAAGTATTTTGAAACAATAATGATATTGATATGAATATGTTAATCTTGTTGAGTCCTTTAGACTCACTATACTTGAATGGTGCAGATGGCTTAGCAGTTTTGATTTAAAAAGCTTTGGTAGCACGGCTGAAGAGTCCAAGAGGCGAAGACATTGCATGACACAATAGTTCAAAAGCTCTGATGTATTTAAAGCAGAAAGATTTACTTATATTTATTTATGTTATGTTGTTACAATATTTTATGTACGATGTTTAAAAGTAATGATTTAATTATTTTCATTGTCAGTCTTTTAAAGACGAGTTTTGAGGATTTCAAATGTTTCGTCTTTCAAATTTTTATTTCAGTTAATGTTGTTATGTGAGTTCTATAATTATTTTCAAATGTATTTTATATACATAGTTAATTAATTGAACTCACTTTCCCCTATCTTCTTTAAATGTTATTAGTAGATTTTGACGTGCCGTATCTTGATGGACTTAAATATAGGGTTGCATCCGTGTTCCATATTATGATTTGTTGATGTACTAGGGCGATGCACTCCCTGCATAGTCTAAAAGGTTTTGAAAAATTTTCTCACTCTTTTTCCGCAACTCTTTTATTAAATGTTTTTAAATACGGGACGTCACAGTTGGTATCAGAGCAACTAGCTCTGGGAGATAGTTCGTGCATGCAATCTCGTCAAGGACTCGAATGCTCCTGCCTCCATAAATGTAAGTTCTATGTTTAAAAATTTTGATTTGTGATCTCTCTTACGGTTATGATCATGCTTGAATTTTTAACAGAAAATTTTTCGTGTTTTGGATGGATTTTTGGATTTGTGACTGTATTGAACATGAATTGGTTAAGATATCTTGGGGAAGTATTGATTTTTTGTTCAAAAACATCAATTGAGATTGGTATTACTTTTTCATTTGGGTTAATAGGAATATTTTATTTTACTAAAATAAGTTATCATTTTAGATTTAAGTCGGTATACTTTGGATACCGTTGTTTGGATTAAAAGATTTCGTAAGGGCACATGATTTGTTGATGAAAATTTCTTCTTTGGACATTAAAGTTAAGATTATTTTCTGTTGGATGTTATACTTTTACTATCAGGAATGTAAGATGATAATTGTTTTTTTGTTGGTATACTCTTGTTGTATGGAATAGGTTCGTTGACAAATAATGTTCTCGGTGATTGTTTCTTTGGACTATAAGAAGAATCATTAAGGATTAAGTTGTGACACAAAAATTTGTTGAGAAGTGAAATTGCTTTTGGAGTTGCAAGATTAAGTTTATTGGAACAAGGTTATTTTCGAAATTTATACTTTGAATGCTATGTTTTAACTGATGAAATTGAGAATTTGGTTGATCTTAGTAAATTTCTATCATTATGACAATACAATATAAGGGAAGAACAAAGAGTACAAGAAAATTCAAGAATAGAGAAAAAACGTGAGGTGGATATTCACCGGTAAAGACAAGGTACATGAGAAGGATAATCATAATAGTTACAAGGAGTAATATTGCAAATCTCATATTGTTATTCGAGATCTTGGAGAAATAACTTGCGAGAGAAAGAATAAGTTGAGTATGATTAAAAATAAGTTTGAGTGATCGTATTTATAAGGTGAAAAGAGAAGAAACCAAGTTGTTTTGTTTCCGTTTTATTTGACCTTTAGCTAGCGTTGGGAGTAAGAATCACGTGTTTGAACATTTTGGTGATCTAAATTAAGTCTTAAAGCAGATTCACAGCCGACTTGAAAAGTTATGTTTCGATCCAAATTAAATCTTCAAGCGGATTCGTGGCAGATTCGATCAGATATGTTTTGAATTGATAAGATTAGAATTGAAAATAAGAGCGATATATTATTTTTTAATTAGAGTGCGCAGCAGATTGTTGATTTATAAGACAATAATATTGGAAATTAGACATATAAGTGTGGGATTGTATGAATTAGTTGAGGAAAATTTATATTTTTGGAGATTGATCAGTCAAATTTCGAGGACGAAATTCTTTTAAGTAGGGTAGATTGTAATATCAGAAAATTCATAAATCCATTCATGATTATTAAAGAAATTTTAAATGAATTTTAAGTTATTTCATTTGATTATTTATGATTTAAACGTTGTTGTTATTTAAATGATCTTATGTGTTGTGTAAATTATTTAAAAGTTGTAGTTTCATGTATTAAAATATATGTTTATTTGTTGTGTTAAATGATTTTATTAGAATTGATTCTGGACTGAGAATACGAGACTAGCCTATGATCGTTATTGTACAAAATAATTCTACGAGCATTTTAATTATAATATTGTTATGTTTTTGTTAAACGAATCAAAATATATTATTATTTTTATCAGATGAGTCGAGACGTGTTTTTGTGACTGCGTTTTAAGCAATCAACACATGATATGTATTATTATTGATAGCAACGTTTATCCACACCATTCCTACTAATTAATGTAATTGTTCCCTTGACTTAGCCACCCCATCTCCTTCACGTTTCCTTCCCCCAATTCTGCTATCATTAATCTTCTTCTTCATTCTTACTCCACGGTCTTCAAGCTTTGTAAAAAAATTCAAGCTCCGATCTCGCTCGTTTCGTGGTTAAGTCGTTGCCAAGAATCCGGATCATCTCCTCCTCTAAATTAAGGCATGTTTTTAAAGAAATTTTAAACCACCATTCAAGATATATGTATTTTGTTATGAAAATTTTTATTTATGTAATGTTTATGCATGATTTTTAAGAGTTCAAGATCATGGTTTATGTTTGATTGAAATCGTGAAACTTAAGTCGTTCTTGATGATTCTTTGAGTATGATTGAGATTTTAATGATGATTTTAAATTCTTTATGTGTTCTTGAGATTTTAAGAAATGTTTTATGAAAAACTTATAGCATAAGTTGAAACATCCTAGAACTCCTACTAAATTTTTTTTTTAACTCTCTAATAATAAAATAATGAATATAAATATATATATGCCATACATATATATATCATACTTAAAAATAATTTTCCTTAAGTTAATATACATAAACACAATAAGTACAATAATAGAACACACATGAAATTAAATACTTCAAATTAATTACTAAATAATAATTTATAAGAATGCCATAATAAAATTCTTAAATAATATTTATTTTACAAAAATTCATGAAAACTTAGAAAATAAATACTTAAACGTAAAATCCATGCATATACTAAAAATCTATAATAATAAAATATATGCGGAAATAAGTGTTCTAGTCTCAATATATAATTCATCTTAGAGCAATGGTCACGGGTTCTAGCTGCCTGGAAACTCATACGCCCTTGCCGCCAGTCGGGAACATATTATCCTTATTGACATTTTGATCACCTGCACCATTTAAATATAGTGAGCCTAGAGGCTCAGCACGTTCTATCCTTATATAACAAAATGAAACCACACACAAGCACACATCATATAAAATACGTGAATAATAATTATACGTGCATGATCTTAAAATTATATGCATATAAACATGAAATAAAATAATTATACTGATTTATCATAATGCTAAACATATATCATCATATTTAATAAATCTCATAAAATAACTTATCATGATTTCTTAGTTCTCAATAGGTCGTATCCATGTCGGTGGCATCATACTAAGCGATTGATCAATCTATAAACCAACGTACGCGGCGGTGGGGTTTCCACCTCTGTGCTGCCACTTTACCAGCCCTTTCAGCTGGATCCATAAGCTCATCATACTTATACATCATTAGGAAGGTCACCGGGCCCAGGTATCCCGGCCTCCAACCACATCACTTTCCACCTTCACTTCAACTTCCATAAAAAAATATATTTTTCTTAACATACATTTAAACTTATCATAAAAATTCTTACATGATGCATGAACTTAAAAAAAATCTCAATTATTTCTTTATTTCATGAAAATTTGTCCGTAAATATATATTTAATTTATTTTCTTAAAAATCATACTTATATATCTAATAAAAATGCATGCATGAATTAAATTTATATTTACGGACATTTATTTTTCCAAGGACTTGTTCGAGCTGCTGACCACTAGACTTAAACTCAAAAATTCCTAGACTAGCCCAAAAACCCAAAAACCCAATCTGACCTGGCCCAATTAGCTTCATGGGCCCCCAGACCCATGAGAAACTAATGGGCTCACTTAAAACATAATTTAGGCTCATCAACTTATTAACTTAAAGTTGAATTAATAAAATTATTAACTAATCATTAACTTATAAATTAGACCGATAAAATTATTAAACCCGACACAGCTTGACCCAATAATTCTCATGGATCATACGGTCCATGACAAATTAGTGGGCTCACCTCAATAATTATTAAAGCCCATTAAATTAGTCTAATTAATTAATTTAATCGAGTCCAACCCATAAATTACTAACTTAAACACTTAATTAATTAATTAAAATAAGAGACTTAAGCCCAAATAATAAAATCTAGACCCGGACTAAAAATATTTTGACCCATCAAGACTTGACCCAACCCGGACTCAGACCCAAAGACCAGAGCCCGGCTCACTTGAAACCATCGAACCCGACCCTAACCTATTCTCAAACCCCCTTGCGGCAGCTGCCACCTTAGCCCCTTAAACACCTTGCTCCGGCCACCACCGGCCGGAGCTTCGGCACCAGGACCACCCCAGGGTCCAGGTGCAACCCTAGCCTGGGGCTAGGCTCGAGCCAATCCCTGCTTGGCTTGGCCACAGCCCCTAAATCCCAAGAAACCCCAAGCATTCCCTCCCATGGAACAGCCCTTACTCCCCTTAACTTTCTGACCAGCTCCGACCACCCATGGCCGGAGCTCCAACACCTAGACCACCCCAGGGTCTAGGTGCAACCCCTGGACCAGGCCTGGCTCGAGCCAAGCCTTTCATGGCTCGGCCAAGGCCCCTAAACCCCATGCAACCTGCGCAGGCCCCATTTCTGGACAGCCCATGATACTTTGCATGTTCCGACCAGCTCCGGCCACCAAAGGCCGGAGCTCTGGCACCTGGACCACCCCAGGGTCCAAGTGAATCACTCGGACCAGGCCTGGCCCGAGCCAAGCCTTGCATGGCTTGGCCAAAGCCCATAAACCAGACAGCTCCCTCTGCCCGCCTAGCTGCTGTCCCAGCCCCTTTTCCCTGGGTTCCAGCCCTTCCAGCCATGAGCCACCTTGCCTACACCGACCCCTATGAACCCACCTAGACCCATGAATGATCAGCCATCAGTTCGAACCAAGCCATGTCCAAAAATAGTGCAAAACCGAGCCATGAAGTGCAAAAACGTGAGGAACATGCATGAACTTTAATGTTTTCTTTTCTAGATCATAACATATGCAATATCAGATCTTGTAAGCATAAAATCTTTGTAATATGATTTAAATGGTGGCCAAGAATGGATTCGAGACGTGCCTTGATAATTATTTAGACGAAACGACGTAAACGACGCGTATCGGGCTCGCCGGGACGAACGGATCTTCAAAATAATCCAAAAACCTTCAAAGATCGGCTATGAGGCTGGGAAAACTCTGATGGAACGTGAAAATGGTGGAGAAGAGGGTGATGGAGGCGGCTAAGAGGTGAGGCATGGGTTTGGGAGGGTTTTAGGGTATAATATTTAGGATAATCTAGGTTAAATAATTAATAGATAATTAGGATAATTAAATACTCTAATTTTAAAATTTAAAATACATTCTAATTTGATAAAACTAAGTAAATCCCGAATTATTATTAATGAGATTTTTAAAGCTTAATAAAAGTCATTAAAATGACTTATTTTGGGTAAAAACGGACATATAAATATACATATATATAAATACCATAATTTTCTTAAAATCTTACCTTAAAATAATATTTTAAGGCTCCTAAAAATCTCGTAAAATATTTTGGGTGAAAACTAACATCTCGTCCGTCCACGGTCCCGCCTACGCGATCATAAAATAAACTTTGTCAAATAAATTCATAAATAACATCATGCCGATTTAAATGCCGAAACAATATTTAAAACATGCCAATAAATCACATAATTCACATAATAACATATAAAATTAATTTAACACATTTTCACATTATTTTAAAATTATTAAATCTCCTAGTTATGCATGCGGATTTACGTAGAAAATTTCCGGACGTTACATAAGTAGTAGAAAATCTCATATTTTGAATTTTTAAGTTAAACCTTTGAAATGTGTTATGTGTTTGGTTGTTCTGAATTTGCAGCACTTGTTGCAATTTTGAAGATAAAGACTAGTGTGCTGATCCAAATGATATGAGGCTTACTTTGTTTGAAAGCTAGTTTAAATGCCTACAACTTTCATTTTTTGAGTTTTGTCCAAATCATTTTGGAAGTTTGTCCAAAGTCGCCCCAAAATGTATCAATCGGTTTGGTTTTCCTGCACTGACACATCTTGGGAGAATGAGCATAACATTTTACTCAAAACTACAATTAATGACTAATTTAGGTCATTGGAAAGCCAAGATCCAGGGCTACAACTTTTATGTTTACCACTTTTCCCAATTCTGGGTGCAAGAGCTCGAAATATCAGTGTGAATGCATAGCAACTACAGTGCAGCAAAACTGTCAATGCGCAAGAATAGCGCCCCAGCGCTTCTCTGTCAGCGCTGGAGCGCTGTAGCTTCTAATTAATTTTCTCAAGTTTTGATTTTTGGGTCCTAATTTAATGGTTATGATCTTTTAAGGCTTCTAAAATATATTTAAGAGTTTTTATGCAAAAAGTTTCAAGTTTTAAGTCAAGAACGAAAAGAACGACTTATGTGGATCGATTACATTATGTGATGCATGTACATGTCTAAGTTTCATTCATGAAACCTATGTTCAATATGAAAGTATGATTTCTATCATCTATGACAAGCATGAAGTTATTGAGTAAAGTTTTATGTTCATGAAACGAAAGTTATGATGGAAGTTACGATGATATGATGATGCTTCATAATGAAATGAATGTTATGATGAAAGTTATGATGAAATGATAAAATGATGAGACATGAATGAATGATGTTAATATGAAGCATGATATTACATGTTAATGTATGAAAACGCTTTTGATGTCTTATGTGTCATTGTGGTGGAAAACACGGGATTGGTGCTCCGGTTTGGGCTCCGGAGAGGGCCTTTCCAAACATGGCTCAAGAGACAGATAAGTACACGGGACTGGTGCTCCGGGATGAGCTCCGGAGAGGGCCTTTCCAAAGAACGAATGTTATGAGGCTTAGTGCCATATGCTTGTTGATCAACAGGAACTACGAATGTGCCCATTATGATGGTTGCCACAATTTCACATAATTCATCACCCCAAAATGATAAGTTTTTATGTTATGTTCATGGTTTAATGTTTGTCCAAGTTGCATGATTTTATTTATTAGATGTTAAGTGCAAATGTTTATTTAAGAATAAAATGGTAAAGTTTTGAGAATATGAATGAAGTCTATTTTCAAGATTTAAAGTTAAGTAAGTTGATGTTCATGTTTAAATTCCTTGCATCTTTTAAGAGTTTTGAAGTTCATGTTCATGATTTTAAGTTTAAAGTTCCATGATGTTTACGTTAAAGTTCCTCACGTTTAAGGTATCATGTTATGTATGTTCAAGTTATTTTAATTTTAAAGTATTTTGAAACAATAATGATATTGATATGAATATGTTAACCTTGCTGAGTCCTTTAGACTCACTATACTTGAATGGTGCAGATGAATTAGCAGTTTTGATTTAAAAAGCTTTGGTAGCACGGCTGAATAGTCCAAGAGGCGAAGACATTGCATGACACAATAGTTCAAAAGCTCTGATGTATTTAAAGCAGAAAGATTTACTTATATTTATTTATGTTATGTTGTTACAATTTTTTATGTACGATGCTTAAAAGTAATGATTTAATTATTTTCATTGTCAGTCCTTTAAAGACGAGTTTTGAGGATTTCAAATGTTTCGTCTTTCAAATTTTTATTTCAGTTAATGTTGTTATGTGAGTTCTCTGATTATTTTCAAATGTATTTTATATACATAGTTAATTAATTGAACTCACTTTCCCCTATCCTCTTTAAATGTTATTAGTAGGTTTTGATGTGCCGTATCTTGATGGACTTAAATGTAGGGTTGCATCCGTGTTTCATATTTTGATTTGTTGATGTACTAGGGCGATGCACTCCCTGCATAATTTTAAAGGTTTTGAAAAATTTTCTCACTCTTTTTTCGCAACTCTTTTATTAAATGTTTTTAAATACGGGACGTCACAGTTGGTATTAGAGCAACTAGCTCTGGGAGATAGTTCGTGCATGCAATCTCGTCAAGGACTCGAATTCTCCTGCCTCCATAACTGTAAGTTCTATGTTTAAAAATTTTGATTTGTGATCTCTCTTACGGTTATGATCATGCTTGAATTTTTAACAGAAAATTTTTCGTGTTTTGGATGGATTTTTGGATTTGTGACTGTATTGAACCTGAATTGGTTAAGATATCTTGGGGAAGTATTGATTTGTTGTTCAAAAACATCAATTGAGATTGGTATTACTTTTTCATTTGGGTTAATAGGAAGATTTTATTTTACTAAAATAAGTGATCATTTTAGATTTAAGTCGATATACTTTGGATACCGTTGTTTGGATTAAAAGATTTCGTAAGGGCACATGATTTGTTGATGAAAATTTCTTCTTTGGACATTAAAGTTAAGATTATTTTCTGTTGGATGTTATACTTTTACTATGAGGAATGTAAGATGATAATTGTTTTTTTGTTGGTATACTCTTGTTGTATGGAATAGGTTTTTTGACAAATAATGTTCTCGGTGATTGTTTCTTTGGACAATAAGAAGAATCATTACAGATTAAGTTGTGACACAAAAATTTGTTGAGAAGTGAAATTGCTTTTGGAGTTGCAAGATTAAGTTTATTGGAACAAGCTTATTTTCAAAATTTATACTTTGAATGCTAAGTTTTAACTGATGAAGTTGAGAATTTGGTTGATCTTAGTAAATTTCTATCATTATGACAATACAATATAAGGGAAGAACAACGAGTACAAGAAAATTCAAGAATAGAGAAAAAATGTGAGGTGGATATTCACCGGTAAATACAAGGTACATGAGAAGGATATGTTGGAACACGGTCGTTCTCCGGATCGAGAAATAAAGTGATATCCGGTGCAGTGGAAGTTTTAAAATTTTTGTTATATGGAACGATTCCATATGGGTATCAAATTCCTACGATTAAAATTGATAACATAAAATTTAAACAATGTAAATTTTACCTTAAAATCTCGAAACGAGATTATGGACACCAACAGATTAAACTGCTCTTGTTGTATATCCCAGGAACTGATGAACGAACGTTTCTTCAATCAGGTCCACGAACAGAAGTTTAATCCCTCTGATAGACTGCACTAGAAAGTCTATCAGAAGTTTCTACGAAGAGAAATAACATATTTGATCTGCTAATTCAGACTGCAAATTCAAAATTTGCAGACTGAAAAATCTCAAAGACAGAGGGAAAGGGGCGGCCGAAACTAGAGAGAAAATCCCTAGGGTTTTCGAAAATTATTCCTTGTGTTGTTTAATTTCTGCACTGCAATAACTTATTTATAATGTGGGCTGCTAACAGCTTAGGGCCCATTAGACATAAGTTCAAGTCTTACAAGCAAAGCCCGCATGTTCAGAAATTAATATAAAATTCATCGTGACTCAGATTGATAAACAAATTTCACCAATGTGCACAGAAACCATTTCTGCATCTTTTAAAGTCAAGATAAATTTTCTGAATCCGAATTCAGTGATTACCAAAAATGTCCATCACTATGTCATTTTAGGAAATCTTACTCCCTCTACTCTTAAATAAGAAGTCCCACTTCTATATTCAATAAATTTAACTCTTTAAATTTAATTATCTCAACAGGGATTAAAAATCCATTACTTGTGTGACCCTCAATGGTTCAGGGATACAGCTAGCCGTGGGCTCACAACTCCTTGTGACTCGGAACAACAATTTCCGACTTACCCAACGAATCATGGTAAGAGCACCTAGCAACATCGCCCCATGATTCCCTAGGAATCACTGATAGTGCCTGCAAGAACCAATAGATTTTGGTTAGCGTACAGTACGGTCCCTTCATCCATATATCCCGATCGAATCAACAACCATTGGTAAATCGAGAGTCGTTCGAGATTCGATAACTATGCATTACATCTTGGAGATCAAATAGTGACATCGCATGTGTTACTAGGAACACCGAGTAACCTAAAACACATCATGTACTCTGGCTAGAGATTCGTCACACTAATATCTCCTCATATCGCATAGGATATCCACACTTGCAAGTATGTGGTGAATCCTTGACAACAAAGCATCGACTCCTATATGTGTCAGAACTGTACCCAATCCCGACACCTGATGACCCCAATAGATTCGGTAAACGAGTCAAAGTACAGTACTAGCATATAGAGTCTCAATGATGTTTCAAGTAGTAAGTACTACTGGTGTACAACCAAAACCGCGGACTTTATCCACTTGATAAGTGATAACCACTTGGAAAGTTGGATAGGGTAGTTCGATCATTCATCATATGAATATCCATTTGCATGCTTTGAACATCTCTATGTTCCATACCAATGAAACGTGGTACTCGGCATCGCAAATGCTAGTCTCAATCTCGAGCGATCCTTATCCTTATTAACGGACGGCTCAATCGACTAGGAACTGTTTAGAATATACAGTGACTATAAGATGTGTTTCATGATAGCCATCCCCATGTGCTACCACATCTTACTTTAGTATATTCAAGGTCTTTATCAAAATAGCAATAGTATATCATTATATAATAATAAGATAAAGTGAACGCCATTTAAAGAACTTATATTATATTAAACAAAGATTGTTTACAAAAAGAGACTCTCAAAGCCCTTAGCCACAAGTTGGCTAGCGGGGCATCAACTCTTTCAATCTCCCACTTGCCCTAAAGCCAACTAGTCATACTACGTAGTCCCATTGCTTCGCGATGTTTGTCAAATAATGGTCCTGGAAAGGTCTTAGTAAGTGGATCAGCGATATTGTCTGCAGAGGCCACTCTCTTGACAGTGATGTCTCCTCTTTCCACGATCTCCCGGATGATGTGGTATTTCCTCAGTACGTGTTTGGATCTTTGATGAGACCTTGGTTCCTTTGCCTGAGAAATGGCACCCGTGTTGTCACAGTACACAGGGACTGGACCAACAGCTTCAGGAATAACGCCCAACTCTTGGACGAAATTCCTCATCCAAATGACCTCTTTAGCAGCAGCTGATGCCGCAATGTATTCTGCCTCAGTGGTGGAATCCGCTGTGGTGTCTTGCTTGGAACTCTTCCAAGAGACAGCACCGCCATTGAGCATGAACACAAATCCAGAGGTTGACTTCGAGTCATCCACGTCACTTTGGAAGCTAGAGTCGGTATAGCCTTCCAATTTCAGTTCTTTTCCTCCATAAACCATGAATACATTCTTAGTTCTTCTCAAGTACTTAAGAATATCCTTTATGGATTTCCAATGCATTTGACCGGGATTGGCTTCATATCTGCTCGTGACACTCAGAGCAAATGCCACATCCGGTCTGGTAGATATCATCCCATACATGATACTCCCTATGGCTGACGCATATGGTATGTGTGTCATTTTCTCTATCTCTTCGTCAGTCTTGGGACACATAGACTTGGATAGAGAGACTCCATGACACATAGGTAGATGTCCTCTCTTGGACTCATCCATTGAAAACCTTTTCAATATAGTGTCATTGTAGGTAGCTTGAGTAAGTCCTATCATTCTCTTAGATCTATCTCTATAGATCTGTATCCCTAGAATATAGGACGGCTCACCCAAATCCTTAATCGAGAATCTACCTGACAACCATATCTTTGTTGACTGCAACATCCCTACATCATTCCCAATGAGTAAGATGTCATCAACATAAAGTACTAAGAATGTCACAGCATCCTTAACTATTTTCTTGTACACGCATGGTTCCTCCGGGTTCTTGATGAAACCAAAATCCTTTATTGTTTCATCAAATTTCTGGTTTCAACTTCTTGATGCTTGTTTGAGACCATAGATCGATCTCTGAAGCTTACATACCTTATGCTCGCTTCCCATGGATGTGAATCCCTCAGGCTGCATCATATAAATCTCTTCCTTAATGTTTCCATTAAGGAATGCAGTCTTCACATCCATTTGCCATATCTCATAGTCATACCATGCAGCAATGGCAATAAGGATTCTTATGGACTTGAACATTGCGACTGGTGAAAAAGTTTCATCATAGTCAACTCCTTGTCTTTGAGTATAACCTTTTGCCACCAATCGTGCCTTGTAGGTCAGTACCTTTCCATCAGACCCATGTTTTCTCTTGTAGATCCATTTACACCCTATTGGAAAAATTCCATCGGGAGGATCTACTAAAGACCAAACTTGGTTTGTATGCATCGAATCTATTTCCGACTGCATAGCTTCAAGCCATAAATTCAAATCCGCATCAGAAATTGCTTCCTTGAAGTTTCTTGGATCACATCCAATGTCGGGTTCACTTTGATCCCCTTCAAGAAGAAGACCATATCTAATAGGAGGCCTAGAAGTCCTCTCGGATCTTCTAGTAATAGGCGTGTCTTGTGATTATTCTTGAGGTATAGGATCGTTATTTTGTATCTCGGGTTCTTCTCGAATTTCTTCGAATTCCATCATCTTGCCTTTCTTATCCAAAAAGAACTCCTTCTCCAAGAAGGTGACATTCCTTGAAACAAACACTTTTGTTTCAGTAGGATGATAGAAATAATATCCGATTGAATTCTTCGGATACCCTACAAAATAACATAAGGTGGATCGACTATCCAACTTATCTCCCACTGTCTGCTTCACGTAAGCAGGACATCCCCAAATCCTCAAGTACGAATACTTAGGAGCTTTGCCATTCCATAACTCGTATGGTGTTTTGTCCACTGCTTTAGTGTGGACGTTGTTCAACAACAATACTGCCGTTTCAAGAGCATAGCCCCAAAACGAAGGTGGGAGCTCAGTGAAGCTCATCATAGATCGAACCATGTCCAACAAGGTTCGATTGCGACGCTCCGAAACACCATTCAGCTGAGGTGTCATAGGAGGAGTCCATTGAGAGAGAATCCCATTCTCTTTTAGATAATCCAAGAACTCGGTACTTAATTATTATCCACCTCGATCTGATCGAAGTGCTTTAATACTCTTACCTAGTTTGTTTTCTACTTCAGCCTTGAATTCTTTGAACTTTTCAAATGATTCAGACTTATATTTCATCAAATATAAGTACCCATACCTAGAATAATCATCAGTAAAGGTAATGAAGTAGGTGTGACCAAATTTTGTACCAATACTAAATGGTCCGCAAACATCTGTATGGATCAAATCCAATAGATTTTGACTACGCTCTGGCTTCCCTTTGAAAGGAGATTTAGTCATTTTTCCTTTGAGGCAAGACTCACAAGTAGGTAGAGAGTTAATATCAGACATATCAAACATGCCCTCTCCCACTAGCTTGTTCATCCTCCTTGAAGAAATATGACCTAGCCTAGCATGCCAAAGGTTTGCCGGGTTTTGATTATCAATTTTCCTTTTATTTGTTGTTATCGGTTTATCAATATAATTAATTGGAACGTCTTTTAATTTTAAGTTATATAGATCGTTTTCAAGTTGTCCACATCCAATTAAACATTCATTCTTGTAAATATTTCAAATGTCATTCACAAAATTGCAAGAAAAACCATCTCTATCAAGCATAGAAATAGAAATAATGTTTTTAACCAAATCTGGCACATATAAAACATCTCTAAAAAATAACTTAAAATCATTCTGCAAAATTAAACAAATGTCTCCCACAGCTTTGGCTTCAACTCGAGAACCATTTCCGAGCCTCAGCTGGGTCTCACCTATCCTAAGCTTGCGACTTCTTGTCATCACCTGCAAATCATTGCAAATGTGAGATCCACATCCGGTATCCAATACTCAAGAGGTAGTATTAAGTGAAACATTTATTTCAATATAAAACATACCCTTCGCAGTTCGCAACTGCTCGAGATATTCCTTGCAGTTACGTTTCCAATGACCGGGTTTCTTGCAGTGATGGCAAACATCCTTGGATTTTTCCACGTTTGAAGCCCTTGTTCTTCTTCTCGGGTCTGGTTTTCTTGGATGGGGCAGAACGTTTCTTACCCTTTGTACTTGGCCCCTTCTTAGCATAAGAAGAGGAGCCCACCAAGAGAACCAGTTTATTCTTCTTTAAAGTGGCTTCATAAGTTACAAGCATATTGACCATCTCTTCAAGGGAGGCCTCTATCTTATTCATATTGAAATTCACCACAAAATTGTCAAACGATGAAGGAAGAGAGAGAAGTAATAAGTCCACATTGAGTTCATGCTCCAATACCAATTCAAGCGTTACCAACTTTTGAATGAGCCAAATCACGCGTACCCCATGATCACGGACCGAAGTCCCTTCACGCATGCAACACGTCATTAACTCTTTTACAGTAGCGAACCTTTCAGCTCTCGATTGAGCCCCAAAAAGTTCCTTGAGTTGTGCGTGAATGTCAGCAGCATTCACGGTATCCTCAAATCGCCTCTGGAGTTCATCATACATCGAAGCTTGCATATAGCATTTGGCCTTGATATCATGGTCCCACCATTTATCAAGTTTGGCCAACTCTTCCGGACTTATATCAGCTGGTGCTTCCTTCGGAGGAGATTTTTCTAACACGTAGAACATCTTCTCCGAGGTCAAGACAATCTTCAACTTACGGAACCATTCCGTATAGTTTGTGCTAGTCAGTTTATTTTGTTCGAGAATAGAGAATAGTGGATTGCGCGAATTCATCTTAATGAAATACTGAAAAGAAACAGACAATAATCAGTGATTGTTTAATTAATTTACTAAGACATAAAATAAGGCGAAATTTATTTTTTGAATCTCACTCCCACTATTTTAACGATTTCACTACCCTCTAGTGAAAACGAGAAACATTTTCTTTAGTGGGAACATGAAGTCCAATTGACAAACTATAGTCCCGAATAATATCAATCAACCATAATTTTCAAATGGTAGATCCCAATTTCTTCCAAAGCAACCTCCATGTTTTTACCTCATGTCCAATAAGGGCCCAATAATATGACGCCGTTTATTATGACACGTCAAGATGACCCATCAATATTAAGTTGTGATGGACGGTCGCCATGTGGATCCCCAATAATATGAGCCAATCCCATGGGAGTTCCATCCAACTTACAACATGTGTCGATCCAATGTACAGCTTTCCGACGAACGGGCCCCCCAATAATATGAGCCGGACCGTATCCGCGGGTAGCATCTCATACATTGATCGTTGATAGAAGGTAGGAACATTTAAACAATATTTAAATTTCCTTTATTTATCTTGATATCAATTTTAAATCATATTTAAAATGAGGAATTTTTAATTTTGAAAATTTGTCTCATCATTTAAAATTTGTATGCTTGCGGGATTCATACAATTTAGTCTAAACCTGCATACAACAATAATATCATATATTATTTTAGGATGATCGATTCCATTACTAATCGACCCGTGGTTGCCAATCACGAGTCTAAGTCCAATCCTAGGTCATATGCAAGTATGCAATGCAATCCTATTACATTGAGCTTCCAATTTACATTTCTTCGGTCTTTATTGTCTGTTGGGCCCACCTTTGTCTTCAAATCTTCATCTCCCACTAAGTCTAAAATTTACAATAAATTTCGATGACAAGCAGGGGATACATATTTAAGGGATGGGAACGGGCCATAAACCAGGCCCACTTTTATTACACATGACAATTCATATTGGGCCATAAACCAGGCCCATTAATAAATCCAACAACAATAATTAAAACCAAATGTAAACAACCTAACATACACCTATAATATTGGTCATGGCAATCGATCATCCTTATCCAATAATTTTTAATTCAAAAATTAATTTATTGGATATCATGCAATGACAATAAATATAAATAGATAAAATCATATTTCATACATAAAATCTTATTTTATATATAAAATCATATTTTATCTAGTTTATCCATAAAATCATATTTTACATATAAAATCCAATTTTATACATAAAATCATATTTTATTATCAATTGTACCAAAATTATTAATTTTATAAAATCTAATTTAATGGATAAAATTTATAAATTTTCCAAAAATTTAAATTTATCCAAAAATCAATTTTTAAAATTTCGGACTCAAACAATTTGATCTGATGCCTCGTGGACCAATCAAAAACAATTTTAAATTGGACCAAAAACTGAAATTTCAAAAATTTCAAAAAATCAAAAAATTAAAATTTAAAATTTCCGGACTGCCCGGGCTGCCCACGTGGAGGTGGGCAGTCAATCGCTGCCCGTGGGCAGCGATCAAATCACTGCCCTGGGCAGCGACCCAAGGGCAGCGCCGTGCGCTGCCTCAAGCAGCTACACTCGCTGCCCGATTGCCCTGGAATTTAATTTAAAATTTTCGTTTTATTTTTCTGAAAAATCGAGGCCGGTACAATCGAATAAATTTTAATCTTAAAATCCGAGAGCAACCTGGCTTCGATACCACTGTTGGAACATGGTCGTTCTCCGGATCGAAAAAGAAAGTGATACCCGGTGTAGCGGAAGTTTTAAAATTTTTGTTATTTGGAACGATTCCATATGGGTATCAAATTCCTACGATTAAAATTGATAACATAAAATTTAAAAAATGTAAATTTTACCTTAAAATCTCGAAACGAGATTATGGACACCAACAGATTAAACTGCTATTGTTGTATATCCCAAGAACTGATGAACGAACGTTTCTTCAATCAGGTCCACGAACATAAGTTTAATCCCTCTGATAGACTGCACTAGAAAGTCTATCAGAAGTTTCTACGAAGAGAAATAACAGATTTGATCTGCTAATTCAGACTGCAAATTCAAAATTTGCAGACTAAAAAATCTCAAAGACAGAGGGAAGGGGGCGGCCGAAACTAGAGATAAAACCACTAGGGTTTTTGAAAATTATGCCTTGTGTTGTTTAATTTCTGCACTGCAATAACTTATTTATAATGTGGGCTGCTAACAGCTTAGGGCCCATTAGTCATAAGTTCAAGCCTGACAAGCAAAGCCCGCATGTTAAAAAATTAATATAAAATTCATCGTGACTCAGATTGATAAACCAATTTCACCAATGTGCACAGAAACCATTTCTGCATCTTTTAAAGTCAAGATAAATTTTCTGAATCCTAATTCAGTGATTTCCAAAAATGTCCATCACTATGTCATTTTAGGAAATCTTACTCCCTCTACTCTTAAATAAGAAGTCCCACTTCTTTATTCACTAAATTTAACTCTTTAAATTTAATTATCTCAACGGGGATTAAAAATTCATTACTTGTGTGACCCTCAATGGTTCAGGGATACAGCTAGCCGTGGGCTCACAACTCCTTGTGACTCGGAACAACAATTTCTGACTTACCCAACGAATCATGGTAAGAGCGCCTAGCAACATCGCCCCATGATTCCCTAGGTATCACTGATAGTGCCTGCAAGAACCAATAGATTTTGGTTAGTGTACAGTACAGTCCCTTCATCCATATATCCCGATCGAATCAACAACCATTGGTAAATCGAGAGTCGTTCGAGATTCGATAACTATGCATTACATCTTGGAATAGTGACATCGCATGTATTACTAGGAACACCGAGTAACCTAAAACACATCATGTACTCTGGCTAGAGATTCGTCACACTAATATCTCCTCATATCGCATAGGATATCCACACTTGCAAGTATGTGGTGAATCCTTGACAATAAAGCATCGACTCTTATATGTGTCGTAACTGTACCCAATCCCGACACCTGATGACCCCAATAGAGTCGGTAAACGAGTCAAAGTATAGTACTAGCATATAGAGTCTCAATGATGTTTCAAGTAGTAAGGACTAATGGTGTACAACCAAAACCGCGGACTTTATCCACTCGATAAGTGATAACCACTTGGAAAGTCCGGATAGGGTAGTTCGATCATTCATCATATGAATATCCATTTGCATGCTTTGAACATCTCTATGTTCCATACCAATGTAACGTGGTACTCGGCATCGCAAATGCTAGTCTCAATCTCGAGCGATCCTTATCCTTATTAACGGACGGCTCAATCGACTAGGAACTGTTTAGAATATACAGTGACTATAAGATGTGTTTCATGATAGCCATCCCCATGTGCTACCACATCTTACTTTAGTATATTCAAGGTCTTTATCAAAATAGCAATAGTATATCATTATATAATAATAAGATAAAGTGAACGCCATTTAAAAACGTATATTATATTAAACAAAGATTGTTTACAAAAAGAGACTCTCAAAGCCCTTAGCCACAAGTTGGCTAGCGGGGCATCAACTCTTTCAGGATAATCATAAAAGTTACAAGGAGTAATATTGCAAATCTCATCTTGTTCTTCGAGATCTTGGAGAAATAACTTGTGAGAGAAAGAATAAGTTGAGTGTGATTAAAAATAAGTTTGAGTGATCGTATTTATAATGTGAAAAGAGAAGAAACCAAGTTGTTTTGTTACTGTTTTATTTGACCTTTAGCTAGAATTGGGAGTAAGAATCACGTGTTTGAAGATTTTGAGGATTTTGGTGATCTAAATTAAGTCTTAAAGCAGATTCACAGCCGACTTGAAAAGTTATGTTTCGATCCAAATTAAATCTTCAAGAGGATTCATGGCAGATTCGAACAGATATGTTTTGATTTGATAAGATTAGAATTGAAAATAAGAGCGATATATTATTTTTTAATTAGAGTGCGCAACAGATTGTTGATTTATAAGACAATAATATTGGAAATTAGACATGTAAGTGTGGGATTGTATGAATTAGTTGAGGAAAATTTATATTTTTGGAGATTGATCAGTCAAATTTCGAGGACGAAATTCTTTTAAGTAGGGTAGATTGTAATATCCAGAAAATTCATAAATCCATTCATGATTATTAAAGAAATTTTAAATGAATTTCAAGTTATTTCATTTGATTATTTATGATTTAAACGTTATTGTTATTTAAATGATCTTATGTGTTGTGTAAATGATTTAAAAGTTGTAGTTTCATGTATTAAAATATATGTTTATTTGTTGTGTTAAATAATTTTATTAGAATTGATTCTGGACTGAGAATACGAGACTAGTCTATGATCGTTATTGTAGAAAATAATTCTATGAGTATTTTAAGTATAATATTGTTATGTTTTTGTTAAACGAATCAAAATATATTATTATTTTTATCAGACGAGTCGAGACGTGTTTTTGTGACTGCGTTTTAAGCAATCAATACATGATATGTATTATTATTGATAGCAATGTTTATCCACACCATCCCTACTAATTAATGTAATTGTTCCCTTGACTTAGCCACCCCATCTCCTTCACGTTTCCTTCCCCCATTTCTGCTATCATTAATCTTCTTCTTCATTCTTACTCCACGGTCTTCAAGCTTTGTAAAAAAATTCAAGCTCCGATCTCGCTCGTTTCGTGGTTAACTCGTTACCAAGAATTCGGATCATCTCCTCCTCTAAATTAAGGCAAGTTTTTAAAGAAATTTTAAACCACCATTCAAGATATATGTATTTTGATATGAAAATTCTTATTTATGTAATGTTTATGCATGATTTTTAAGAGTTCAAGATCATGGTTTATGTTTGATTGAAATCGTGAAACTTAATTCGTTCTTGATGATTCTTTGAGTATGATCGAGATTTTAATGATGATTTTAAATTATTTATGTGTTCTTGAGATTTTAAGAAATGTTTTATGAAAAACTTATAGCATAAGTAGTAGAAAATCTCATATTTTGAAGTTTTAAGTTAAAGCTTTGAAATGTGTTGTGTTTGGTTGTTCCGAATTTGCAGCACTTGTTGCAATTTTGAAGATATAGACTAGTGTACTGATCCAAATGATATGAGGCTTACTTTGTTTGAAAGCTAGTTTAAATGTCTACAACTTTCATTTTTTGAGTTTTGTCCAAATTGTAAGGCCCGGATTAATTAATATTAATCCGAATTTATTAAATTTTAATCCGAGTATATTTAATTTGGGAATATTTAGAATTTTGATTTAAATTCTAATATTCTTAAATTATTTAGGATTGAAATTGAATTAAAATAAGGGCCAAAGACCAAATTGCAATTATTGAAAAGATGAGGGACTAAAGTGCAATTTTGGTTGAAAGTTTTCAGATTATTTTGCATGTGCAACGTGTAAGACTCATATATTGTTCAGCATAATTCAGAATTCAAGAATAGAGCCTTCCTTCATCGTTTTTTTCTTTGAAAGTTCGATTTTTGATTTGCCGTAACTTTTGAACCGGTTTTCCGATTTTGATTCCGTAAATTGTTCTGGAATCCTTACGACGAGGTCTTCGATTTAGTGTAAGTGTTTATATCTTTCAGTATGGTTTGAAGCTCGAAATTTGATAGATATCAGAAGTTGATTTTTCGATTATGTTTATCGACTTTTATGCGATTCTATATCGAAACCGGATTGATGAGTTTGTGTTATTCGTATCCAATCTTGATTCCAGCATGTTAATCGATTTTTATAGCTATTGAGATGAAGTTTTGAATGATATATCAGCTGGTTTTCTTGATTGATAACACGTACATATGGTTTGAATAAAAGAAATGGTTTCGGGATTACGTCGGTTACCGATTGTCAATCGCTACGCCGTTTAATCGAGTTTTTGGACTGTTTTGTTATTCGATAGCTAAGCTGAAACACTTATCTTGATGATGTGAATGTTATGAAATTTTATTCTTCCGTTTCAGTCGAGTTTGGAAGGCCAACGACTAGAGACAACAAATTTGAACCGAAGAAGTTGGATTGAGGTTTGAAATGACTTTGATCGATGATCTTATGTTGTTTTCGACTTGTTTTTGATATGATAGATTGAAATGAAGTTGATATATGTATTTTGGTTGTATCTTTCAGATTTGGAGGGTTCAGAATCAAAATAAACGAAGGTATAATGACGACATCGCGAAGTAGGGACTTTGAAACTCAAGAACGACTATTTTTGAGTTGGCCCGCAAAAACCACATACTTGTTTATGTTTTTGATTTGATTGTGATGTTGTCGATCCATCTCAGGTAGTGGATCTTTAAATTTGAGTTGATATGATGCTATATTGAATTGATTCTATGCCAAGGTTGTTGTTAACCTTATTTGCGAGTCGGTTACGAACTCGTTAGATGGATATCCATGTCAAGATCAGTTATGAATCTTGATGGCCTCGAAGTTACGTGAATCAATTCGTATTTGAAGTGTTTATGTACTCTATTTGTTGAGTCGAGTTTTAAATAGATTCGATATGATTTATTTAACGCTTTCTATATGTTGGTTATACTGAGAATTGTATCTCACCGGAGTTTATCCGGCTGTTGTCTTGTTTTGTATGTGTGCATGACAACAGAAGGGGCAGGAGCTAGTCATCGACGTCATTGACAGCTGGGAGAGAATCTAGCACGTGAGGACTCGGGTTGTAGATGTATTTAGAAGCATGGTAGAACACTTAACATGATATGTTGGAAGAACTTTGAAACAAGTTGTGTAATCTTATGTTTTGAGTAGTTTGTGATCTAGTTGAAGTTTTAAAAGCTATTTTATTATGCTCAAGACTTGATTTATGAGTATATGTATGTTTATAGAAGTTATATCATGTTAGTATCTTTGATTGATGTTGTATTGTGCAAAGATGCAAGCCTTGACAGCAAAAACTTTTCAGCTGAATTTCTGGAAAATGTGCCGTGCTCGATCCACAGAAGTTGGCGGATCTAGCCAGCCCTGATTTTTCCAAAATAGAGAAGCTGAAAAATGTGCCGTGCTCGATCCGCAAAAGTTGGCGGATCTAGCCAGCCCTGATTTTTCCAAAACAGAGAAGCTGAAAATTGTGCCGTGCTCGATCCGCAGAAGTTGGCGGATCTAGCCAGGTACTATTCAAAAAAAAAAAAATTTTTTTGAATTATTCTTTTTGAGTATTTGTTTTATATATGATTAATTGGTTTTAATCATTAATTGCCCTAATATGAGATTAGCAACCCGAGGTCCCCGCAACAGGTGGTATCAGAGCATAAGTTTCTCGGACTGAGAATAGATGAGCGGGGTTAGATCGAGTCTTTTATTCTGATTTAGTTATTCTTGAAGCATGTTTATTATTTGACTTGATTTACAGCTTTAAGAATTGCATGTTATCTGTTATCTAATATGATTGGAAGCATGTATGATTACGACTGAATCAGATTCGATCTTTTGAGAAGGCATTGTGAGTTGAAACAGAATGGTTTTATCTGAGATTGAACTGTACACTAATCTGTTTGATTATCAGATATGCCTCCCCGACCAGCTCCGAGGGTTAGACAGACATTGGCTATGAATGAGCTTGAACAGACAAATGCTGCACAGGACCCAGTGACAGCAACTGAACATGGACAGGGTAGTACTTCTACTGATGAGTTTAGTGATGCTAATCCGATGGAGAAACTTCTGAAACGATTCCAGTCATTCCAACCCCCGAAGTTGCAAGGAACTGAGAATGCTGTGGAATGTGGGAATTGGCTGGAAGATATTGAGCAGTTATATGAGTCTATTGACTATTCAGATGATCGTCGTGTGAGACTGGTTATTCATCAACTACTTGGCCTTGCCAAGAGTTGGTGGATAGCGATGAAGAAAGCATTGGAAAACCAAGGTACTGTTATTACCTGGTCTGTATTTCGAACTGCTTTCTATCAGCGTTTCTTTCCTGTGTCTTATCACAAGGACAAAGGAGCAGAGTTTTCCAGTTTGCAACAGGGGCAGTTGAATATCGAGGAATATGTTGCCAAATTCACTAGCCTGTTGAAGTTTGCTCCACATATTGCTGTTAGTGATGAAGCTCAAGTCGATCAATTTATCAATGGCTTAAATCCTGAAGTATTTATACTTGTGAATTCGGGAAGACCGAATACCTTTGCTGATGCTCTGAATAGAGCAAAGGGTGCAGAAGCAGGGATATTAAAACAACGAGGAGCACAGTTTGTGCCACAGCCAGTGAGACAGTCCCAAGAACAGTCACAGATTCCACCGCCACCTCGATTTGAAGCTGGAGGTAGTAGTAGTGGAAAGAAAAGTTTCTTCAAAGGCAAGAGTAAACAGTTCAAGAGATCTGGTGGTAGTAGCTCTTCGAGTTCAGGTAGTTCCCGACAGTCTAGAGCTGGACAGAATTCTGATGTGTATTGCACCAAGTGTGGTGGTCGCCATACCAATGCACAATGCCGAGGTGTATTTGGAAGCTGCCACATTTGAAACAAGATGAGACACTTTGCACGAGTGTGTCCACAACGAGATTCTGAAGGTGCACAGGGTGCGGGATCATCAAGACCAGTGGTTCAATCAGGATACTCTGTGCATTCATTTCAACCACAGCCTGCAGCACCGAGTAGAGGATGAGGTCAGATAGTGAATCAACCTCCCAAGCAACAAGCACGAGTGTTTGCATTGACAGAAGAGCAAGCACAAGCAGCACCGGACGATGTGATTGCAGGTAACTGTTTTCTTTCTGGTTATCCTGCTTATGTCTTATTCGATACTGTTGCGTCGCATACCTTCATATCTGAACAATTTGTTGCGTTGTATTCATTACCTATTGAGTCATTAGCTACTGTAGTGTCTATATCTTCACCGGTGGGAAAAGGTATAGTATTAGTGAAGTCTGTTAAAAATTGTGTACTACAGTACGAAGTAATGAAGTTGAGCTTAACTGTATCGTTCTTGGTTTATCTGATTTTGATTGCATAATCGATATCGATATGCTAACCAAGTACTGAGCAACAGTGGACTGTTTTCAGAAGATTGTGAAGTTCAGACCGGATATGACTGATGAGTGGAAATTCTATGGTAAGGGATCATGAGCCAGAATTCCTTTGATATCTTTTCTTTCTATGACTGACTTGTTACAGAAAGGGGCGGAAGGATTCCTTATTTATGCAGTTGATTTACTGAAGTCTAGTCCGACATTGACTGATATACCGGTGGTGAGCGAGTTTGCAGATGTATTCCCTGACGAGATTCCAGGATTGCCACCATACAGAGAGGTATATTTTGGTATTGAATTGATGCCAGGTACACAGCGGATATCGAAAGCACCTTATCGAATGGCACCGATTGAACTGAAAGAATTGAAAGACCAACTCGAAGATTTGTTGGCCAAGGGATATATCAGACCGAGTATTTCCCCTTGGGGTGCTACGGTGTTATTTGTTCGAAAGAAGGACGGATCGATGAGATTATGTATTGACTACCGGCAATTGAACAATGCAACGGTAAAGAATCGCTATCCTTTACCTCGTATCGATGATTTATTTGATCAATTGCAGGGTTTGTCGGTATATTCGAAGATTGATCTACGATCCGGATATCATCAATTGAGGGTTAGAGACGAGGACATTCCTAAGACTGCGTTTAGAACCAGGTATGGCCATTATGAATTTATAGTCATGTCTTTTGGTCTAACGAATGCACCAGCAGTTTTTATGGGATTGATGAATAGAGTATTTCAAAGATATCTAGACGACTTTGTGATTATCTTTATTGATGATATATTGATATACTCTAAGAATCTGTGTGAACATGTTGATCATCTCCGAACTGTATTGAGAATATTAAGAGAAGAGAAATTGTATGCCAAGTTATCCAAATGTGAGTTTTGGTTGCAGCGAGTTGTTTTTCTTGGTCATGTGATTTCAGGAGATGGCATTTCAGTGGATCCGAGTAAGGTTGAAGCTGTGATCAGTTGGCAGAGACCGACATCTGTGCCAGAAATTCGAAGTTTTATGGGCTTGGCAGGTTATTACCGTCGATTCATTCGAGATTTTTCCTCGATAGCGAAGCCTATTACACAGCTTACACAGAAGAATGCACCATTTCTTTGGTCTGAGGCGTGTGAAAGAAGTTTTATCGAACTTAAGAAGAGATTGAAGACAGCGCCGATTTTAATAATCCCTACAGGTACGGGTGATTTTGTTGTTTATTGTGATGCTTCTCACCAGGGTTTGGGATGTATTTTGATGCACAAAGGACATGTTGTCTCTTATGCTTCTCGACAACTGAAACCCCATGAAGTTAGGTATCCGATTCATGATCTTGAATTGGCTGCAATCGTCTTTGCATTGAAAATCTGGAGACATTACTTATATGGCGAGAAGTTCGAAATATTTTCTGATCATAAAAGTCTAAAGTATATGTTCTCACAATCTGAATTGAATATGAGACAATGACGATGGCTTGATTTGTTGAAGAATTTTGATTGTGAAATCAAATACTATCCGGGATAATCTAACGCAGCAGCAGATGCCCTAAGTAGAAAGGTATGTGCTTTATCCTTGTCTACGATAGGTGTATCTAATTTGATTGAAGATTGTTGTAGTTCTGGATATATATTTGAGACAGATAAAAGGCCGATTAGAGTTTATGCAATCAGTGCTGAGCCAGAGTTATTGATTCGTATCAAAGAAGCACAAAAAGCCGATCAGAATGTGCAGAAGTCGATTGAAATGATTCGATCAGGACATCAGTCTGAGTACAAGGTTAGGAACGATGATATCTTGTATGTGAATGACCGAATAGTTGTTCCCAATATTGCAGATTTGAGACAGAATATTTTGAAAGAAGTCCATTGCAGTCGCTATAGTGTTCGCCCTGGAGGCAAAAAGATGTACAACGACTTGAAGAGTCAGTACTGGTGGAAACATATGAAGTCTGATGTGACTGAATTTGTGTCTAAATGTTTGAATTGCCAACAAGTGAAAGATGAAAGAAAGAAACTGGGTGGATTATTACAGAGTTTATCGATTCCTGAATGGAAATGGGATCACATTTCCATGGACTTTGTAACGAAGTTGCCACGATCATCTCGAGGATGCGATGCTGTTTGGGTGATCATCGACAGATTGACGAAATCTGCGTGCTTTATTCCTTACCCAATGACTTATCGTCATGATCAAATGGCAGATCTCTATATTCGAGAAGTGGTAAGACTACACGGTGTGCCAAAGTAGATTGTATCTGACCGAGATCCGAGGTTTACTTCGCACTTTTGGCATAGCCTACAGGAAGCTCTAGGTACACATTTACATTTGAGTACTGCTTACCATCCTCAAACTGACGGTCAATCTGAACGAACTATTCAGACGCTTGAGGATATGCTTAGAGCTGTAGTACTTGATTTTGGTGTTTCATGGCAAAATTCTATACCACTTGGGAAATTTTTTTATAACAACAGTTATCAGACGAGTATAGAGATGGAACCATTTGAAGCATTATATGGGAAGAAGTGTCAATCTCCTTTGTATTGGGATGATGTTTCTGAGGTACCTGAGTTAGGGCCAGATATGATCAGATAGATGACTAAGAAGGTGAAACTGATACAGCAAAGAATGAGAACAGCACAACACAGACAGATTAGATATGCGAATGTACGACGACGGCCGTTATCTTTTGATCAGGGAGATAGAGTGTTTCTGAAGATTTCACCGTTCAGAGGCACCGTTCGATTTGGCAAACGAGGGAAATTATCTCCAAGGTATATTGGGCCGTATGAGATTCTCGAGAAGATAGGCAATCTAGCTTATCGAATCGCTCTTCCTATGTCTTTATCTGGAATACATGATGTCTTTCATGTATCGATGTTGAGAAAGTACATATCTGATGCATCTCATGTGATTCGCTCCGATGAAGCTGAGTTGGATGACACTCTTAGCGATTTCGAGCAACCTATTCAGATTCTTGATAGGAAGACAAAGCAACTCCGAACGAAGACCATTCCATTGGTGAAGATTCAATGGAGTAGACACGGAGTTGAAGAAGCAACGTGGGAAGTCGAAGAAGATATGAAGCAATGATTTCCTTATCTATTTCACTGATGTGAGTTCTTATTCAGTTTTCAGTTATTCTTTATTCTTATGAGCATGCGGACTGCATATCTATACTGTTTATGAATTCGAGGACGAACTCATGTCTTAGTGGGGGAGAAATGTAAGGCCCCGGATTAATTAATATTAATCCGAATTTATTAAATTTTAATTCGAGTATATTAAATTTGGGAATATTTAGAATTTCGATTTAAATTCTAAAGTGCAATTCTGGTTGAAAGTTATCAGATTATTTTGCATGTGCAACGTGTAAGACTCATATATTGTTCAGCATAATTCAGAATTCAAGAACAGAGCCTTCCTTCATCGTTTTTTTCTTTGAAAGTTCGATTTTCGATTTGCCGTAACTTTTGAACCGGTTGTCCGATTTCGATTCCGTAAATTGTTCTGGAATCCTTACGATTAGGGCTTCGATTTAGTGTAAGTGTTTATATCTTTCAGTATGGTTTGAAGCTCGAAAGTTGATAGATATCAGATGTTGAGTTTTCGATTATGTTTATCGACGTTTATGCGATTCTATATCGAAACCAGATTGATGAGTTTGTGTTATTCGTATCCAATCTTGATTCCAGCATGTTAATCAATTTTTATAGCTATTGAGATGAAGTTTTGAATGATATATCAGCTGGTTTTCTTGATTGAGAACACGTACATATGGTTTGAATAAAAGAAATGGTTTCGGGATTACGTCGGTTACCGATTGTCAATCGCTACGCCGTTTAATCGAGTTTCTGGACTGTTTTGTTATTCGATAGCTAAGCTGAAACACTTATCTTGATGATGTGAATGTTATGAAATTTTATTCTTCCGTTTCAGTCGAGTTTGGAAGGCCAACGACTAGAGACAACAACTTTGAACCGAAGAAGTTGGATTGAGGTTTGAAATGACTTTGATCGATGATCTTATGTTGTTTTCGACTCGTTTTTGATATGATAGATTGAAATGAAGTTGATATATGTATTTTGGTTGTATCTTTCAGATTTGGAGGGTTCAGAATCAAAATAAACGAAGGTATAATGACGACATCGCGAAGTTGGGACTTTGAAACTCAAGAACGAATATTTTTGAGTTGGCCCGCAAAAACCACATACTTGTTTATGTTTTTGATTTGATTGTGATGTTGTCGATCCATCTCAGGTAGTGGATCTTTAAATTTGAGTTGATATGATGCTATATTGAATTGATTCTATGCCAAGGTTGCTGTTAACCTTATTTGCGAGTCGGTTACGAACTCGTTAGATGGATATCCATGTCAAGATCAGTTATGAATCTTGATGGCCTCGAAGTTACGTGAATCAATTCATATTTGAAGCGTTTATGTACTCTATTTGTTGAGTCGAGTTTTAAATAGAGTCGATATGATTTATTTAATGCTTTCTATATGTTGGTTATACTGAGAATTGTATCTCACCGGAGTTTATCCGGCTGTTGTCTTGTTTTGTATGTATGCATGACAACAGAAAGGGCAGGAGCTAGTCATCGACGTCATTGACAGCTGGGAGAGAGTCTAGCACGTGAGGACTCGGGTTGTAGATGTATTTAGAAGCATGGTAGAACACTTAACATGATATGTTGGAAGAACTTTGAAACAAGTTGTGTAATCTTATGTTTTGAGTAGTTTGTGATCTAGTTGAAGTTGTAAAAGCTAGTTTATTATGCTCAAGACTTGATTTATGAGTATATGTATGTTTATAGAAGTTATATCATGTTAGTATCTTTGATTGATGTTGTATTGTGCCAAGATTCAAGCCTTGACAGCAAAAACTTTTCTGCTGAATTTCTGGAAAATGTGCCGTGCTCGATCCGCAGAAGTTGGCGGATCTAGCCAGCCCTGATTTTTCCAAAACAGAGAAGCTGAAAAATGTGCCGTGCTTGATCCGCAGAAGTTGGCAGATCTAGCCAACCCTGATTTTTCCAAAACAGAGAAACTGAAAAATGTGTCGTGCTCGATTCGCAGAAGTTGGCGGATCTAGCCAGGTACTATTCACAAAAAAAAAATTTTTTTGAATTATTCTTTTTTGAGTATTTGTTTTATATATGATTAATTTGTTTTAATCATTAATTGACCTAAGATGAGATTAGCAACCCGAGGTCCCCACACAAATCGTTTTGGAAGTTTGTCCAAAGTCGCCCCAAAATGTATCAATTGGTTTGGTTTTCCATCATTGACACATCTTGGGAGAATGAGCATAAAATTTTACGAAAAACTCCAATTAAGGTCTAATTTATGTCATTGGAAAGCCAAGATCCAGGGCTACAACTTTTATGTTTACCACTTTTCCCAATTCTGGGTGAAAGAACTCGAAATATCAGTGTGAATACATAGAAACTGCAGTGCAGCAAAACTGTCAATGCGCAAGTATAGCGCCCCAGCGCTTCTCTGTCAGCGTTGGAGCGCTGTAGCTTTGAATTAATTTTCTCAAGTTTTTATTTTTGGGTCCTAATTTCATGGTTATGATCTTTTAAGGCTTCTAAAATATATTTAAGAGTTTTTATGCAAAAAGTTTCAAGTTTTAAGTCAAGAACGAAAAGAACAAC
The DNA here is from genome assembly GCF_033568475.1 of Henckelia pumila. Classification (NCBI taxonomy): domain Eukaryota; kingdom Viridiplantae; phylum Streptophyta; class Magnoliopsida; order Lamiales; family Gesneriaceae; genus Henckelia; species Henckelia pumila. The sequence goes on from NC_133121.1 coordinate 62,427,030, forward strand.
TTATGTGGATCGATTACATTATGTGATGCATGTACATGTCTAAGTTTCATTCATGAAACCTTTGTTCAATATGAAAGTATGATTTTTATCATCTATGACAAGCATGAAGTTATTGAGTAAAGTTTTATGTTCATGAAACGAAAGTTATGACAGATGTTACGATGATATGATGATGCTTCATAATGAAATGAATGTTATGATGAAAGTTATGATGAAATGATAAAATGATGAGACATGAATGAATGATGTTAAGATAAAGCATGATATGACATGTTAATGTATGAAAACGCTTTTGATGTTTTATATGTCTTTGTGGTGGCAAACACAGGATTGGTGCTCCGGTTTGGGCTCCGGAGAGGGCCTTTCCAAACATGGCTCAAGAGACAGATAAGTACATGGGACTGGTGCTCCGGAATGAGCTCCGGAGAGGGCCTTTCCAAAGAACGAATGTTATGAGGCTTAGTGCCATATGCTTGTTGATCAACAGGAACTCAAATGTGCCCATTATGATGGTTGCCACAATTTCACATAATTCATCACCCCAAAATGATAAGTTTTTATGTTATGTTCATGGTTTAATGTTTGTCCAAGTTGCATGATTTTATTTATTAGATGTTAAGTGCAAATATTTATTTAAGAATAAAATGGTAAAGTTTTGAGAATATGAATGAAGTCTATTTTCAAGATTTAAAGTTAAGTAAGTTGATGTTCATGTTTAAATTCCTTGCATCTTTTAAGAGTTTTGAAGTTCATGTTCAAGATTTTAAGTTTAAAGTTCCATGATGTTTACGTTAAAGTTCCTCAAGTTTAAGGTATCATGTTATGTATGTTCAAGTTATTATAATTTTAAAGTATTTTGAAACAATAATGATATTGATATGAATATGTTAATCTTGCTGAGTCCTTTAGACTCACTATACTTGAATGGTGCAGATGGTTTAACAGTTTTGATTTAAAAAGCTTTGGTAGCACGGTTGAAGAGTCCAAGAGGCGAAGATATTGCATGACACAATAGTTCAAAAGCTCTGATGTATTTAAAGCAGAAAAATTTACTTATATTTATTTATGTTATGTTGTTACAATAATTTATGTATGATGTTTAAAAGTAATGATTTAATTATTTTCATTGTCAGTCTTTTAAAGACGAGTTTTGAGGATTTCAAATGTTTCGTCTTTCAAATGTTTATTTCAGTTAATGTTTTTATGTGAGTTCTCTGATTATTTTCAAATGTATTTTATATACATAGTTAATTAATTGAACTCACTTTCCCCTATCCTCTTTAAATGTTATTAGTATGTTTTGACGTGCCGTATCTTGATGGACTTAAATGTAGGGTTGCATCCGTGTTCCATATTATGATTTGTTGATGTACTAGGGCGATGCACTCCCTGCATAGTTTAAAAGGTTTTGAAAAGTTTTCTCACTCTTTTTTCCGCAACTCTTTTATTAAATGTTTTTAAATACGGGACGTCACAGTTGGTATCAGAGCAACTAGCTCTGGGAGATAGTTCGTGCATGCAATCTCGTCAAGGACTCGAATGCTCCTGCCTCCATAACGTTAAGTTCTATGTTTAAAAATTTTGATTTGTGATCTCTCTTACGGTTATGATCATGCTTGAATTTTTAACAGAAAATTTTTCGTGTTTGGGATAGATTTTTGGATTTGTGACTGTATTGAACCTGAATTGGTTAAGATATCTTGGGGAAGTATTGATTTGTTGTTCAAAAACATCAATTGAGATTGGTATTACTTTTTCATTTGGGTTAATAGGAGATTTTATTTTACTAAAATAAGTGATCATTTTAGATTTAAGTCGGTATACTTTGGATACCATTGTTTGGATTAAAAGATTTCGTAAGGGCACATGATTTGTTGATGAAAATTTCTTCTTTGGACATTAAAGTTAAGATTATTTTCTGTTGGATGTTATACTTTTACTATGAGGAATGTAAGATGATAATTGTTTTTTTGTTGGTATACTCTTGTTGTATGGAATAGATTCGTTGACAAATAATGTTCTCGGTGATTGTTTCTTTGGAATATAAGAAGAATCATTAAGGATTAAGTTGTGACACAAAAATTTGTTGAGAAGTGAAATTGCTTTTGGAGTTGCAAGATTAAGTTTATTGGAACAAGCTTATTTTCGAAATTTATACTTTGAATGCTAAGTTTTAACTAATGAAATTGAGAATTTGGTTGATCTTAGTAAATTTCTATCATTATGACAATACAATATAAGGAAAGAACAACGAGTACAAGAAAATTCAAGAATATAGAAAAAACGTGAGGTAGATATTCACCGGTAAATACAAGGTACATGAGAAGGATAATCATAATAGTTACAAGGAGTAATAATGCAAATCTCATCTTGTTCTTCGAGATCTTGGAAAAATAACTTGCGAGAGAAAGATTAAGTTGAGTGTGATTAAAAATAAGTTTGAGTGATCGTATTTATAAGGTGAAAAGAGAAGAAACCAAGTTGTTTTGTTACCATTTTATTTGACCTTTAGCTAGCCTTGGGAGTAGGAATCACGTGTTTGAAGATTTTGAGGATTTTGGTGATCTAAACTAAGTCTTATAGCAGATTCACAACAGACTTGAAAAGTTGTGTTTCAATCCAAATTAAATCTTCAAGCGGATTCGTGGCAGATTCGAGCAGATATGTTTTGATTTGATAAGATTAGAATTGAAAATAAGAGCGATATATTATTTTTTAATCAGAGTGCGCAGCAGATTGTTGATTTATAAGACAATAATATTGGAAATTAGAGATGTAAGTGTGAGATTGTATGAATTAGTTGAGGAAAATTTATATTTCTGGAGATTGATCAGTCAAATTTCGAGGACGAAATTCTTTTTAAGTAGGGTAGATTTTAATATCCAGAAAATTCATAAATCCATTCATGATTATTAAAGAAATTTTAAATGAATTTTAAGTTATTTCATTTGATTATTTATGATTTAAACGTTATTGTTATTTAAATGATCTTATGTGTTGTGTAAATGATTTAAAAGTTGTAGTTTCATGTATTAAAATATATGTTTATTTGTTGTGTTAAATGATTTTATTAGAATTGATTCTGAACTGAGAATACGAGACTAGCCTATGATCGTTATTGTAGAAAATAATTCTACGAGTTTTTTAAGTATAATATTGTTATGTTTTTGTTAAACGAGTCAAAATATATTATTATTTTTATCAGACGAGTCGAGACGTGTTTTTGTGACTGCGTTTTAAGCAATCAACACATGATATGTATTATTATTGATAGCAACATTTATCCACACCATCCCTACTAATTAATCTAATTGTTCCCTTGACTTAGCCACCCCATCTCCTTCACGTTTCCTTCCCCCATTTCTGCTATCATTAATCTTTTTCTTCATTCTTACTCCACGGTCTTCAAGCTTTGTAAAAAAATTCAAGCTCCGATCTCGCTCATTTCGTGGTTAACTCGTTACCAAGAATCCGGATCATCTCCTCCTCTAAATTAAGGCATGTTTTTAAAGAAATTTTAAACCACCATTCAAGATATATGTATTTTGATATGAAAATTTTGATTTATGTAATGTTTATGCATGGTTATTAAGAGTTCAAGATCATGGTTTATGTTTGATTGAAATCGTGAAACTTAAGTTGTTCTTGATGATTCTTTGAGTATGATCGAGATTTTAATGATGATTTTAAATTCTTTATGTGTTCTTGAGATTTTAAGAAATGTTTTATGAAAAACTTATAGCATAATTAGTAGAAAATCTCATATTTTGAAGTTTTAAGTTAAAGCTTTGAAATGTGTTATGTGTTTGGTTGTTCCGAATTTGCAGCACTTGTTGCAATTTTGAAGATAAAGACTAGTGTACTGATCCAAATGATATGAGGCTTACATTGTTTGAAAGATAGTTTAAATGTCTACAACTTTCATTTTTTGAGTTTTGTCCAAATCGTTTTGGATGTTTGTCCAAAGTCGCCCCAAAATGTATCAATTGGTTTGGTTTTCCTACACTGACACATCTTGGGAGAATGAGCATAACATTTTACTCAAAACTCCAATTAAGGTCTAATTTAGGTCATTGGAAATCCAAGATCCAGGGATACAACTTTTATGTTTACCACTTTTCCCAATTCTGGGTGCAAGAATTTGAAATATCAGTGTGAATGCATAGCAACTGCAATGCTACAAAACTGTCAATGCGCAGGTATAGAGCCCCAGCGCTTCTCTGTCAGCGCTGGAGCGCTGTAGCATCGAATTAATTTTCTCAAGTTTTGATTTTTGGGTCCTAATTTCATGGTTATGATCTTTTAAGGCTTGTAAAATATATTTAAGAGTTTTTATGCAAAAAGTTTCAAGTTTTAAGTCAAGAACGAAAAGAATGACTTATGTGGATCGATTACATTATGTGATGCATGTACATGTCTAAGTTTCATTCATGAAACCTATGTTCAATATGAAAGTATGATTTTTATCATCTATGACAAGCATGAAGTTATTGAGTAAAGTTTTAAGTTCATGAAACGAAAGTTATGACGGAAGTTACGATGATATGATGATGCTTCATAATGAAATGAATGTTATGATGAAAGTTATGATGAAATGATAAAATGATGAGACATGAATGAATGATGTTAAGATGAAGCATGATATGACATGTTAATGTATGAAAACGCTTTTGATGTCTTATGTGTCTTTGTGGTGGCAAACACGGGAATCATGATATGACATGTTAATGTATGAAAACGCTTTTGATGTCTTATGTGTCTTTGTGGTGGCAAACACGGGATTGGTGCTCCGGTTTGGGCTCCGGAGAGGGCCTTTCCAAAGAACGAATGTTATGAGGCTTAGTGTCATATGCTTGTTGATCAACAGGAACTACGAATGTGCCCATTATGATGGTTGCCACAATTTCACATAATTCATCACCCCAAAATGATAAGTTTTTATGTTATGTTCTTGGTTTAATGTTTGTCCAAGTTGCATGATTTTATTTATTAGATGTTAAGTGCAAATGTTTATTTAAGAATAAAATGGTAAAGTTTTGAGAATATGAATGAAGTCTATTTTCAAGATTTAAAGTTAAGTAAGTTGATGTCAATGTTTAAATTCCTTGCATCTTTTAAGGGTTTTGAAGTTCATGTTCAAGATTTTAAGTTTAAAGTTCCATGATGTTTACGTTAAAGTTCCTCAAGTTTAAGGTATCATGTTATGTATGTTCAAGTTATTTTAATTTTACAGTATTTTGAAACAATGATGATATTGATATGAATATTTTAATCTTGCTGAGTCCTTTAGACTCACTATACTTGAATGGTGCAGATGGTTTAGCAGTTTTGATTTAAAAAGCTTTGTAGCACGGCTGAAGAGTCCAAGAGGCGAAGACATTGCATGACACAATAGTTCAAAAGCTCTGATGTATTTAAAGAAGAAAGATTTACTTATATTTATTTATGTTATGTTGTTACAATATTTTATGTACGATGTTTAAAAGTAATAATTTAATTATTATCATTGTCAGTCTTTTAAAGACGAGTTTTGAGGATTTCAAATGTTTCGTCTTTCAAATGTTTATTTCAGTTAATGTTGTTATGTGAGTTCTCTGATTATTTTCAAATGTATTTTATATACATAGTTAATTAATTAAACTCACTTTCCCCTATCCTCTTTAAATGTTATTAGTAGGTTTTGACGTGCCATATCTTGATGGACTTAAATGTAGGGTTGCATCCGTGTTCCATATTATGATTTGTTGATGTACTAGGGCGATGCACTCCCTACATAGCTTAAAAAGTTTTGAAAAATTTTCTCACTCTTTTTCCGCAACTCTTTTATTAAATATTTTTAAATACGGGACGTCACAGTTGGTATCAGAGCAACTAGCTCTGGGAGATAGTTCGTGCATGCAATCTCGTCAAGGACTCGAATGCTCCTGCCTCCATAACTGTAAGTTCTATGTTTAAAAATTTTGATTTGTGATCTCTCTTATGGTTATGATCATGCTTGAATTTTTAACAGAAAATTTTTCGTGTTTGGGATAGATTTTTGGATTTGTGACTGTATTGAACCTGAATTGGTTAAGATATCTTGGGGAAGTATTGATTTGTTGTTCAAAAACATCAATTGAGATTGGTATTACTTTTTCATTTGGGTTAATAGAAAGATTTTATTTTACTAAAATAAGTGATTATTTTATATTTAAGTCGGTATACTTTGGATACCGTTGTTTGGATTAAAAGATTTCCTAAGGGAAAATGATCTGTTGATGAAATTTTATTTTTTTTTTGAAATTAAAGTTAAGATTATTTTCTGTTGGATGTTATACTTTTACTATGAGGAATGTAAGATGATAATTGTTTTTTTGTTGGTATACTCTTGTTGTATGAAATAGGTTCGTTGACAAATAATGTTCTTGGTGATTGTTTCTTTGGACTATAAGAAGAATCATTAAGGATTAAGTTGTGACACAAAAACTTGTTGAGAAGTGAAATTGCTTTTGGAGTTGCAAGATTAAGTTTATTGGAACAAGCTTATTTTCGAAATTTATACTTTGAATGCTAAGTTTTAACTGATGAAATTGAGAATTTGGTTGATCTTAGTAAATTTCTATCATTATGACAATACAATATAAGGGAAGAACAACGACTACAAGAAAATTCAAGAATAGAGAAAAAACGTGAGGTGGATATTCACCGGTAAATACAAGGTACATGAGAAGGATAATCATAATAGTTACAAGGAGTAATATTGCAAATCTCATCTTGTTCTTCGAGATCTTGGAGAAATAACTTGCGAGAGAAAGAATAAGTTGAGTGTGATTAAAAATAAGTTTGAGTGATCGTATTTATAAGGTGAAAAGAGAAGAAACCAAGTTGTTTTGTTACCGTTTTATTTGACCTTTAGCTAGCGTTGGGAGTAGGAATCACGTGTTTGAAGATTTTGAGGATTTTGGTGATCTAAATTAAGTCTTAAAGCAGATTCACAGCGGACTTGAAAAGTTATGTTTCGATCCAAGTTAAATCTTCAAGCGGATTCGTGGCAGATTCGAACAGATATGTTTTTATTTGATAAGATTAGAATTGAAAATAAGAGCGATATATTATTTTTTAATCAGAGTGCGCAGCAGATTGTTGATTTATAAGACAATAATATTGGAAATTAGACATGTAAGTGTGGGATTGTATGAATTAGTTGAGGAAAATTTATATTTTTGGAGATTGATCAGTCAAATTTCGAGGACGAAATTCTTTTAAGTAGGGTAGATTGTAATATCCAAAAATTTCATAAATCCATTCATGATTATTAAAGAAATTTTAAATAAATTTTAAGTTATTTCATTTGATTATTTATGATTTAAACGTTATTTTTATTTAAATGATCTTATGTGTTGTGTAAATGATTTAAAAGTTGTAATTTCATGTATTAAAATATATGTTTATTTGTTGTGTTAAATGATTTTATTAGAATTGATTCTAGACTGAGTTCAAGCGGATTCGTGGCAGATTCGAACAGATATGTTTTGATTTGATAAGATTAGAATTGAAAATAAGAGCGATATATTATTTTTTAATCAGAGTGCGCAGCAGATTGTTGATTTATAAGACAATAATATTGGAAATTAGACATGTAAGTGTGGGATTGTATGAATTAGTTGAGGAAAATTTATATTTTTGGAGATTGATCAGTCAAATTTCGAGGACGAAATTCTATTAAGTAGGGTAGATTGTAATATCCAAAAATTTCATAAATCCATTCATGATTATTAAAGAAATTTTAAATGAATTTTAAGTTATTTCATTTGATTATTTATGATTTAAACGTTATTTTTATATAAATGATCTTATGTGTTGTGTAAATGATTTAAAAGTTGTAGTTTCATGTATTAAAATATATGTTTATTTGTTGTGTTAAATGATTTTATTAGAATTGATTCTGGACTGAGAATACGAGACTAACCTATGATTGTTATTGTAAAAAATAATTCTACGAGTATTTTAAGTATAATATTGTTATGTTTTTGTTAAACGAGTCAAAATATATTATTATTTTTATCAGACGAGTCGAGACGTGTTTTTGTGACTGCGTTTTAAGCAATCAACACATGATATGTATTATTATTGATAGCAACGTTTATCCACACCATCCATACTAATTAATGTAATTGTTCCCTTGACTTAGCCACCCCATCTCCTTCATGTTTCCTTCCCCCATTTCTGCTATCATTAATCTTCTTCTTCATTCTTACTCCACGGTCTTCAAGCTTTGTAAAAAAATTCAAGCTCCGATCTCGCTCGTTTCGTGGTTAACTCATTACCAAGAATCCAAATCATCTCCTCCTCTAAATTAAGGCAAGTTTTTAATGAAATTTTAAACCACCATTCAAGATATATGTATTTTGATATGAAAATTCTGATTTATGTAATGTTTATGCATGATTTTTAAGAGTTCAAGATTATGGTTTATGTTTCATTGAAATCGTGAAACTTAAGTCGTTCTTGATGATTCTTTGAGTAAGATCGAGATTTTAATGGTGATTTTAAATTCTTTATGTGTTCTTGATATTTTAAGAAATGTTTTATGAAAAACTTATAGCATAAGTAGTAGAAAATCTAATATTTTGAAGTTTTAAGTTAAAGCTTTGAAATGTGTTATGTGTTTGGTTGTTTCGAATTTGCAGCACTTGTTGCAATTTTGAAGATAAAGACTAGTGTACTGATCCAAATGATATGACGCTTACTTTGTTTGAAAGCTAGTTTAAATGTCTACAACTTTCATTTTTTGAGTTTTGTCCAAATTATTTTGGAAGTTTGTCCAAAGTCGCCCCAAAATGTATCAATTGGTTTGGTTTTCCTGCACTGACACATCTTGGGAGAATGAGCATAACATTTTACTCCAAACTCCAATTAAGGTATAATATAGGTCATTGGAAAGCCAAGATCCAGGGCTACAACTTTTATGTTTACCACCTTTCCCAATTCTGGGTGCAAGAACTCGAAATATCAGTGTGAATGCATAGCAACTGCAGTGCAGCAAAACTGTCAATGCGCAAGTATAGCGCCCCAACGCTTCTCTGTCAGCGCTGGCACGCTGTAGCTTCGAATTAATTTTCTCAAGTTTTGATTTTCGGGTCCTAATTTCATGGTTATGATCTTTTAAGGCTTCTAAAATGTATTTAAGAGTTTTTATGCAAAAAGTTTCAAGTTTTAAGTCAAGAACGAAAAGAACGACTTATGTGGATCGATTACATTATGTGATGCATGTACATGTCTAGGTTTCATTCATGAAACCTATGTTCAATATGAAAGTATGATTTTTATCATCTATGACAAGTATGAAGTTATTGAGTAAAGTTTTATGTTCATGAAACGAAAGTTATGACGGAAGTTACGATGATATGATGATGCTTCATAATGAAATGAATGTTATGATGAAAGTTATGATGAAATGATAAATTGATAAGATATGAATGAATGATGTTAAGATGAAGCATGATATGACATGTTAATGTATGAAAATGCTTTTGATGTCTTATGTGTCTTTGTGGTGGCAAAAACGGGATTGGGGCTCCGGTTTGGGCTCCGGAGAGGGCCTTTCCAAACATGGCTCAAGAGACAGATAAGTACATGGGATTGGTGCTCCGAGATGAGCTCCGGAGAGGGCCTTTCCAAAGAACGAATGTTATGAGGCTTAGTACCATATGCTTGTTGACCAACAGCAACTACGAATGTGCCCATTATGATGGTTGCCACAATTTCACATAATTCATCACCCCAAAATGATAAGTTTTATGTTATGTTCATGGTTTAATGTTTGTCCAAGTTGCATGATTTTATTTATTAGATGTTAAGTGCAAATATTTATTTAAGAATAAAATGGTAAAGTTTTGAGAATATGAATGAAGTCTATTTTCAAGATTTAAAGTTAAGTATGTTGATGTCCATGTTTAAATTCCTTGCATCTTTTAAGAGTTTTAAAGTTCATGTTCAAGATTTTAAGTTTAAAGTTTCATGATGTTTACGTTAAAGTTCTTCAAGTTTAAGGTATCATGTTATGTATGTTCAAGTTATTTTAATTTTAAAGTATTTTGAAACAATAATGATATTGATATGAATATTTTAATCTTGCTGAGTCCTTTTAGACTCACTATACTTGAATGGTGCAGATGGTTTAGCAGTTTTCATTTAAAAAGCTTTGGTAGCACGGCTGCAGAGTCCAAGAGGCTAATACATTGCATGACACAATAGTTCAAAAGCTCTGATGTATTTAAAGTAGAAAGATTTACTTATATTTATTTATGTTATGTTGTTACAATATTTTATGTACGATGTTTAAAAGTAATGATTTAATTATTTTCATTGTCAGTCTTTTAAAGACGAGTTTTGAGGATTTCAAATGTTTCATCTTTCAAATGTTTATTTCAGTTAATGTTGTTATGTGAGTTCTCTGATTATTTTCAAATGTATTTTATATGCATAGTTAATTAATTTAACTCACTTTCCCCTATCCTCTTTAAATGTTATTAGTAGGTTTTTACGTGCCGTATTTTGATGGACTTAAATGTAGGGTTGCATCCGTGTTCCATATTATGATTTGTTGATGTACTAGGGCGATGCACTCCCTGCATAGTTTAAAAAGTTTTGAAAAATTTCTCACTCTTTTTTCCGCAACTCTTTTATTAAATGTTTTTAAATACGGGACGTCACACTTGCTTTGACACAAAAATATACCATCATGCATTTTTTTTACTTGCAAGCCCAAGAAATATGTTAACTCACTAACCATGCTCATCTCAAATGTAGAAGACATGCACTTCACAAAATCATCAACAAGTTTATCATTTGAAGCGCAAAAGATTATATCATGTACGTAAATTTGGCAAATTAAGATATTACCTTGAGATTTTTGCACAAATAAAGTCTTATCAACTTCACCTCTTTTGAAGTCAATATTAAGCAAGTACTCGGTTAGTCTTCCATACCATGCACGTGGTGCTTGCTTCAATCCATACAATGTCTTTTTTAACTTTTACCCATAATCAAGATGATTTGAATCCTCAAACCCTTTAGGTTGTTTCACAAAAACTTCTTCATTTAGGATCCCATTCAAAAAGGCACTTTTTACATCCATTTGAAACAGCTTCATCCCCATGTTACACGAAATAGCAAGCAAAAGTCGGACTGACTCAATACGGGCTATAGGAGCAAAGGTTTCATCAAAATCCAACCCTTCAACCTGTGTATACCCTTGAGCTACCAACCTAGCTTTATTTCTAATGATGTTTCTCGACTCATCAGTTTTATTTTTGGAAATCCATTTAGTTCCTATGACATTACGATGAGTAGGACACGGTACTAAGTACCAAACATCATTCCTAACAAATTATTCTAACTCTTCATGCATAGCATTGACCCAAAATTCATCTTTAAAGCCTCTTCAACCTTTTTGGGTTCAATGTTTGACACGAAACAAGAGAATCTTACCTGAGAATACGTAGAACTCATGCACAACAAACCTGCCATCTTTCGATAATCCACTTTCTCTTTCCTTCGAGTTTGCATGTCTCCATGCACATCTCCAATGACCTGTGAGGTTGGGTGATTCTCCTGATTTCTGCTTGGAACATTCTTTCCAGCTTCGTTTACCTCATTGTTCTCATCAGTATTCTCATCAGTAGGCTTTTCAACTTTTGATTCTGGATTTTCTGTAGGAGGTGTTGTTGGAGGTGTTGGCAACACTCCTTGGACAACATCTGAATTTCCAAAATTATCCAGCAGATCATCAACTTCATCCTCAGCTATTTTCTTATTTAGATCTGCAAATTCATCAAAAACAACATTAATGGACTAAAAAATATTCCTTGTTCTCAGGTAATACAACCTATAGGCTCGGATATTTGATGAATATCCCAAGAACATACACTTATCACTTTTTGCATCAAACTTAGCAAGATGATCTCTATAATTCAAAACGTGACATACACATCCAAAAACATGAAAATATTTAAGGTTTGGCCTCTTTCCCATGAGGATTTCATAGGATGTCATAGTAGTACCATTCCTCAAATAAACTCTATTTGAAATATGACATGCAGTATTCAAGGCTTCAGCCCAAAAACGTTTTAAAATATTTTTCGAGCTCAACATCACTCTTGCCATTTCTTGCAAAGTCCTATTTTTCCTTTCAGCAATTCAATTTTGTTGTGGAGTTTTAGGAGCAGACAATTCATGAGAAATACCTTTCTTATCACACCAACTAGCAAAAGAAGAGCTTTCGAACTCCTTACAATGATTAATGCGAATACGGATGAAAGAGTGGGTGCCCTGTTAGCTAACTTGTGGCTAAGGGCCTTTATGAATCTATATGTAAACAATCTTTGTTTAATATAATTTACACTTTTATATTGGCTTTTGCTTTATCTTTTATCATATTATTATGTTGTGACGTACTATACGATTTTTAGATAAAGACCTTGAGTATACTAGAGTGCATGTAAGATGTGATAGTAGATTTGAATGACTGTCATGAAACACATCTTATAATCACTGTATATTCTAAACAGTTCCTATTCAATTGAGCCGTCCGCAAATAAGGATAAGGATCGCTTGAGATTGAGACTAGCATTTGCGATGTCAAGTATCCCGTTTCATTGGTATGGAACATAGAGATGTTCAAAGCATGCAAATGGATATTCATTTGATGGATGATCGGACTACCCTATTCGGACTTTCCAAGTGGTTTTCACTAATTGAGTGGATAAGTCCGCGTTTTTTGGTTGTACACCATTTGTGACACCCGGAGCCAATAAGTCCTAGGGCGGTACATGGTCCGCAATATGGGTGGTTAATACCTGAAAGATGGAAACCCCACCAAAGAATGGGCGACGGGTGACATGAATGAACCGATCCCACACCGGTATGAGAAGTACAAAAGATTTGATATGTACAACTCATATCAAGAAGGTGCATCTTTTTTTCGGAAGCTAATCACATAAGAACTCCAAAGTTAAGCGTGCTTGACTTGGGGCAATTATAGGATGGATGATCCCCTGGGAAGTTTTCCAAGGTGTGTGTGAGTGAGCACATAAGCACACTGAAAAGACCCGTCTTGATACAGTGGGGCGTTACAAATGGTATCAGAGCCTGGCCTCTCCCAGTACTGTGTGGTTTGGGGACGAACCAAGCGGAAGCTGGTGGGCATGTGACACCCGGAGCCAAAAAGTCCTAGGACGGTACATGGTCCGCAATATGGGTGGTTAATACCTGAAAGATAGAAACCCCACCAAAGAATGGGCGACGGGTGACATGAATGAACCGATCCCACATCGAAATGAGAGGTACAAAAGATTTGATATGTACAACTCATATCAAGAAGGTGCATCTTCTTTTCGGAAGCTCATCACATAACAACTCCAAAGTTAAGCGTGCTTGACTTGGGGCAATTATAGGATGGGTGACCCCCTGGGAAGTTTTCCAAGGTGCGTGTGAGTGAGGACATAAGCACGCTGAAAAGATCCGTCTTGATACAGTGGGTGTTACACCATTAGTCCTTACTACTTGAAACATCATGGAGACTCTATATGCTAGTACTGTACTTTGACTCGTTTACCGACTCTATGAGGGTCATCAGGTGTCGAGATTGGGTACAGTTACGATACATATAGGAGTCAATTCTTTGTTGTCAAGGATTCACCACACGCTTGCGAGTGTGGATATCCTATGCGATCTGAGGAGATATTAGTATGACAAATCTCTGGCCAGAGTACATGATGTGCTTTAGGTTACTTGGTTTCCTAGTTGCACATGCGATGTCACTATTTGATCTTCAAGATGTATTGCATAGTTATCGAATCTCGAACGACTCTCAATGTACCAATGGTTGTTGATTCGATCGGGATATATGGATAAAGGGACCGTACTGTACGCAAACCAAAACCTACTAGTTCTTGCAGGCACTATCAGTGATACCTAGGGAATCATGGGGCGATGTTGCTAGGCGCTCTTACCATGATTCGATGGGTAAGTCGGAAATTGTTGTTCCGAGTCACAAGGAGTTGTGGGCCCACGACTAGCTGTATCCCTGAACCATTGAGGGTTACACAAGTAATAGATTTCTAATCCCCGTTGAGATAATTAAATTTAATGAGTTAAATTTAGCAAATGAGAAGTAGGACTTCTTATTAAAAAATAGAGGGAGTGAGATTTCCTAAAATGACATAGGGATGCCATTTTTGAAAATCACTGAATTCGTATTCAGAAAATTTATGTTGATTTTAAAATATGTAAAAAAGGTTTCTGTACACATCGGTGAAATTGGTTTATCAATTTGAGTCACGATGAATTTTATATTAATTTTTGAACATGCGGGCTTTGCTTGTCAGGCTTGAACTTTTGACTAATGGGCCCTAAGCTGTTAGCAGCCCATATTATAAATAAGTTATTGCAGTACAGAAATTAGACGCGAGAGCTCATAATTTTCGAAACCTAGAGAGCTTTCTCTCCCTAGGGTTCGGCCCCCTTCCTCCCATCTGTGTTCGAAAATCCAGTCTGCAATTTTCGAAAATCCAGTCTGCAATTTTCAAAAATTGCAGTCTGGTTTAACAGATCAGATCTGTTAAATTCTCTTCGTAGAAACTTCTGATAGACTTTCTAGTGCAGTCTATTAAAGGGATTTAAAATTCTGTTCGTGGACCTGATTCAGGAGTTGATCGAGCGAGTCATCAGTTCTTGGAATATACAAGAAGAGCAGAGTAATATGTTGGAGTTCATAACCTCAAGTTGAGACTTGAGAGGTAAAATTTAATTCTGTTTTATTTTACTTGTTTGTTTTAATCGTTAGGATATGAAACCCATGATCTGAAATTGTTCCAGATCCGAAAATAAAAATTTTTAAACTTCCGCTGCTACGGGTATCACATCTGACTGATCCGAGAACGTGTTTCAACAGTGGTATCAGAGCCAGGTTGTTCTCAGATAAAACGATTAAGAATTTTCGATTGTACAAAGCCTCGATTTTTCAAAAAAATAAAACGAAAAAAAAAAATTTGGGGCTGCCTTTTGCTTGAAAGGGCAGCGGGCAACCGCTGCCCAGCGCGCAGCTGGGCCGCGCTCTGCGGCCCAGCAGCGGGGCTGGGCCCCGATGGTCGGGGGCTGCCCGGGATCGTCCCGGGCAGCCCAGGAAAATTAAAATTTTATTTTTTTTAAATTTTGAATTTTGGCCCGTTAATTGTTATTGGGCCCAGTTTTTGGCCCGAATTGAAAATTGTTTCAGTTGGTCCATGAGGTAATGGGTCAAAATTGTTTGAGCCCAAAATTTTAAGAAAATTAATTTTTAAATAAATTTTCATTTTTGGAAATTTATAAATTTAATCCAATAAATTAAAATTTTTAAAATTAATTATTTTGGTACAATTGATTATAAAATATGATTTTATATATAAAATTAGATTTTATATATAAAATATGATTTTATGGATAAACTAGATAAAATATGATTTTATATATAAAATAAGATTTTATGTATGAAATATGATTTTATCTATTTACAATTATTGCCACTTTGAATTGCATGTTATCCAATCATTTAATTAAATTAAATAATTGGATAAAAGGATGATTGATTGTCATGACCAAGTTCTTAGGTGTATGTTACGTTGTTTACATTTGGTTTTTATTATAACTGTTGGGTTTATTATTGGGCTTGGTTTATGGCCCAATTTGGTTTATCATTTGTAATAAAAGTGGGTCTGGTTCATGGCCCGTTCCCGCCCTTAAATATATATCCCTTACTTGTCATCGAAATTTATTGTAAATTTATTAGACTTAGTGGGAGATAAAGACTTGAAGACAATGATGGGCCCAGCAGACAATAAAGACCAAAGAAATGTAAATTGGAAGCTGAATGTAATAGGATTGCATTGCATACTTGCATATCACCTAGGATTGGACTTAGACTTGTGATTGGCAACCACGGGTCGAGTAGATCTAGGCATCGATCATCCTTTATATATAATATTTGATATTATTGTTGTATGCTTGTTTAGACTAAATTGCATGAATCCAGCAAGCATACAAATTTTTAAATGATGAGACAAATTTTTTCAAAATTAAAAATCCCTCATTTTAAATATGATTTAAAATTGATATCAAGATTAACAAAAGGGAATTTAAATATTGTATAAATGTTCCTACCTTCCATCAACGATCAATGTATGAGATGCTACCCGCGGGCCTGGTCCGTCTCATATTATTGAGGGGGCCCGTTTATCGGAAAGTTGTACATTGGATCGACACATGTTGTAAGTTGGGTGGAACTCCCGTAGGATCGGCTCATATTATTGGGGGATCCATACGGCGACCGTCCATCACAACTTAATATTGGTGGGTCATCTTGATATGTCACAATAAACGGCGTCATATTATTGGGCACTTATTGGACATGAGGTAAAAACATGGGGGTTGTTTTGGAAGCAATTGGGCTCTACCTTTTGAAAAATATGGTTGGCTAATATTATTCGGGACTATGATTTGTCAATTGGACTCTATGTTCCCACTAAGGAAACCAGTTTCTCGTTTTCACTAGAGGGTGGTGAAATCGTTAAAATAGTGGGAGTGTAATTCATAAAATTATTCTCGCCTTATTTTATGTCTTAGTAAATTAATTAAACAATCACTGATTATTGTCTGTTTCTTTTCAGTATTTCATTATGATGAATTCGCGCAATCCACTATTTTCTATTCTCGAACAAAACAAACTGACTGGCGCTAACTATATGAAATGGTTCCGTAAGTTAAAGATTGTTCTAAGTTCGGAAAAGGTTTTCTACGTGTTAGAAAAGTCTCCTCCGAAGGAAGGCCAGACTAATGTGAGTCCGAAAGAGTTGGCCAAACTTGATAAATGGTGGGACCATGATATCAAGGCCAAATGATACATGCAGGCTTCGATGTCTGATGAACTTAAGAGGCGATTTGAGGATGCAGTGAATGCTGCTGACATTCACAAGACCCTCAAGGAACTTTTTGGAGCCCAGTCGAGATCCGAGAGGTATGCCACTGTCAAAGAGCTCAAGACATGCCGCATGCGAGATGGAACTTCGGTCCGTGAGCATGGGGTACACATGATTGGGCTCATTGAAAAGTTGGTAACACTTGATTTGACATTGGAGCACGAACTGCATGCGGACTTATTACTTCTCTCTCTTCCTTTGTCGTTTGATGGTTTTGTGATGAACTTCAATATGAACAAGATAGAGGCCACCCTTGAAGAGATGGTCAATATGCTTGTCACTTATGAGGCCACATTAAAGAAGCATAAACCGGTACTTTTGGTAGGCTCCTCTTCTAACTCTAAGAAGGGACCAAGTGCAAAGGGTAAGAAACGTTTTGCCCCACCCAAGAAAAGTGGACCCAAGAAGAAGAACAAGACAAAGGCTTCAAACGTGAACAAATATGAAGATGTTTGCCATCACTTCAAGAAACCCGGTCATTGGAAACGTAACTGCAAAGAATATCTCGAGCAGTTGCGAACTGCAAAGGGTATGTTTTATATTGAAATAAATGTTTCACTTAATACTACTTCTTGGGTATTGGATACCGGATGTGGATCTCACATTTGCAATGACTTGCAGGTGATGAGAAGAAGTCGTAAGCTTCGGATGGGTGAGACCCAGTTGAGGCTCGGAAATGGTTCTAGAGTTGAAGCCAAAGCTGTGGGAGACGTTTATTTAATTCTGCAGAACAATTTTAAGTTAATTTTGAGAGATGTTTTATTTGTGCCAGATTTGGTTAAAAACATTATTTCTGTTTCTATGCTTGATAGAGATGGTTTTTCTTGCAATTTTGTGAATGGGATTTGCAATATTTACAAGAATGAATGTTTAATTGGATGTGGACAACTTGAAAATGATCTATATAACTTGAAATTGAAAGGCGTAACATTTAATTATGTTGATAAACCGGCAACAACAATTAAAAGGAAAAACGACAGTCAAAACCCGGAAAACCTTTAGCATGCTAGGCTAGGTCATATTTTCTCACGAAGGATGAACAAGCTAGTGAGAGAGGAAATGTTTGATTAGTCAGATATAAACTCTCTACCTATTTGTGAGTCCTGTCTGAAAGGAAAAATGACTAAAACACCTTTTAAGAGAAAACCTGAGCGTAGTCAAAATCTATTGGATTTGATCCATACAGATGTTTGTTGTCCATTTAGTATTGGTACTAAATATGGTCACACCTACTTCATTACCTTTACTGATGATTATTCTAGGTATGGGTATTTATATTTAATGAAATATAAATCTGAATCGTTTGAAAGGTTCAAAGAATTCAAGAATGAAGTAGAAAACCTGCTAGGTAAAAGTATTAAAGCACTTCGATCTGATCGAGGCGGTGAATACTTAAGTACCAATTTTTTGGACTATCTGAAAGAAAATGGAATTCTTTCTCAGTGGACTCCTCCTGCCACACCTCAGCTTAATGGTGTAGCAGAGCGTCGTAATCGAACTCTGTTGGACATGGTTCGATCTATGATGAGCTTTAATGAGCTCCCACCCTCGTTTTGGGGCTATGCACTTGAAACGGCGATATTTTTGTTGAACAATGTCCACACTAAAGTAGTGAACAAAACACAATATGAATTATGGACTGGCAAAACTCCTAAGTATTCGTACTTGAGGATTTGGGGATGTCCTGCTTACGTGAAGCAGACAGTGGAAAATAAGTTGGATAATCGATCCACTTTATGTTAGTTTGTAGGGTATCCGAAGAATTCGATCGGATATTATTTCTATCATCCTACTGAAACAAAAGTGTTTGTTTCTAGGAATGCCACCTTCCTTGAGAAGGAATTCTTACTTGATAGAAAAGGCAAAATGATGGAACTCGAAGAAGTTCGAGAAGAACCCAAGATACAAAATAGCAACCTCACACCTCAGGAACCAATAATTGACACGCCACCTCTTAGAAGATCCGAAAGGACTTCTAGACCTCCTGATCGACTTAATCTCCTACTTGAAGGGGATCAAAGTGAGCCCATCATTGGATGTGATCCAAGAAACTTCAAGGAGGAAATTTCTGATGACGATTTGAATTTATGGCTTGAAGCCATGCAGTCTGAAATAGACTCCATGCATGCAAACAAAGTTTGGTCTTTAGTAGATCCTCACGATGGAATTGTTCCTATAAGTGTAAATGGATCTACAAGAGAAAACTTGGGCCTGATGGTAAGGTGCTGACCTACAAGGCACGATTGGTTGCAAAAGGTTATACACAAAGACAAGGTGTTGACTATGATGAAACCTTTTCACCAGTTGCAATGTTCAAGTCCATAAGAATCTTAATTGCCATAGCAGCATGGTATGACTATGAGATATGGCAAATGGATGTGAAGATTGCATTTCTTAATGGAAACATTAAGGAAGAGATCTATATGATGCAGCCCAAGGGATTCACATCCATGGGAAGCGAGCATAAGGTATGCAAGCTTCAGAGATCAATTTATGGTTTCAACAGGTATCAAGAAGTTGGAACCAAAAATTTGATGAAACAATAAAGGACTTTGGTTTCATCAAGAACCCGGAGGAACCGTGCGTGTACAAGAAAGTGGTTAAGGATGCTGTGACATTCTTAGTGCTTTATGTTGATGACATCCTACTCATTGGGAATGATGTAGGGATGTTTCAGTCAACAAAGATATGGTTTTCAGGTAGATTCTCGATGAAGGACTTGGGTGAGGCGTCCTATATTCTAGGAATACAGATCTATAGAGATAGATCTAAGAGAATGATAGGACTCACTCAAGCAACCTACATCGACCCCATATTAGCCGATTATTCGATTCGTTTTGAAATTAGACGATTTAGGGAGCTATATTGGAGTGGCCTTGGATTTCGAGATTTTCCAAGTGCCAAAATACTTCTTATAGTTGCTCTGAAGTCTAGGGGTTGAGTTGAACGACATCCACCCCGAATGGGTCTGTCGGTGAGTTGTTGTGAAGACTTGGCCCCGGGATCCCAACCGAATACTGATTGACATTTCGATTATCTGATTTGATAATCCCGAGTTTTGAAGTCATGCATTTATTCATTCTCATTTTGACTTGTTACTGATTATTACATTTCGATCTGAGGTGTTTACTTGATATTGCATGCCTGTCTCTTTTACTTAGAAATTATATTTCTAACCGGTTTATCCGGCTATTGTCTTTGTTTGTATGTGTACTTGGCAACAGGAGGATCAGGAGCTGGACCAAGTCGTTTGGGTTAGCTCGGGGTGTGACGATAGACGTGAGACACCGTGTTGTAGGGTCGAGTCGAATGATCTATTTTGAGTTTTGTTGAGTCGTTTGAACTCCTTCTTAGAACTCGACATGTTGTAATTTGGTAGAACTTAGTCTATTGCATGATCTACTCTCCTTTTGTATTTTGAATATCTTATGATTGTTGAATCATTAGTTGGATCATGTCGGAACCTTTCCGGGTGTTATTTTACACTTTTGAGGTCTTTTTGGAAGCAAATTCAGCAGGCTATGCGCGCCCGCTCGTCCGGGAGGCGCGCCCGCGCACCCTGCACCTCCCCGGGCAGGACGCCATGTGCGCCCATGCCTAGGGAGGCGCGCCCGTGCGCCCAGGGCAGAGGGCTATACGCGCCCGCGCCTGGGGAGGCGCGGCCGCGCGACCCTTTATAAAAATAAAAAAAAAATTTGATTCGATTCTATATTGGCTCTCGTGTTCGATTTTGTTTAATTATTCGTTATTAGAGGATTAGAAACGGGGTCTCACAGGTGACAAAATCCATAGTCACGTGCTCCCACTTCCATTCGGGAATCTCAAGATTCTGCAGTAATCCACCTGGTCGTCGGTGTTCAGCCTTGACCTGTTGACAAACCAAACATCTCGAAACAAATTGATACACACTCCGCTTCATCCCTTTCCATCAGAATCTAGTTCGCAAGTCCTTATACATTTTCATACTTCCAGGATGAACTGATAATCGACTCCTGTGAGCTTGAGAAAGAATATCGTTCCTGAGTTCTGCAACATAAGGTACAACCACTCGGTTAGATAAGCACAATAATCCATCTACCTGAAAATGGAATCCAGATGTATTAACCCCATTGTCTACACGTGCCAAACGTTGAGTCTTAACATCAGATATCTGAGCATCTCTGATCCGAGAATACAATGCTGGGTCAGATAGAATAGTATACAATCGAATCCCATTTCTCCCTTTCCTGTGCTTGAGCGTAAAACTCAATGAACAACACTCTTGAACCAAATGAGATATTTCACTAGTCTGAAGTGCAGAAAGTCTCACCTGCCGACTCAAGACATCAGCAGTAAGATTAGCAGAACCTGGATGATATTTGATTTCACAATCATAATCCTTCAGAAGATCCATCCAGCGTCTCTGTCGCATATTCAACTCCGCCTGAGTGAATAAATACTTCAAACTCTTGTGATCCGTAAATATCTCAAATTTCTCGCCAAAAAAATAATGGCTCCAGATCTTGAGTGCAAATTCAATGGCGGCTAACTCGAGATCATGCACTGGATAATTATTCTCATGCGTCTTCAACTATCGAAAAGCATATGCAATAACATGTCCATGCTGTGTAAGAACACATCCTAACCTCTGACCAGAGGCATCAGTATTGACAACATAACCTCCTGATCCAGAAGGTAGAGCTAGCACAGGTGCAGTAGTAAGACGTCTCCGCAGCTCGTGAAATGACTCCTCACAATCCGAAGACCATATGAAGGAAAAAATTTTTCGAGTAAGCTGAGTCAAAGGCCTGGCCAACTGTGAAAAATTCTCGATGAACTGACGGTAATATCCAGCTAGACCCATAAAACTACGAATCTCAACAACCGTCGTCGGACGAGACCAGTTCAGCACTGCCTCTATCTAACTTGGATCAACAGATATTCCTTCACTAGAAATCACATGACCGAGAAACACTACCTGATCAAGGTAGAATTCACACTTGCTCAATTTTGCATACAGCTGCTTATCTCGTAACGTCTGCAAAACAATTCTCAGATGTTGTGCATGCTCATTCTTGTCATGAGAATAGACAAGAATATCAACAATGAAGACGAAGACAAATCTATCCAGATATTCTCGAAATATCTGATTCATCATATTCATAAAGACTGCTGGTGCATTCCTTAAACCGAATGGCATCACCAGAAATTCATAATGGTCGTATCTGGTCCTTAAAGCAGTCGTAGAAATATCTGAGTCTCGCACCCACATCTGGTGGTATCGAGATCTCAGATCTATATTCGAGTAAACAGAAGTACCATGTAGTTGATCGAACAAATCATCAATTCGTGGCAAAGGATACTTATTCTTGATGGTGACACGATTCAACTGCCAGTAGTCAATACATAATCTCATCGATCCATTCTTCTTCTTGACAAACAACACAGGTGCTCCCCACGGAGAAACACTCGGACGGATATATCCTTTATCTAGCAGATCCTGCAACTGCTGTTTCAATTCCCTCATCTCTGACGGTGCCAGACGATAAGGTGCTCAGGATATAGGCGTAGTTCCTGGTACTAGATCAATACCAAATTCAACCTCTCGAACCGGAGGAAAACCAGGAATCTCATCAGGAAATACATCAGGAAACTCGCTGAAAACCGGTAACTGATCGATACCTGGACTACTCGTGGACATATCAACTGCATAGATGAGGTAGCCCTCCCCACCTGACTCTAAGACATGACATGCCTTCAAAGCCGATACAAGTGGCATTGGAGGTCGCGCACCCTCACCATAAAAGTACCAGCTATCAACCTCATCCGGATAAAACTGTACCAGACGCTGATAACAATCCACAGTAGCATGATACAAAGTCAGCATATCTATTCCCAAAATACAATCAAAATCTTCCATCGCTAGAATCATCAGATTAGCAGACAACACGTGACCCTCAAACTCTAGAAAGCAACCCATCACTAGACGCTTAGTCACTACCTCCTGCTCCAGCGGAGTAGATACAACTAAATCCATATCTAATGATACATAAGGTAATCTATGTCTCTTAACAAAACGGCTAGAAATAAAGGAATGCGATGCTCAAGTATCAATTATGTAGTGACCCTTACCCGGATCCCCTACTGAACAGAACTTAGGCATGCAATTAACTTAATTTAAACAGATATCAAAATAAAACTGCGGAAAACATAAACATTATACAATCCCAAGTAAAGGAATCTGTAATTTATCCAATAATATACAACCAAATCGAATAGCTGTATAAACCCAAACAACAGTAATAAAACCTAAGCGAAGCTCCAGCTGGCCAACCACTGACTAGCCCCTCCTGGATCCACCCTCCTCGTCCAATCGCAAACCTGCCCCATGGAATAGGGTGTCCAAAAACACAGAGTACGAGACGTGAGCATAAAACGCTCAGTGCGAGAGTATGAGTATACATGCATGCAAAGTGAACTCCGTATAGACTCGAGGTCAAGGATCAGATAACAGAGACAGACCGGGCCCTGGTATGTAGCACGATGTGCCGTCGCTTCAGGAGGTGGCTCCCATACCGAGATGACCGTGGATACGCCGGACCCAAATCGATGGAAGTCCATCCACTAACAGGATAGGGTACAACCCTACTAACAGCCATCTCGAAAGAGATACAGCAAGATGCAAATGAATGCAGCATAATATCATGGCATATAAATCATGCAGTCACATAATACATGCATACTCAGTCAGGATATCTCGAACAGTACTTTCGTACCTCAAAACAGTGCAAGCTCTACCAACTCTAGGTCCACGCCTATAGTCTGCTCTACACTGCCAAATAATACTACTATCATTAAAGTGCTCTAAAAGCCTTAACTAAGCTATTGCATACTCCTAAATATTTATAGGAAGCAAAAGTTATACCATCATCCGTCGTTAGCCCTTTGATGTCGATACCTCCAGAACTTGGGCACAACTCCGCTACGACTACCGAACGCCTCGCCGACCTCCGGACCAAGCCTACGAAGACTAGAACAGCTCCAAAAGGACTAGAATGGAAAGGAGAACTCAGAATTGGCAAATGAAAGTGAAGTCTCGGCCTTCTATTTATAGACAACGATCGAAACTTCCGATCCTTGATCGGAACGTCCGAACCTCAATCGGAACGTCCGATCCTGCCATCGGAGCTTTCGAAGATCCTGATCTACCACATGTCAAAATATCACTTGATGACTCCGGATAGGGGTGATCGGAGCTTCCGGTCCTGATCGGAGCTTCCGATCCAACCACACGTCATGCCTGACGTAATAACATCGGTGCCTCCGATCGCTCATCGGAGCTTCCGATCCTGTTCGGAGCTTTCGATCGTGCCTTCGGAGCTTCCGATCCGTCCGATACCCAATTCAATTAATTAGCATTAATCCTTTAATTACTCAATTAGGGTACGGGCTACTACATTCTCCCCCACTTAAGATATTTCGTCCTCGAAATCAAATCTTAAGTACCGAATGCAAATACAGAAATCAGAAACATTCTTTATTCAAATCAAACGTTTACAGAGTTTGCAACTGAATACAACTTAAAGAATGAAATCAAAACAACTCAGGATGGTCTTTACGCATCCTGTCCTCAAGCTCCCAAGTAGCTTCCTCAGTGCCTCGGCGCTGCCACTGAACTAAAACCAAAGGAATGACTTTGTTCCGTAAAACCTTATCCTTATAATCCAGGATACGAAGAGGTTTCTCAACATAAGTCAAATCCTTGTCTACCTGAACCTCAGACCGCTACATAATATGAGATTCATCCGCCACATACCGTCGCAACAGAGATACGTGGAACACGTCATGAATACTAGATAGATGCGGTGGCAAAGCTAGTCGATAAGCCAAATCGCCAATGCTCTCCAAGATCTCAAACGGACCGATAAATCTGGGAGACAACTTGCCCTTAAGGCCAAATCTGAGAATCTTGCGGAAAGGTGACACTCTCAGAAACACTTTCTCCCCGACCTCGAACTGCAAAGGCCTACGCTTGATATTAGCATAGCTGGTGTAGTAGCCCGTACCCTAATTGAGTAATTAAAGGAATTAATCATAATTACTTGGTTAGAGTTCGGAAGCTCCGAAGGTGAGATCGGAAGCTCCGATCGGTATTACGTCAGGCATGACGTGTGGTTGGATCGGAAGCTCCGATCAGGACCGGAAGCTCCGATCACCCCTATCCGGAGTCGTCAAGTGATATTTTGACACGTGGCAGATCAGGATCTTCGGAAGCTCCGATGTTAGGATCGGACGTTCCGATCGAGGTTCGAACGTTCCGATCAAGGATCGGAAGTTCCGATCGTTGTCTATAAATAGAAGGCCGAGACTTCACTTTCATTTGCCAATTCCGAGTTCTCCTTTCCTTTCTAGTCCTTTTGGAGCTGTTCTAGTCTTCTTAGGCTTGGTCCGGAGGTCGGAGAGGCGTTCGGTAGTCGTAGCGGAGTTGTGCCCAAGTTCTGGAGGCATCGACATCAAAGGGCTAACGACGGACGAAGGTATAGCTTTTGCTCCCTATAAATATTTAGGAGTATGCAATAGCTTATTTAAGGCTTTTAGAGCACTTTAATGATAGTAGTATCATTTGGCAGTGTAGAGCAGACTATAGGCGTGGACCTAGAGTTGGTAGAGCTTTCACTGTTTTGAGGTACGAAAGTACTGTTCGAGATATCCTGACTGAGTATGCATGTATTATATGACTGCATGATTTATATGCCATGATATTATGCTGCATTCATTTGCATCTTGCTGTATCTCCTTCGAGATGTCTGTAGTAGGGTTGTACCCTATCCTGTTAGTGGATGGACTTCCATCGATTTGGGTCCGGCGTATCCACGGTTATCTCGGTATGGGAGCCACCTCCTGAAGCGACGGCACAGCGTGCTACATACCAGGGCCCGGTCTGTCTCTGTTATCTGATCCTTGACCTCGAGTCTATAGGGAGTTCACTTTGCATGCATGTATACTCATACTCTCGCACTGAGCGTTTTATGCTCACGTCTCGTACTCTGTATTTTTCTGGACACCCTATTCCATGGGGCAGGTTTGCGATTGGACGAGGAGGGTGGATCCAGGAGGGGCTAGTCAGTGGTTGGCCAGCTGGAGCTTCGTCTAGGTTTTATTACTGTTGTTTGGGTTTATACAGCTATTCGATTTGGTTGTATATTATTGGATAATTACAGATTCCTTTACTTGGGATTGTATAATGTTATTGGATTCCGCAGTTTTATTTTGATATCTGTTTAATTAAGTTAATTGCATGCATAAGTTCTGTTTAGTAGGTGATCCGGGTAAGGGGCACTACATTTATGGTATCAGAGCATGCAAAAGATTTCTTGGGATTTAGTCTCATCTTGAGGTATTTTTGTAGATGTCAAATCGTGACGACCAGAGTTCTCATGGCAGTGTTGGTGGGCGTTGGGGTGATGCCGACCGGGAGCCTCGTCGAGAACGGCGTCATCGTCATCATGACGACGAGCGTTTCACTGTGCGTCGATTTTTAGCTATGGGTCCTAAGCCCTTAGTTGGAGGTGAGTCTCCGGAGGATGCGGAGAACTGGTTAGACCGCATGGAGACGACTTTTCAGACTTTCCAATGCACCGATGAGCAGAAGGTGGAGACCCTTGGCTATCTTCTGGATGGGCGTGCGCGCAGGTGGTGGAGGTTTACTTCTGCACTTTTTGTTGCGGCGAGAGGAGTGGCCACCTGGGCCGAGTTTCGCACAGCTTTCCAAAAGCGGTATTTTCCTCCTGCACTCCGACAGTCGAAGGCAGGCGAGCTACTGAGTCTGCGACAGGGAACCATGTCTATCGATGAGTATCAGCAGAGGTTCTTTGATCTGCTATCCTATTGCCCCGAGATTGCTGATAGCTTAGAGATGAAGTATAATCTGTTCCTTCAGGGCCTTAACCCTGAGATCCATGACCGTGTGGCGGTTGGCGACGACATGTCCTACGAGGGATTGGTGAGCCGTTGTCATCAGGCAGAGCATAGCATTCGGCGGAACAGGTCTTTCCCTCAGTCGAGGCCTGCTAGTTCTTTGGGTCCCCGTGCCCAAACTTTCAAGAAGTCTGGATCTTCTTCTTCCTCTGGTTCTGGAGGTATTGTCCATTATGGTAAGAAGGACAAGTGTGATCACTGTGGGAAGAACCATCCATCCGACAAGTGCCGTAGAGCTTCTGGAGCTTGTTTCCGTTGAGGAGAGACGGGTCATATCCGGAGAGATTGTCCAATGTCTGGGGGAGGTGGTTCTCGTTCTGGTACAGGATCGGGTTCTCAGGCTACCGTACAGCAGAGGTCGCAGGGACAGTCTGCTGGGAGTTCTCATTTGAGGCCACGAGCTTCTGGCCAGGTGTTTGCCCTGAGACATGATCAGGCTGTGGAGGAGAATGAGAAAGTCATCGCAGGTACATTTATGCTTTATGGTATACCTGCTCTTGTACTTATTGACACTGGTGCATCTCATTCCTTCATTTCTGCATGTTTTGTTAAGAGGCATAAGTTACCATGCATTGCACTAGACGTAGTGATGTCTTTTTCTACTCCGACGGGCCAATCTGCTTTGGCTAAGCGTCTAGTGATGGGTTGCCCTTTAGAGTTCGAAGGGAACATTCTGTTAGCAAATCTCATGGTCCTGGCGATGGACGACTTTGATTGCATTCTGGGAATAAATGTGCTGACTACCTATCGAGCTTCAGTGGACTCCTATCAGAGATTAGTACGCTTTCATCCGAAAGGGAGTGAGAGTTGGTTTTTCTATGGTGAGGGAGCGCGACCCCCGATGCCTTTGGTATCAGCTTTGAGAGCCTGTCGAGCTCTAGAGTCTGGCGGGGAAGGCTACCTTATCTATGCAGTTGATTTGTCCGCTGAGAGTATTGGGATAGAGAGCATTCCTGTTGTGGATGAATTTCCAGATGTGTTTCCTGATGAGATTCCAGGTTTTCCTCCTGCTAGGGAAGTCGAGTTTGGCATAGAGTTGATGCCGGGTACTTCGCCTATTTCTAGAGCACCGTATCGTCTGGCTCCGTCAGAGATGCGTGAGTTGAAGAATCAGCTACAGGATCTTTTGGACAAGGGGTACATTCGTCCTACTGTATCTCCTTAGGGAGCTCCTGTTCTCTTCGTGAAGAAGAAGGATGGGTCGATGCGGCTGTGCATTGACTATCGGCAGCTGAATCGAGTGACTGTGAAGAACAAGTATCCGTTGCCTCGTGTTGATGACTTGTTTGACCAGCTGCAGGGCACATCAATTTACTCCAAGATTGACTTGAGATCTGGGTATCATCAGTTGAGAGTCCGTGATCAGGACGTAGCCAACACTGCATTCCGTACTCGCTATGGGCATTACGAGTTCCTAGTGATGCCATTTGGTTTGACTAATGCGCCGGCTATATTCATGGATCTGATGAACCGTGTCTTCAGGGAGTATTTGGACAAGTTTGTCGTGGTCTTCATTGATGACATCCTGGTTTATTCGCGTAATACGGAAGAGCATGTTTCTCACTTGCAGTTGGTACTGCAGACTCTTCGAGATGAGCAATTGTACGCCAAGCTAAGCAAGTGTGAGTTCTGGATGGATAGAGTGGTTTTTCTTGGCCATATCATATCCAGGGAGGGGATTTCTGTTGATCCAAGCAATATTGAAGCGGTACTTAATTGGTCGCGTCCGACAACAGTTGCTGAGATCCGTAGTTTTTTGGGTCTAGCAGGGTATTATCGTCGCTTCATTCTGAACTTCTCTTAGTTAGCTCGACCGTTGACGCAGCTTACCCGCAAGGGTGTGGATTTTGAGTGGTCCTCCGAGTGTGAGGAGAATTTCCGTGAGCTTCGACGGCGGTTGACTTCTGCGCCGGTGTTGGCATTACCGTTAGGATCTGGAGGGTATGTAGTTTACACGGATGCTTCTCTTCAGGGGTTAGGTTGTGTCCTGACTCAGAATGGGCATGTGATCGCATACGCTTCTAGACAGCTGAAGCTTCACGAGGACAACTACCCAGTCCATGATTTGGAATTGGCAGCCATTGTGTTCGCTTTGAAGATCTGGCGTCATTATCTTTATGGCGAGAAATTTGAGATCTTCACCGACCATAAGAGTCTCAAGTATTTGTTCACTCAGGCGGAGTTGAACATGAGGCAGAGACGTTGGATGGACTTGCTTAAGGACTATGATTGCGAGATTAAGTACCATCCGGGAGCTGCTAATCTCACCGCTGATGCTTTGAGTCGCAAGGTGCGACTATCCACACTTCAGACTTGTTCGATGTCTAGTGCGATCAGTGACTGTTGTACTTCAGGTTTTACCTTCAAGCATAAGAAAGGTATGCAGAGTATCCAGATGTTTGCGATATTATCTGAGCCAGCTTTGTACTCGCGGATCCGAGATGCTCAGATGTCTGATTCAAAGACCCAGCGTTTAGCTCGTCTAGCTAACGAGGGTAGCTCGTCTGGATTTCATTATCAGTCAGATTTCTTTCTGTTTTTGTCTGGTAGGCTTGTGATTCCGCAGGATGAAGAGTTGCGATAGGAGATTTTGTCTCAGGCACATCGCACTAAATTGAGTATTCATCCTGGGAGCAACAAGATGTACAAGGATCTACGTACTCGTTTCTGGTGGAAGGGAATGAAACGCAGTGTTTATCAGTTTGTTTCGAGATGTTTGGTGTGTCAACAGGTCAAGGCAGAGCACCGACGACCTGGAGGATTGCTTCACAGTCTGCCTATTCCTGAATGGAAATGGGAGTTTATCACTATGGACTTTGTGACCCATTTGCCGGTATCCCCGAGGAACTGTGATGCTATGTGGGTGGTGGTGGACCGACTCACCAAGTCAGCGCATTTCATTGCCTATAGCCGAGAGTACTCTGTGGATCGCATGGCACGGATGTACATTCAGGAGATCGTCCGACTTCATGGAGTGCCTGTGAGCATTGTCAGCGATCGGGACCCCAGGTTTACTTCTAGATTCTGGGGGAGTGTTCAGCGTGCGATGGGTACTACTCTCAGTTTGAGTACAGCCTATCATCCGGAGACTGATGGTCAGTCAGAGCGCACTATCCATACGTTAGAGGATATGCAAAGAGCGTGCGTCTTGGATTTTGGTTCAGCCTGGCAGGATCATTTGCCGTTGATCGAGTTCGCTTACAACAACAGCTATCACACTAGTATTGGGATGGCACCTTTTGAAGCGTTGTATGGACGACGTTGTCGTACTCCACTCTTTTGGGAAGAAGTGGGGGAGAGACAGGCTGAAGGACC
This sequence comes from Henckelia pumila, assembly GCF_033568475.1. NCBI lineage: Eukaryota > Viridiplantae > Streptophyta > Magnoliopsida > Lamiales > Gesneriaceae > Henckelia > Henckelia pumila. The sequence continues at coordinate 62,457,296 of NC_133121.1, forward strand.
GGAGTTTATCCAGCAGGCGATAGACATTGTTGATCAGATCAAGAAACGGATTAAGACTGCACAGGATCGTCAGGCCAGCTATGCTAATATCAAGCGTAGGCCCTTGCAGTTCGAGGTCGGGGAGAAAGTGTTTCTGAGAGTGTCACCTTTCCGCAAGATTCTCAGATTTGGCCTTAAGGGCAAGTTGTCTCCCAGATTTATCGGTCCGTTTGAGATCTTGGAGAGTATTGGCGATTTGGCTTATCGACTAGCATTGCCACCGCATCTATCCAGTATTCATGACGTGTTCCATGTATCTCTGTTGCGACGGTATGTGGCGGATGAATCTCATATTCTGCAGCGATCTGAGGTTCAGGTAGACAAGGATTTGACTTATGTTGAGAAACCTCTTCGCATCCTTGATTATAAGGATAAGGTTTTACGGAACAAAGTCATTCCTTTAGTTTTAGTTCAGTGGCAGCGCCGAGGCACTGAGGAAGCTACTTGGGAGCTTGAGGACAGGATGCGTAAAGACCATCCTGAGTTGTTTTAATTTCATTCTTCAAGTTGTATTCAGTTGCAAACTCTGTAAACGTTTGATTTGAATAAAGAATGTTTCTGATTTCTGTATTTGCGTTCGGTACTTAAGATCTGATTTCGAGGACGAAATATCTTAAGTGGGGGAGAATGTAGTAGCCCGTACCCTAATTGAGTAATTAAAGGAATTAATCATAATTACTTGGTTAGAGTTCGGAAGCTCCGAAGGTGAGATCGGAAGCTCCGATCGGTATTACGTCAGGCATGACGTGTGGTTGGATCGGAAGCTCCGATCAGGACCGGAAGCTCCGATCACCCCTATCCGGAGTCGTCAAGTGATATTTTGACACGTGGCAGATCAGGATCTTCGGAAGCTCCGATGTCAGGATCGGACGTTCCGATCGAGGTTCGGACGTTCCGATCAAGGATCGGAAGTTCCGATCGTTGTCTATAAATAGAAGGCCGAGACTTCACTTTCATTTGCCAATTCCAAGTTCTCCTTTCCTTTCTAGTCTTTTTGGAACTGTTCTAGTCTTCTTAGGCTTGGTCCAGAGGTCGGAGAGGCGTTCGGTAGTCGTAGCGGAGTTGTGCCCAAGTTCTGGAGGCATCGACATCAAAGGGCTAACGACGGACGAAGGTATAGCTTTTGCTCCCTATAAATATTTAGGAGTATGCAATAGCTTAGTTAAGGCTTTTAGAGCACTTTAATGATAGTAGTATCATTTGGCAGTGTAGAGCAGACTATAGGCGTGGACCTAGAGTTGGTAGAGCTTTCACTGTTTTGAGGTACGAAAGTACTGTTCGAGATATCCTGACTGAGTATGCATGTATTATATGACTGCATGATTTATATGCCATGATATTATGCTGCATTCATTTGCATCTTGCTGTATCTCCTTCGAGATGTCTGTAGTAGGGTTGTACCCTATCCTGTTAGTGGATGGACTTCCATCGATTTGGGTCCGGCGTATCCACGGTTATCTTGGTATGGGAGCCACCTCCTGAAGCGACGGCACAGCGTGCTACATACCAGGGCCCGGTCTGTCTCTGTTATCTGATCCTTGACCTCGAGTCTATAGGGAGTTCACTTTGCATGCATGTATACTCATACTCTCGCACTGAGCGTTTTATGCTCACGTCTCGTACTCTGTATTTTTCTGGACACCCTATTCCATGGGGCAGGTTTTCGATTGGACGAGGAGGGTGGATCCAGGAGGGGCTAGTCAGTGGTTGGCCAGCTGGAGCTTCGTCTAGGTTTTATTACTGTTGTTTGGGTTTATACAGCTATTCGATTTGGTTGTATATTATTGGATAATTACAGATTCCTTTACTTGGGATTGTATAATGTTATTGGATTCCGCAGTTTTATTCTGATATCTGTTTAATTAAGTTAATTGCATGCATAAGTTCTGTTTAGTAGGTGATCCGGGTAAGGGGCACTACAGCTGGCCTGACGATCCTGTGCAGTCTTAATCCGTTTCTTGATTTGATCAACAATGTCTATCGCCTGCTGGATAAACTCCGGTCCCTCAGCCTGTCTCTCCCCCACTTCTTCCCAGAAGAGTGGAGTACGACAACGTCGCCCGTACAACGCCTCAAAAGGTGCCATCCCAATACTAGTATGATAGCTGTTGTTGTAAGCGAACTCGATCAACGGCAAATGATCCTGCCAGGCTGAACCAAAATCCATGACGCACGCTCTAAGAATATCCTCTAAAGTACGGATAGTGCGCTCTGACTGACCATCAGTCTCCGGATGATAGGCTGTACTCAAACTAAGAGTAGTACCCATCGCACGCTGAACACTCCCCTAGAATCTAGAAGTAAACCTGGGGTCCCGATCGCTGACAATGCTCACAGGCACTCCATGAAGTCGAACGATCTCCTGAATGTATATCCGCGCCATGCGATCCACAGAGTACTCTCGGCTATAGGCAATGAAATGCGCTGACTTGGTGAGTCGGTCCACCACAACCCAGATAGCATCACAGTTCCTCGGGGATACCGGCAAATGGGTCAAAAAATCCATTGTGATAAACTCCCATTTCCATTCAGGAATAGGCAGACTGTGAAGCAATCCTCCAGGTCGTCGGTGCTCTGCCTTGACCTGTTGACACACCAAACATCTCGAAACAAACTGATAAACATTGCGTTTCATTTCCTTCCACCAGAAACGAGTACGTAGATCCTTGTACATCTTGTTGCTCCCAGGATGAATACTCAACTTAGTGCGATGTGCCTGAGACAAAATCTCCTCTCGCAACTCTTCATCCTGCGGAATCACAAGCCTACCAGACAAACACAGAAAGCCATCTGACTGATAATGAAATCCAGACGAGCTACCCTCGTTAGCTAGACGAGCTAAACGCTGGGTCTTTGAATCAGACATCTGAGCATCTCGGATCCGCGAATACAAGGCTGGCTCAGATAATATCGCAAACATCTGGATACTCTGCATACCTTTCTTATGCTTGAAGGTATAACCTGAAGTACAACAGTCACTGATCGCACTAGACATCGAACAAGTCTGAAGTGCGGATAGTCGCACCCTGCGACTCAAAGCATCAGCGGTGAGATTAGCAGCTCCCGGATGGTACTTAATCTCGCAATCATAATCCTTAAGCAAGTCCATCCAACGTCTCTGCCTCATGTTCAACTCCGCCTGAGTGAACAAATACTTGAGACTCTTACTGTCGGTGAAGATCTCAAATTTCTCGCCATACAGATAATGACGCCAGATCTTCAAAGCGAACACAATGGCTGCTAACTCCAAATCATGGACTGGATAGTTGTCCTCGTGAAGCTTCAGCTGTCTAGAAGCGTATGCGATCACATGCCCATTCTGAGTCAGAACACAACCTAACCCCTGAAGAGAAGCATCCGTGTAAACTACATACCCTCCAGATCCTGACGGTAATGCCAACACCGGCGCAGAAGTCAACCGCCGTCGAAGCTCACAGAAATTCTCCTCACACTCGGAGGACCACTCAAAATCCACACCCTTGCGGGTAAGCTGCGTCAACGGTCGAGCTAACTGAGAGAAATTCAGAATGAAGCGACGATAATACCCTGCCAGACCCAGAAAACTACGGATCTCAGCAACTGTCGTCGGACGCGACCAATTAAGTACCGCTTCAATCTTGCTTGGATCAACAGAGATCCCCTCCCTGGATATGATATGGCCAAGAAAGACCACTCTATCCATCCAGAACTCACACTTACTCAGCTTAGCGTACAACTGCTCATCTCGAAGAGTCTGCAGTACCAACCGTAAGTGAGAAACATGCTCTTCCGTATTACGCGAATACACCAAGATGTCGTCAATGAAGACCACGACAAACTTGTCCAAATACTCCCTGAAGACACGGTTCATCAAATCCATGAATATAGCCGGCGCATTAGTCAAACCAAATGGCATCACTAGAAACTCATAATGCCCATAGCGAGTACGGAATGCAGTCTTGCCTACGTCTTGATCACGGACTCTCAACTGATGATACCCAGATCTCAAGTCAATCTTGGAGTAAACTGATGTGCCCTGCAGCTGATCAAACAAGTCATCAATACGAGGCAACGGATACTTGTTCTTCACAGTCACTCGATTCAGCTGTCGATAGTCAATGCACAGCCACATCGACCCATCCTTCTTCTTCACGAATAGAACAGGAGCTCCCCAAGGAGATACACTAGGACGAATGTACCCCTTGTCCAAAAGATCCTGTAGCTGATTCTTCAACTCACGCATCTCTGACGGAGCCAGACGATACGGTGCTCTAGAAATAGGCGAAGTACCCGGCATCAACTCTATGCCAAACTCGACTTCCCTAGCAGGAGGAAAACCCGGAATCTCATCAGGAAATACATCTGGAAATTCATCCACAACAGGAATGCTCTCAATCCCAATGCTCTCAGCGGACAAATCAACTGCATAGATAAGGTAGCCTTCCCCGCCAGACTCTAGAGCTCGGCAGGCTCTCAAAGCAGATATCAAAGGCATCGGGGGTCGCGCTTCCTCACCATAGAAAAACCAACTCTCACTCCCCTCCGGATGAAAGCGTACTAATCTCTGATAGCAGTTCACTGAAGCTCGATAGGTAGTCAACATATCTATTCCCAGAATGCAATCGAAGTCGTCCATCGCCAGGACCATGAGATTCGCTAACATAATGTTCCCTTCGAACTCTAAAAGGCAACCCATCACTAGACGCTTAGCCAAAGAAGATTGGCCCATCGGAATAGAAACAGACATCACTACGTCTAGTGCAATGCATGGTAACTTATGCCTCTTAACAAAACGTGCAGAAATGAAGGAATGAGATGCACCAGTGTCAATAAGTACAAGAGCAGGTATACCATAAAGCAGAAATGTACCTGCGATGACTTTCTCATTCTCCTCCACAGCCTGATCATGTCTCAGGGCAAACACCTGGCCAGAAGCTCGTGGCCTCAAATGAGAACTCCCAGCAGACTGTCCCTGCGACCTCTGTTGTACGGTGGCCTGAGAACCCGATCCTGAACCAGATCCAGAACCGCCTCCCCCAGACAGTGGACAATCCCTCCGGATATGACCAGTCTCTCCACAACGGAAACAAGCTCCAGAAGCTCTACGGCACTTGTCGGATGGATGGTTCTTCCCACAATGATCACACTTGTCCTTCTTACCGTAAAGGACAACACCTCCAGAACCAGAGGAAGAAGAAGATCCAGACTTCTTGAAAGTTTGGGCACGGGGACCCAAAGAACTAGCAGGCCTCGACTGAGGGAAAGACCTGTTCCGCCGAATGTTGTCCTCCGCTTGGTGATAACGGCTCACCAAACCCTCGTAGTACATGTCGTCGCCAACCGCCACATGGTCATGGATCTCAGGGTTAAGGCCCTGAAGGAACAGATTATACTTCATCTCTGAGCTATCAGCAATCTCGGGGCAATAGGATAGCAGATCAAAAAACCTCTGCTGATACTCATCGATAGACATGGTTCCCTGTCGCAGACTCAGTAGCTCGCCCGCCTTCGACTGTCGGAGTGCAGGAGGAAAATACCGCTTTTGGAAAGCTGTGCGGAACTCGGCCCAGGTGGCCACTCCTCTCGCCGCAACAAAAGGTGCAGAAGTAAACCTCCACCACCTGCGCACACGCCCATCCAGAAGATAGCCAAGGGTCTCCATCTTCTGCTCCTCGGTGCATTGGAAAGTCTGAAAAGTCATCTCCATGCGGTCTAACCAGTTTTCCGCATCCTCCGGAGACTCACCTCCAACTAAGGGCTTAGGACCCATAGCTAAGAATTGACGCACAGTGAAACGCTCGTTGTCATGATGACGATGACGCCGTTCTCGACGAGGCTCCCGGTCGGCATCACCCCAATGCCCACCAACACTGCCATGAGAACTCCGGTCGTCATGATTGTCCATCTACAAAAATACCTGAAGATGAGACTAAATCCCAAGAATTCTTTTGCATGCTCTGATACCATAAATGTAGTGACCCTTACCCGGATCCCCTACTGAACAGAACTTAGGCATGCAATTAACTTAATTTAAACAGATATCAGAATAAAACTGCGGAAAACATAAACATTATACAATCCCAAGTAAAGGAATTTGTAATTTATCCAATAATATACAACCAAATCGAATAGCTGTATAAACCCAAACAACAGTAATAAAACCTAAGCGAAGCTCCAGCTGGCCAACCACTGACTAGCCCCTCCTGGATCCACCCTCCTCATCCAATCGCAAACCTGCCCCATGGAATAGGGTGTCCAGAAACACAGAGTACGAGACGTGAGCATAAAACGCTCAGTGCGAGAGTATGAGTATACATGCATGCAAAGTGAACTCCCTATAGACTCGAGGTCAAGGATCAGATAACAGAGACAGACCGGGCCCTGGTATGTAGCACGATGTGCCGTCGCTTCAGGAGGTGGCTCCCATACCGAGATGACCGTGGATACGCCGGACCCAAATCGATGGAAGTCCATCCACTAACAGGATAGGGTACAACCCTACTAACAGACATCTCGAAAGAGATACAGCAAGATGCAAATGAATGCAGCATAATATCATGGCATATAAATCATGCAGTCACATAATACATGCATACTCAGTCAGGATATCTCGAACAGTACTTTTGTACCTCAAAACAGTGCAAGCTACCAACTCTAGGTCCATGCCTATAGTCTGCTCTACACTGCCAAATAATACTACTATCAATAAAGTGCTCTAAAAGCCTTAACTAAGCTATTGCATACTCCTAAATATTTATAGGAAGCAAAAGCTATACCTTCGTCCGTCGTTAGCCCTTTGATGTCGATACCTCTAGAACTTGGGCACAACTCCGCTACGACTACCAAACGCCTCGCCGACCTCCGGACCAAGCCTACGAAGACTAGAACAGCTCCAAAAGGACTAGAATGGAAAGGAGAACTCGGAATTTGCAAATGAAAGTGAAGTCTCGGCCTTCTATTTATAGACAACGATCGGAACTTCCGATCCTTGATCGGAACGTCCGAACCTCGATCGGAAGATCCGATTCTGCCATCGGAGCTTCCGAATATCCTGATCTGCCACGTGTCAAAATATCACTTGGTGACTCCGGATAGGGGTGATCGGAGCATCCGGTCCTGATCGGAGCTTCCAATCCAACCACACGTCATGCCTGACATAATAACATCGGTGCCTCCGATCGCTCATCGGAGCTTCCGATCCTGTTCGGAGCTTCCGATCGTGCCTTCGGAGCTTCCGATCCGTCCGATACCCAATTCAATTAATTAGCATTAATCCTTTACTTACTCAATTAGGGTACGGGCTACTACAAATTAAAACAAGTGTAGGAATACCACATAACAAAAAGGTACCTGCCAACATGCGATCGTTTCCCTCAGTAGCCTGCTCCTGAGACAGAGCAAATACCTGCCCTTGAGTCTGTGGACGGTAACCAGAAGAACTCTGTGGTGCTGTCTGCTGCCGTGGAAAAGTAGAAGCCTGAGATCCAGCCTGTGATCCCGATCCACCAGCAGAACCCATGCGCTGAGGACAATCTCTCCGCAGATGTCCCTGCTCACCACAAATATAACAAGCACCAGTAGCTTTCCGACACGAAGCTGTAGGATGCTTCCCACCACAGTGTGTAGTGACCCTACCCAGATCCACTACCTAATCAGAGTTAAGAGCATAATTAAACATGCATTAAATAAATTGCTGCGTAAGACTTAAATAAAAACAGACCGGCAGAATACAACCGGTTAAATAAATTCGATTTATACAACCAAATCGAATAAATAGCCTAAAGGCAAAACCTACAGCTAATCCTGCTGTATTCACTGGTCACTGACTACTCCAAGCTCCTGGTGCTCAATCCTGCACCTACACCTGCCCCATCGAATGGGGTGTCCAAATACACAGAAAAGACTGGACGTGAGCTCTAAGCTCAATACGAAAGCACTGGGTAAAAACATACAAATATGATGCATGCAAATGATAGGGTATCCATATCTGGGGTAACTGTATATAATGCTCAGTATTGGCGCCTAGGACATGAGTGGTACAACCCGGGGAGCAAACCCTGTCGACACTGCTCATTCATACAGGACGTGGACTGTGTCCCCCGATGCTATCCACCCATGACCCGTCAGTCAATAGGTCCTAGACATCAACCGTCCAGACAGGGCTGAGCAACCCTACGTGGCTCATCTCACAAGATGGACAGGCACAATATGATATGCACATGCTGCATAATAAATGACATACAAAATGCAACATATAAGAATGCAAAACCCGCTGGCTATCTAAGTCTGTACTTGCATACCTTACTACAGGCAGTCCTAGCAGTCCCACTCTAGGTTCCCAGCCTATCATCAACTCTACAATGCAAATATCCATGCATCATTATTTAAGCTCTAAAAGCCTTAACTAAGCTATCGCATACTCCTAAATAATTTAAGGAGACCATAGCTATACCTGCGTCCGTCGTCAGCCCGCTGATGAAAATTGCCTCAAAACTAGGCCACAGCTTCGCTACGACGCCTGGATCGCTATGCCACTTCCGGATTCCCAATAGGATTCCTAGAACTCCCTAGATCTGAGTTAGAAGGCTTAGGAATCAGAGAGAAGAGAGGGAAAGGTGCACTTGAAAATGAAATCTCGGCCCCCTATATATAGACGGAGTTCGGAGCCTCCAAACCCTGGTTCGGAACGTCCGAACATGATCGGATCCTCCGATCCCATCTTCGGAGCGTCCGATCGCCCAATATTACGTCAGCCATGATGTCACCTTGCTGATGTAAGCGATGACGTGTGCCCTGGTCCTGATCGGAACGTCCGATCTTGCCGACGGAGCTTCCGATCCACTTCGGAGCTTCCGATCCTGAGTTCGGATCCTCCGATCCAGTTCGGAGCTTCCTGACTTGGTTCGGAGCTTCCGAACCCTCCGGACCTTCGGGACCTTCCCGGCTACTTTCGAGTGTCCTGAATCCATTTTTGGACTCCGTTAACTCTTTTGAAGTTTCCTTAATCATGATTTACTTAATCTAAACATGATTACTCGATTAATATACTCATTAATCGCTAATTCTGGATACGGGTTACTACATTCTCCCCCCCTTAAAAGATTTCGTCCTCGAAATCTAAGGTAATACCTCGAGAACGTACAAGAAACCCTTGCTCGAGTGTCTGATCGAAATATCCTCCGACACATTCAGACTCCCGTCGAATTCTCTGCAAGCTCCATTAACGCTGAACTGCAATAACATTTTCCCAGCTAAAAATTACTGTGCTACTGGTCGACAATCGAACTTCTCTAGCACTCGCATATCACAACATTGATACGTCTTCCAAACTGACCCCGATCTCTCTGGTCACGAAAGATACCAACACCCACTTGATCGAAATTATTGTCTCAAAGGAAATCTTATACTGACGAAGACCAAGTCATAACCTGACTGGTTTTACTGCATTCGTCGAATCACTAATCGAATCTAACTATCTAATGGTTCCAAAAGTTCTCGGTGCTCAACACCTCTAGTTAGGAAATACTTTTCCCAACACTGTGCCGACACAACAAAACTCAAATTTCTCCCCAAGAGAATCTAGTTGACACAAGGTCATACTACAACATAACTGCTTAACACAACTTCCAGACTGGTCATCCTCCCCATGCCTTACCAAAGCAAAGAGCTTCCCAAGCAATACGGGGAATTCAATACCATGTCCAGTGCAAATCACAGTTCACGTTTCTTAGTATAACCTCAACACTATGCCCTGATGATAACTATCATCACTTGCAATTTATGATGCTACGTCATCTCCTAGCCATTGGCCTGCGAAATCACGCATACATTGCAATGGAAGTCATCATGCCTCTGATGATCTACATCATCTTGATCATAGGTTATTCACCTCATGAATCTCAATCGTTGGACATCCTCCTGATAGTTATACATACTCGAAATCACTGTGCGCTCATCAAGACTAAGGTAAGCTCCCACCAATATGCTCGACTGGGACATTCCACAGTGTGCAAACATATGGAAACGCTTCCTATTCCGTCTCAAAACTCGACAGCCATTGCAACTGGTATAACTCAACTCAGAGTCTCTGATAATACCATCAGCTCATACCAACCTCACAAGGTCGAATCATAAAGATCCTGGAACTAAATCTCAACGGATTCTCAATAGTCAAATCGCTCCCTTGCCTAACGCATCAGTCTCAGTATTGAACGATCTAATTCGTCAATTCCCTAGTCAATCCTGGGAAATACTTGTGCTCGATGTAACTTGCCACACAATGCATCTCTGATTGTCGTTCATTGCTACCACGCAATATCTTTGACAAATATTCCGCACGGATGTGACTCACGGCTTGAAAGATATAACTCGATCCGTCACGGTCTTGCGAAATCTTCGACCCCAAAGGCAAACCTTGTTGGCTACTAAGTCGATCCTTGACTATCTCTGTCATTTCAGAGACATTGTTCATCACACGCTAGAAGACTAGTGACACATCCTGCTAGATCTCGAGGATCAGATCCTAGCTAATGTCACACAGATCAGACAACTGATGTTTCCTTGCTAATGTCCATTAGCATTTCCAACTATTCATCGGATCCAACCACAACGGTTCACATAGATGTCCTCATTTAACCGAAATGTCCGGTCAACAATCTTCACTATTGTTGTTCAATGGAAAACTCTCACATGAAACAACATGATCCTTTCCTGACCTATTGCTATCACTAAGCAATTGATTGAATCAATATCAGCTTCTTTCTTAACAAGAATTCAGTATACTGGAAACTACCAACTCACTTGCTTGTCTCCACTGTCAAGTTAGCACCTAACTTGATCATACAAGTCCACTTGCAATCGTTCCCGATTACAGCAATCCCAGAAGATTCATCTCTGGCGATCATTGAGACTAAATAACTCAAATCTCCAATTTCTCTGAGATGGTATTCAGTACTCATCCCATAAGCATTACTTGACAAAATACTATCCCAAGTATTTCTTAATTGTTTCATCCTGATCAACCCTGATTGGCTCAACCAATCGAATTTGTCGATCTACTTAAGCTCGCACTTATCAGATCAGACCACCACTGATCATCCAACCTACATGGCTCGGTCAATAACCATGACTTAGCTGCTACAAGGAACCATTTCCAAACAGTGTCAGATCACAGTACATAAGTAGTCTATTTGGCACAAGTCTTGCGCTTTTTCAGCACTACTAACCGCTGCTTAGTATTCTGAACTTAATCCTCCTAACTCTGACAGAGTTACCCAATAACCACTAGTAGTTACTAGCACAGATCCCGTGCCACTTTAGCACTACTAATCGTTGTCTTGTTCACCCAAGGCTAACATCATGATAAACTAAAACCATTCCATCCCATGGAAAATCCTACGCTCAATCTCTGAAATATCAGACAGTACTTTAGCGCAAACACTGCACTAACTATCCTTGCTTCGTCCATCCAGAATGAACACCACGGCTCGTCAAGTCCAAGAAGAATAACTAAAGAATCCCAAAAATTTCCACAATCTTCGAACACTCTCCTGATCATATCCCTTGTTAAGATTGTGCAACAGTTCAAGACTAAGGTAGCTTACCTCAATAACCCACCGGGACAACCACCAAGGTTTCACGGTCATAGGCCATGCTTCCCTCACATCTTAGTAGTCATGTACAATCCTAAACGTCTGATATAATCTAATACTGATGAAGCCAATCATCAAGGATTAGTCCTCGTATTCGAGTTGAAGACTTAAAACAGCATCCCATCCAAGTTCTTGGACAATTCCTATCACAAGGAAATTCTAACCATAATTCTGATGACAACCCCTAGTCATCGCTGGTAGAAATCCGTCCACCTACTAGATCCACGCATCTAGCAGTAACCCAAAGGTTAATACCTATCTGCTCAGAGTACACGCTTGTCAAGAAAATCCCTCCATGACTGGTTCCTACAGCAGAATATTCAAACTATATTTCTGGCACACCAGATGATATTTAAACCATCGATATCAAACCTGATATCTAATCCAATGTCATACCCTGTCGTGACTGCTACCAAATCCCTAGACTGAATAGTCTTCCCACCGCCAATCCTGAAGCACCAAGGCTCCCAAGTACCCTTTGAAGTACAAGGACTCCCAGAGTAACACTGGCATAGGGTCGTGCTCCATCACGTCTAGTCATGGTCATAGTCCACAACTCTCGGCATATACTGGACCTGGTATCCTGATGAAAACCCATCATCACAAGTCTCAACCTAACGAAGGTCAGACAGCCTATTCTAAGGAAACAACCTAGAACAAAGTTCAACGTTATAAACCGAACAATACCCTTAATGCCTCTAGATGAATCCACCCATCACTGGCACTAACATAGTCCATTGACTAACTAGGTCAATCCTAGGAAAACGCCTAGACTAACCACAAGTCAAACATTCACATTCGGCCCACTCAAATCCCATGAGCTACAGCAGTTTGAACGCTAATCAACTAAACTCAATCCAAACTTCCGCACAATCATGCAATCATCCATGAATTGCTGGATAAATAAAACATGTATCACTTATTTCAAGTTATGTACAATTCTCTTTATTACAATCTCATGTAATACATACAGTATTCAAAATACAATGAAATGTACAATCGAACTTGAAATGATACAACTAAAGTATGATGATTCATTTACAACTGCAATACTGTTTACAACTACATCAATACGGTATTTAAATCATCGTACTAGTCTTCGTTTCTTGAGCATGAAGCTTCTGATCGACAGACGCATCGATACAAGCATACTCCCGACCAAGTCTCTCTACATGTCCTCCTACGAAGAACTCTGGAGAAATGGCTCGTGATAGCTAACCAGCAATGCTCTGTGTCAGTGCATGTCAGTCGACCCCTTCTGCTCACGATCTACCATCAGCGTTCTTCTTGTATTCATATCATGCTTTTGAACATGAAGTTTCCCGTGTGCCTACCGAACGCATCGGTACAAGCATACCGGCAAAACTATGTTCTGCATGAGTTTAATGACCTTACGCTCGAAACCTGTCGTGCCTTAGGCACTCGAGACATTCTTTGGTGAAGGTCTATATGAAAATCTCTCCATCTACGACTGGAGAATCTATAGAGTAGTGTCATCATGGTATGGACGATACAGATGCAAGAATCAAGTGCGTCCCATCCAATGCTCTTCCACTGCCTCTGGCATCCGGTACTCGATCCAAAGCTAGGATCCACATGAGTAGAAGTCTTGAAAACTCGGACACGATCCATCACTCTTGTCCGCACTTGCTGGAATCCCATAAGCCAAATCTTCAGAAATCCTACCGATGATGATAGTCTCTGGGCTAACTAATTGCCGCATCATCACCTCTTCCAAGGTCTCATCAATCCTATAAGGATAACCCAAAGTCTCATTACTATATCCCAAGTCTCTTGCATGCATATGCTCTGATACCAATAAATGTAGTGACCCTACCCGGATCCACTACCTAATCAGAGTTAAGAGCATAATTAAACATGCATTAAATAAATCGCTGCGGAAGACTTAAATAAAAACAGACCGTCAGAATACAACCGGTTAAATAAATTCGATTTATACAACCAAATCGAATAAATAGCCTAAAGGCAAAACCTACAGCTAATCCTGTTGTCTTCACTGGTCACTGACTACTCCAAGCTCCTGGTGCTCAATCCTGCACCTACACCTGCCCCGTCGAATGGGGTGTCCAAATACATAGAAAAGACTGGACGTGAGCTCTAAGCTCAATACAAAAGCACTGGGTAAAAACATACAAATATGATGCATGCAAATGATAGGGTATCCATATCTGGGGTAACTGTATATAATGCTCAGTATTGGCGCCAAGGACATGAGTGGTACAACCCGGGGAGCAAACCCTGTCGACACTGCTCATTCCTATAGGACGTGGACTGTGTCCCCCGATGCTAGCCACCCATGACCCGTCAGCCAATAGGTCCTAGACATCAACCGTCCAGATAGGGCTGAGCGACCCTACGTGGCTCATCTCACAAGATGGACAGGCACAATATGATATGCACATGCTGCATAATAAATGACATACAAAATGCAACATATAAGAATGCAAAACCCACTGGCTATCTCAGTCTGTACTTGCGTACCTTACTACAGGCAGTCCTAGAAGTCCCACTCTAGGTTCCCAGCCTATCATCAACTCTACAATGCAAATATCCATGCATCATTATTTAAGCTCTAAAAGCCTTAACTAAGCTATCGCATACTCCTAAATAATTTAAGGAGACCATAGCTATACTGCGTCCGTCGTCAGCTCGCTGACGACAATTGCCTCAAAACTAGGCCACAGCTCCGCTACAATGCCTGGATCGCTATGCCACTTCCGGATTCCCAATAGAATGCCTAGAACTCCCTAGATCTAAGTTAGAAGGCTTAGGAATCAGAGAGAAGAGAGGGAAAGGTGCACTTGAAAATGAAATCTCGGCCCCCTATAAATAGACGGAGTTCGGAGCCTCCGAACCCGGTTCGAAACGTTCGAACACGATCGGATCCTCCGATCCCATCTTCGGAGTGTCCGATCGCCCAATATTACGTCAGCCATGACGTCACCTTGCTGATGTAAGCGATGACATGTGCCCTGGTCCCGATCGGAACGTCTGATCTTGCCGACGGAGCTTTCGATCCACTTCGGAGCTTACGATCCTGAGTTCGGATCCTCCGATCCAGTTCGGAGCTTCCTGACTTGGTTCGGAGCTTCCGAACCCTCCGGACCTTCGGGACCTTCCCGGCTACTTTCGAGTGTCCTGAATCCATTTTTGGACTCTGTTAACTCTTTTGGAGTTTCTTTAATCATGTTTTACTTAATCTAAACATGATTACTCGATTAATATACTCATTAATTGCTAATTATGGATACGGGTTACTACACAGTGACTGCAAAACTCCTCCTTCTTCTTCTTCTTCCCAAAACGGAAAGTACCTAGTGAACCACGAGAACCAGACGAAGTAGTAGTAGTAGTAGTAGTAGTAGTAGTAGTAGTAGTAGTAGTAGTAGTAGTAGTAGTAGTAGTAGTAGTAGTAGTAGTAGTAGAAGACATAGGTCCAGGTTGCACAACAGATTGAGCCCTAGGCCCAAGAGATCCACTAGGTTGTCCTGGCATCATCAACAGTGCCCGCCTATTGCTGGTCTTCACAAGACGGCAACGGTTCACCAAAGTCTCATAAGATGTCGGATCATCACAGACGACAACTTGTGAGTAGATATCTTGATTCAAGCCTTGCAGAAAGAAATCATACTTGGACGCATCACTGTCACTGATATGAGGACTGAAAGGTAGCAGATCAAGAAATCGTTGCTGATATTGATCAATAGTCATTGATCCTTTCCTCAGAGTAAGAAATTCCATCGATCGTGCCTGGCGAACAGCTGTAGGAAAATACAGTTTCTGAAACTGCTGACAGAAATTTCCCCAAGTCACCTGTCCTCTCTCAGTACGTGCCTGAGCAGCCTTGGCATCCCACCAAAAACGTGCTCGGATCCTCTAGAACGAATTCTAGAACTTCCAATTTCTGCTCCTCAGTGCAATCGAAAGCTCAAAAAGCACTCTCGATTTTAGACATCCAGCCTCTTGCCTGTTCAGGATTCTCACCTCCCAACAAGGGTTTCGGTCCTACTTGCATGAACTTATTGATAGAGTAACGACATCTAACCTCATGAGAACGATATCGATCATCCTGATGGCGATGATGACGATGATGACCACCTCCCTCGCCAACACTACCGTGACTCTCGTCAGCCATATCCTGAAAAGAATTGCACATTAAAATCCCAAATGCGCAAGAATTACTCAAGACTAAACTAAATCCCAAGTACTAATTCCCAAAATCTATGCATGCTCTGATACCAAAAATGTAGTGACCTTGCATGGAATCACCTACTAACTGACAACTAATAGCATGCATTAAACTTAATACAGCAAAATACTTAACAGAGTAAAACGTGAGAAAATATAATCCATAAATTACATATCACCTTAGTAAAATATATCCAGGCTTAATACTTGTAGTGATACAACCATATCGAAAAACATAAAAATAAACATTATACAGCTATATCGAATCCTACTGTATAATAAACTCCTCAAGGCTCCTGCTCCCTAGTCCTGCCTTGAACTACCAGCTCCGTCCATCCTACGACCTACCCCGTGGAATAGGGTGTCCAAGATAACAAATAGGACGTGAGCACTAACGCCCAGTACATAAACATGAGTAAACATATGTATATAATGCATGCAACATGATGACTAGTAAAAGGTCATCTGAAAAGTCATGCTCAGTACCGGCGCCATATGAGTGCTGCCACCGCACGGATCAACCTCTGGGTACAACCACACTCGTCTAGTACACCAGAGTAGTCAGACATACATATCCCTGCCATCGCGGTACTCTCAGTGACAGACTATCGAGTATAGAGCTGAGCGGCTCTATAATCAGGTATAACAAGGTATAGGCTCAACGTGTATATGCACATGACATATAAATATGGAAAACGGTAAATCATATATCATGCCATATAATAATGCCAAATAAATGCAACATATAAACATGTATACTCGCTGACAATTTCAGTCAATGTGTACGTACCTCTAAGCTAGTTCAAGTATAGTAGGATCCTAGGTTCCAAGCCTATATTCAGAAGTTCACTGTATCACTATATAAGTTCTATAAGCCTTAACTAAGCTAATAAGTACTCCCAAAACTTAAATAGATTCCCGGACCATACCTTCATCCGTAGATAGCCTTTTGGAGTTGCTGGTCCCGGATGACTATAACCACACCTTGGTTATTCCAGAACCTTGATTATAACCGATAGGGCCCTCAAGTGTATAACTCACACTATATAACTGGAGAAGGAAACTCGGAAATTTGTAATTCAAATTGAAATCGAATGAGTCCGATTTATAGGAAAATTTCTGGTCGAGTTCGGGCCCTCCGAACTGGGGTTCGGATCGTCCGATCCAACTCACTGCCTGCATGCGAGACAAGTCGAGTTCGGACCATCCGATCACCACTTCGGGTCATTCAAAGTGTCCTAAATTCGACACTTGTCAAAAGCCATGGCTGAGTAATCCTGCTTGCATGGCATGAGGGTGTTCGGGCCGTCCGATCCTTAGTTCGGATCGTCCGAACTTGCCTTAACTCCGAAGTCAACAAGCACACCTTCGAAGCCCTCGGTGTGCTGAGTTCGGGCCGTCCGAAGTTCTCTTCGGACCATCCGAACTGGCTCAGAGAAATGAAAATCAAATTCTTGATTCTGAAGTTCGATTAAACCCCGGATTTGGTTAATCACCAACCCTTAATCATATTTAACATATTATTATCTTAAAATGGAATCTGGGTTACTACACTCTAGACTTAGTAGAGGACTGGGCGAAATTCGTGGGACGCTGTTGTCCATCCTGGTTTGACCTAGGAAGGCATCTCTGAAGATTCTCCACAAGAAGTTGGATAGATTGTCATGAAGACCCGCCTTATCTACTAGATAATGGAACCCATTCTTGCTTTTGGAAGACGGATAGAGAGACCTCAGGATATTGTATATGCAGAACTAATGGCTATTCAGGCTGGGATATTATATGCTCGAGACAATAGTGTTCGATCTCATATAATAACTTCTGATCCTCTTCTTGCTATGCGAGCAGTCACAATGCCAGGGGAGGATTATTCCTATTTGGGAGCTCTTGCTAGTGAAATTAGAAATCTATTATTACTAGAAGATTTTACTTCTATTCATCATGTGTTTAGATATGCGAATAGAGTTGCTCATTCGATTGCGTTTTTTGCTGCTTCTTCACTCACACCCTTTGTTTGGGTGCACTGGTGTTTTCCATTCTGGGTGATTGATCTTGTAATTAAAGATTTACTACAATAAAATTATGAGATCTTTCTTTTTTTAAAAAAAATTATAACTCTATAAAATTAAACTTCACACTTTAACATCAACTTTCTTAAAATTTTTAAAACATTAAGGATGCGCTCACAAGCACACGTTCCTCAACACAACCTTCAAACATTCAAACACGTCGCAAAAAAGACACCTTAATCTTCAACTTTGCACCTCAACACATGTCAAACACATCGCAAAGAATACATCTCAACCTCATAAAATAAATTATTTTCTTGCGACCTGTGGCTCTGAAACTTTCCTCTTCCTTTTAAGTTTTGAAGGGGCATCATGACTCAAAGACCTACATCCACACTCCGTCTTTTTCATGGGAGGGACATCATGACCTGAGAGCCTACATCCACAATTCTTCTAGTGAAGGAACATCATGGCTCAATGGCCTACATCCACACTCCGTCTTCCTCTTCGGAGGGGCATCATGACCAAGGAGCCTAGATCCATACTCCGTCAGCCTCTTAGAAACTTAACCACAAGCCATAAAAATATTTTTTCTCACTTCTTTACTTCAATCCTAAATCCAGGAATACACACGCACACGAACGAATATACTCACACACACACACGAAAATACACACACACATGAATACACACGCACTTCCGTACAGCAAAGCTCACCACACAAAATATCTAATTTCAAACACACGCGAACCAATGAACAATGCACACATCACACCTCATTATTTATTACTATATAAATTTATGTAATATAATAATAAATATACTATGCACACCGTAGCAAAATATATAATTTACGGTACACGTTCTCTCACACACACACTGTACACACACCCACGTATAAATATGTGTACTGTTCACGTATACATACAATATATGTGAATAGTAACCATATACAAACCGTATTATTGCGTATAAACTAACTTTTACACCTTCAAACTTTCAAATACATGTAAATCTATCAAAATAACACATTTTATCAACCAAATCGCATTAAATACACTTTTTGAAAAATATATTACTTTACCGATGAGTCAAATAAACGGATTAAAATTTGCCTTAAAACGCCGGGATCGAAGATCTAGAGTCGTTTCAAGGATTGGAGCGTGCCCAGAATGTGATCGAAGGCCAAGAACAAGCCCTAGCTGCCCCTCTTTTCTTCTCCCATTTTTTTTTACGCTAGTGACTCCCTTCCCTTATCCCTTTTTTTTTAATTTGATCAATCTGATTTTTTTTAATCGATCTGATTTCTTTCTCTACGTTTCCCTTTTTTTAACGTTTTATTATTTGCTTAATTTACTAATTAGCTATTAAATCTCTTAATTACTACTATTTAATTATCCTAATTTACTAAATTAAGATTATTCCATAATTAAGTTATACGTATATATATATATATATATATATATATATATATATATATACTACCTTGTCAAAAATTTATAAAATAATCCTACTAATTCAATTTTAATTAATTTAATGTCTAGTTGATTCCTAAATGAATAAAAATAAACCATGCTAATAAAAACCCTCAAAAATTAGTAAAATACTAATTTTTACCTTAAATCGTATCCGGATACCTCTTCATCTGAGAGCCTCCAATCATCGTCCTCTAAAACTTAAAAATTTCAAAATTCATCAAATGTTAGAAATAAAAATAATTTACTTCTAAAACATAAAAATAACATTAAAATAACTCAAATAATCATAAACATGACATTTAATATTATGCATGTGGTCAGGTCGGTCAATAATAATTTTTCATTCCTCGAAAATAAATAAAATTTAACAATTAAAAATATTTATAATCTAACAAGAATAAAATTACAAATTTTAAAATCAAATAAATGAAATCCATGCGGGCTGGTCGGTCGTTTAAATTTTGGGGGCGTTACAATCTACCCCCCTTAAAATGAATTTCGTCCCCGAAATTTGCTTAGCTCCGACTATTGAAACGCTAATATAATTCACTTATACTCTCTCTTATTGTGGTACTCAATGTTTAGTATAATGACACTTATAAAATTTGGGATCATTCTATCTCCTTTCGCTGCGTACTCTGATGAAATTCTTTCGCTTCCTCTAAGTCCTTGTCGAAAATTTCTCGACCTCAGACCAAATCTAGCGATTGAATAACCCGGTTATACCATGATTTTGAATGAACATACATGATTCTCACAATATCTAAAATCATTTATAATTTTACCTTAATCGTTTAACGTTTTATCTTACGGTCACTTATCTCACTAAAGTCGATGTCAAGTAAAGTCGCTAGATTCACAATCTCTAGTCACCATCTTCTATCATGATTTCATCCTAAATTCCATCATGCTTACAATTTATAGACCGTAAATATTTACACTCTTAAAAGTTACCGCAATTTGTCTCCTAAACATTCTGGAATGTCAATAACAATGAACATAATAACATAGATCATCATGGCACTCTTAATATCTTTTATTATAATTACCTTATATCGTAGTCGCATACCAATTTACAACTGAGACCCATTAAACTCTTGTAAATCACACAATGACGGTACTTAAGCATCGAAAATTAATTTACCTATACTTGCTCATTCAAGTGAACATGATATAGTTTATTCTTATGCTAAAATATCATTGTATCCTCAAAATAAAATTTATTACGATAATATCATAACTCTATCACTAATTAAAGTTCTTAAAGTTGAACTAAAGACTACATGAAGGTTTTAATCTCAAGATAATGTCCAAACTAAAACATTACTTAATAAAATAAAATCTCAAATCAGTGGTGAGGTAAAACTTTAATTCACTTTTCAACTTACTTTATTAACCTCATAATATTCATTATACTATATCCTATATCCAAATTCTATACTAGAAAATCAAAAATTGATTTCAAAATTTATCCCAAAATTCCATATAGTGGTCTTCTCTAAAACTAGAAATAATTTTTCATTTATCAAATAAATTTTCATCTTGAATCGAAATCTTATGTTAATTTATGATTTCCATAATCACTTCCCAACCATAAAAAAATTTCAAACCTTAATTCTATAAAGGTATCACTCCAAAGATTTCAAGAAACAAATCAAAGATAAATATGACATTCCTCTAATACTAAGTACCTTTGAAACACTTTTCATAGAGCAAGAATATTCTTAATCATCGCTCCCCAGTTCTTATAATCATAATTAATATATATATATATATATATATATATATATATATATATATATAAATGGAGACTTCAGCCTCGATGTCTAAGATGCCTATTCCCAAATTAAATTTTACCTTATTGTTACGACATGCATCATACACCACAATTCAAATGCTGGAGGATACCGGAAAATTTATCATTCTAAATCTCATGTAACACCCATAAGTTGGAAAAACAACATAAACCCAAAGTTAGTTTGTATAAAAAATCCTACTTTCAATATCAACATCATAAATCTCAAAATATACGTACCTATACGTTGAAGACCTAAACAATCCTTGAACTGTAATTTATTCTATGAAATTTTAACGTCCCAAATTTTTCTATCGGAGCGTTACTCAAACATACATACTAGAAGATAAAAATTTGAAGAAAAATACACTTTTGCGGAAGCATCATTTCCTTTATTAAATAAGCGTATTAAAAGTTTACAATAAAAAAAATAAACATTTAAAAGGTTTTTCCAAACATGGCCATGTACTTAAAATTCAAAATTTGTTTTCCATCAAAACATAGAATTGTTTTTGCAAAACTCATTCATAAGTCTCGCACTCATGCATTGCCCGCTGGACTAACCCTCGGCTCCTCTTCATGTCCGCCCACATAGTTATCAATGAATGCATCAACATCGTCGTTACCTGCGCCATTCAAATATAGTGAGTCTAAAGACTCAGCAAGAAAAGAATAAAAACTTTACATAAAAACTTGAAATTTAAAGTTTATAATGTAACATAACACATAGTAAAAATTAACATCTTAAGTGATGAAATACATGCATCTGTGGCAACCCTCGCGTGAGCACGTATTTTGGGAAGGCACTTTCGGAGCTCATCCCGAAAATCCAAAACCCTACATTGAGCACATGTTTTGGGAAGGCACTCCCGGAGCTCAACACGAAAGTTCAAAACCCTGTATCTTTGAGCATGTATTTTTGGGAAGGCACTTTCGGAGCTTGTTTTAAAAATCCAAAACCCTGTATCTACCGTCTCGTTTTGCCACCACAAATTCACATAAAACATCAAATCATTTTCATGCAACATAACATTCATCTTATCATAACATAACATTTCATATCATCGTAAAATCATGCTCGTAAAACTTCTCGTGATCTTAACATGCTTACGAACTTCAAACCATTTCCTAAGAATTTAGTTTTTCATAAGGAAGTCCCATAACATGCAATACTTAACTTGACCGATCCACGTGAGGTATTCCGTCCGTCTCGTAGAATCTAATTTGAAAATTTTTCCATACAATGCCTTAAAAACACCTAAAAAAACTTAAAGGGTCATAAAATTGAGTTTTGGACTGAACATGCAAACTTTTTAAAAAAAAAATTGGGGCAGAACCCTGCTCGTTCGAGCGCGGGAAATTTCCGCTCTAGCGAGCACGCCCTCGCTTGAGCGGCACAAAGGTGCGCTGGAGCGAGAAGCTCGCTGACGAAAACTTCTCCAGCGATACCCAGTCGCCTTTACACCTTCTCTTTATGATTTTTCTCAATTTTAAACGTTTTTTCTGCACTCAAAATATTTTCCATTTGAAATACATCATTCCTGGACACAAAACTTCAAATCTTTGAAAAGAATTTACCCCCAAAACAACTATCATCAAAAGTTTTAATCAAACCATACCCAAACACCATATCACATCAAAATTTCTGCATCTTAAATTCAAACCCATCAAACCTCCGAAACATCAAGACCAAAGACATCAGGAACATCTCACGTTTCACGTTTAAATATCATACTCATGAATTGCAGAAAAAGAAACATGAAGAGATCATAAATCAAACACATGTTAATCAAATCCATGAACATTGCAGGTGCGTTTGTCAATCCAAAAGGCATCACTAGAAACTCGTAATGACCATACCTGGTACTCATGAATTGCAGAAAAAGAAACATGCAGAGATCATAAATTAAACACATGTTAATCAAATTCATGAACATTGCAGGTGCGTTCGTCAACCCAAAAGGAATCACTAGAAACTCGTAATGACCATACCTAGTACGAAACGCTATCTTTGAAATATCCTCATCTCGAACACGCAGCTGATGATACCCTGACCTCATATCAATCTTGGAATACACAAAGGTACTCTGAAGTTGGTCGAACAAATCATCAATCCGCGGCAAATGATACTTGTTCTTAATTGTCTCTTGGTTCAACTGTCTGTAATCGATACAGAGACGCATGGAACCATCCTTCTTCTTGACAAAAAGAAATGGCGCTCCCCAAGATGAAACTTTCAGTCGGATATACCCCTTATCCAACAAATCCTGCAATTGCTGCTGCAACTCCCTCATATCTATTGGTGCTAGATGATAAGGCGCACGAGAAATCGGTGTTGTCCCTGGCACAAGCTCAATCCCAAACTCGACTTCTCGAACTGGAGGAAACCCTGGATATCCGGAAAGACATTTGGGTACTCGCAAACTACAGGTAACTCCTCAACATACCTGCTACCTACAGGCGTATCAATCCCATAGATAAGGTAGCCTTTTCCACCCGCCTTTAAAGCCTAACAAGCCTTCAGAGCTGATACCGGAGGCATTAGGGGTCGCGCTCCCTCACCATAAAAAAATCAACTATCACCCTCAACCGGACGAAACTGAAAAACTTCTAATAATAATCCATAGTAGCTCGATAAGAAGTCAAAAAATTGATATACAAAATGCATTCAAAATCCTCCATAGCTAGAATCATTAGATTCGCTGATAAATCAAAGCCCTCAAACTCTAAAGAACAACCAAAGATGAGACTCTTGTCCAAATCCGAATGACCTGTCGAGGTAGATAAAGAAAGTACTACGTCTAGGGGTAAGTATGGAAATCTATGTTGCTTAAAAAAACGTGCCGAAACGAAAAAATGCAATTCACCAGTATCTTGAAGAATGAAAGCTAAAATTCCGCACAAAATAAATGTATCTGCCATAACCTCTTCATTCTCTTTCTGAACCTGATCTTGGCTCAACGCAAAGACTTGTCTGGGAATGCATGGCCTTTGGTTGGTGCTACCAACCGACTGTCCTGATGGTCTCTGCGGAACTGATGCTTGAGAACCCGAGCCAGATGCTGATACTCCATTCGTCTGCGGCCAGTCCCTCTTCATGTGATCCATCTGGCCATAATGAAAACAAGCACAACTTTCTTCACGACATTTGCCGGTAGGATGAAGTCTCCCACACTTATCGCACTGACTATTCTTCTTCCCAAAATGGAACACACCTCTACCAGAACCTGAACCTGAAGAAGAAGACGCACCAGGCTTCTTGAAGGACTAGTGATAAGTGCAATTTATGCACTTAATTTATATATGATTTGACTTGGATTTTGTGATGTATTGAGTAGGTATTATGAATATTTGTTGTTGTTTTTGTGAGTTGAAATGATTAGTACAAAAGTAGTAAGAAGAAGCGGAAGGATGCATTATGGAGTATCAACTTCAGAAAATTACTGGAAATTATTGATTCCACAAAATCCAATATTCACCGTTCAGAATAGATTTTAAGATGTTTTGAAACTACTGTCAAAATTTCAGCTCACTCCGACGGTTAGATTGTTAGATATGATTTTGTGAAAATTGTCGCGCGATGTAGAATTTCAGACCCGAGAGCCATGCATGGTAATAAGCACGGGCGCGCAGTCACGAAGTCAGATTTTGTGATTTTTTTTGTAAGAAAACTTTGGGTTTTCTTTGGGCTTTTTTTGGACGATTTTAGGGGCATATAAAAGGATATATTTAGGCACAATTAAGGAAGAGGAGCCGCACAAGAGGAGCCGCACAAAAGACGCACACTTTTGAGAGACTTGAGAGGAGAAGAAGCGGCACCCAAACAATAGAACAACACAACTACACATTCAAGTAGGCTTGGGACATGGATTTGAGACGTGGGAGCGAACGACAAGGGATAATCGAATCTCCATACAGAGGAAATTCATCTGGTGACGGAGAATTAACTCTACTCTGTGATTTTTATTATCTGCCTTGATTTATGATGAGATTTTTGGATATGTCTATGTGTTTGATTATTTCATTATAAACTTATAGTTGTTTCTAGAGATTGATGGATCTTGATTGGAGTTTCATGTTTTGACTATTATTTTGCCTACTATTATTTGTTCTTAACAATTTATTTGTGTATTGCTGTTTTGATTGTCTTTTAATTACTTGATCACTAATTGAATTGTTATATTTATTTGAAATCTGGCACTCGGAAGAGGAGATTTTGAATAGGATCATAGAAAAACACAACCTAGGATTTTTGTAGAGGTCGGGAGACTTACAAGTTCCTTTGAGGTCACTGAAAGGGAACCATAGAACTTGATTAAATTGTTTTGTTGTTTGATTTCTGATAGGGATATCGAAATTAGCATTAGAATAATAACATTTACTCGGCACTCGGGAGAGGCAGTAAATAACAATTAAGAGATCTTGGCCTATAAATTGGAATATATTATATAATCAATTGATATGATTTGCATGAATGAAAATCGAGTGATATCTTGTATCTAGAACCCGTCTCAGATCGTGTACCCAAAGCCATCCCTAAAATTCTAGATTCTTTATTTTATTTTAGTTTATTGAAATTTAAAACTTTGATTTTCTAAACAAAGTTGAGATTATTTTAATTGCAGGACTTGGTGTAAATATAAATTTTCAATTCTCGTGGGAACGATACTCTACTCACTCTGTAATGCCCCGAAATTATCTTAATTGACTTTATTTGAGATAATCGGAGATTCCAGAGTTCAAGAGCCGACTTGATTTTGATCAGGGTCCTTTTTACAAATTTTGGAAATTTCAGGGACTAAAATGCAATTTTGAACTTTATTAGATATTTAATCATAAGTTGACCCATTCTTTCACTTCCTCCTCCTCCTCCTTCACGCCTAGACTCCATTGAAGGCGAGAAAGCGTGACTTCAAGCTTCCAGATTTCCTTCCGAGCTCGATCCGTCCGTTGGAATTTATTTCTGAAGGCAGATTAGCGATCACGGCTGCGAGAGCTTCGTTCTATAGTAAGTTTTTCTCCGATCAGATTCGTTCTAATTTTTGGATGTTGTTAGAATCTTTTGAGTTTGGAGTATGTTGATCTTGGCAGAGTTCTGATCGTTTATTCTCTGTCGGTTTTGAAATAGAGCGTCGTTCGAATTTGTTATGATTTTTGAAAGTATTATTCGAAAATGTGAGTTTGGAGATGTGTTGGATTTGAGTTTGAATGTTTGAATGATGATTGATATGAGTTGTTTGGATTGATATTATGCTGTTTGCGTTTCCGGTTTATCAGATTATAGTCGTTATGCCGCCGGTTTGAATTTTAAGAATTTTGGAAGTTTTGTTGAGTTTTGGGATTAATTTTGTTTGGATGAATTATTTTTGGACTGTGTTTGTATCCGTACAGATTGATTGAAGATAGCGGAGTTCAGAATTGACAGCTTTCGAATCGTTGAAGAGTTGATCGAGGTTTGGTATCGAGTTGATCTCATCCTCGGAAGTTAACTTGAATTATCTTCATCATTGAACTTTGTTTGGAATGGAATTTTGATTTGGAATTCTTGTATTGTTGTTGTTTCCAGGTTTGGAGCATCGACGTTTGAAAGAGGTATAAGATGACTTGGATTGGAATGGAATGAGTGACTCGAATCCGACTTGATTCGAGTGTTCCAAAGAATCACATACTTGCATGTTATTTGCATTTACTTGAATTTAGTTGATTGAGTTATGTTTGCATTGCATTCATCTTGAGCTAAGAATCCTTGATTTGAGCAGCGGGCAGGACGACCCTTTTGATGATAGACATTTTGGGGATTATATTATGAGTGGCCTGGGTGTAGCCATTTCACCTAGTGCTAGCATACTCCTTATAGTTGCACCAAAGTCTAGAGGATGGAGATACGTAGCACCACCTCAATCGGGAGAGTCGGTGAGTTGTTTATGTGATCTCGTCCTTGGGATCCCAAAGCAAAAGCAGCAACTCTTTTGATTATCCGACTTGATAATCCCAGATTTAAAGACATGCATTTCATTTTGAATTCTCTTGGAATTGCATGGTTGATATGTGAATAGCTGGAAGTTGATGTATTTC
Source organism: Henckelia pumila (assembly GCF_033568475.1). Taxonomy (NCBI): domain Eukaryota; kingdom Viridiplantae; phylum Streptophyta; class Magnoliopsida; order Lamiales; family Gesneriaceae; genus Henckelia; species Henckelia pumila. The sequence goes on from NC_133121.1 coordinate 62,484,531, forward strand.
GTTTTGAAATTCTTATATGATATTGCATGCTAGTATCTTTTACTGGGAATTGTATTCTCACCGGATTATCCGGCTGTTGTCTTTGTTTGTATGTGTACTTGGCAACAGGTGGGGCAGGACCGAGTCAGAGATTGCATGGCTAGGTGGAAGAGTTGATAGAGTGAGGCCTTGTTGTTTTAGAAGTCGAGTTTGTAATCGAACTTAGATCGTATTTGAACTTGTTTTGTATTGAATAAGCTAGACGGAAGCATGTTCTGTTAGTTCGAGATTGTATAACTTTAGAACTACTTTGTATTGGAGTATACATGTGTATTAACGTTTTGAGTTGCGTTGTAATGCATGATTTCGTTTTGGAAGTGTTGGAGTCGAGCCTCCTTGTTTTTTTGTTGTTTCCTAGTTCTGCAGCATGGGGCGCTCGGGCTGCAGTTTTTAGCCGCCCGGGCGCACCCCCCTTCGAGCCAAACAACAGGTTGCTGTTTTGGGAGGCGCTCGGGCTGCAGTTTTTAGCCGCCCGGGCGCACCCCCTTTTGAAAAAAAAAAATCTTGCTTTTAGTCTTGAATCTTGTTTGCTTAATTGTTGTGTAATCCAAGATTAGTTGTTTAGAATCGAGGTCTCACATTAAGTGGTATCAAAGCGATAAGATTCTTGGACTGAATTTAGAAGTGAGCGGGGTAGATCGAGTCCGCATGAATTGAATTCTCGCATGTGATTGAGTTATTTAAATTGATTATTTATTGTTTTATCCCGAGATTAAATGATTAGAATCGAGGTCTCACACACTCTATATTAAAACTTGACACCATGCACTTGCGGGCACAAAATTACGCAACATGTTTTTGGCGCCGTTGCCGGGGATCGATTCAATTTATTGTACACTAATATTATTACCAAGTGATCTTGATTTTGATTTAGAATTTTTATTTTTATTGTCTATTTATTATTATCATTTTTTTGGATTAATTTATTTTATTTTGCCTATGTCTGCAGTTCATTCACAGATCTTAAAGTTTTGAAAGTGCAGACGCAGTCGGGCTGAAGACTATAAACTAAGCGCTGCTTGGGAGGCAACCCAAGAGTTTTTATTATTATTTATTTATTATGTTTATTTGATTTTTATGTATTTACTTCTTATATTTTTGTCTCTTGTCATTTTTTTTAGGTTGTGTAGAGATGAAGTTTGGTGGTGTTACCCCTACTATATCCCAATTTGCTGCAAATGAAGATAAAAAAGATGACGACTACTGATGGTCGTTGTCACAGGTACGTGTATTCCTCTGCAATTTTATTTGTTTAAAAAAATCATATCTCACAATCTAACCGTTGGATTGAGCTGAAATTTTGACAGTAGTTTCAAAACAACTCAAACTTTATTCTGAACAGTGAAGATCGGATTTTGTGAACTCAATAATTTCCAGTAATTTTCTGAAGTTGATACTCCATAATGCATCCTTCCGCTTCTTCTTGCTACTTTTGCACCAATCCTTGAAACTCACAAAAACAACAACAAATATTCATAATACCCACTCAATACATCACAAAAGCCAAGTCAAATCATATATAAATTAAGAGCAAAAATTGCACTTATCAAATTCCCCCAAACTTAGACTTTTGCTAGTCCCGAGAAAAACAATAATGAGTAATATAGTCGGCCTCCAAATTTTTACATTCCAAGATTAAATACACATGTAAGCTAATTTTCTCATGAGTTCTCGTGTGTGTGTGATTCACCAATCTTGTCTATCCTCCTCGCTTTCGATACACTAGTGCAACAAGTTTGTTTCATAGAATCATCAACTCCGCTCTCTAGTTTCAAAACAGTCTCCACCATGTTCAACTTTTACTCACTAAGATCAAAAGGACTTTTCAAGTTATATCAAAGATTTTTCATAACATCGCTGGATTTTGCACCCAATTTTATTTTAGCCCCATAAATTACCCGCAAACTTAGCTATAACTAAAGATAGGATTCTGATTTCAATCCCCTCGTCTATAGCCCGGATGGAGCATCAACCCCATTTTGTCCGCAAACTTAGCCATGGATTGGTGATTAGAATTTCAATCCCTTTCCATGCCCGGATGGAGTTTGTTTTAACAAAAATTTTCTATGTTGCATTGGCAACTTTTCATCATTCAATAAAAATTTTGCCTAAATCATTTCTAAGCTTGTATAAGTCTACCTCGATTTCAAGTATAAATCACCAAAGTTAAGAATAAAATCATCCAATTCACTCACAATATTACAAAGTTTCTCTAATCACTAGGTTTTAGACAATCAAGGCATAGTGCATATGGGTGAGAACACAAGATTAAATATAGCTAACATTGATATTTTTAACACCAAAAATTATTTTCATCATAGGCCAAAACAAGTACCCATTATGTATTCAACTCAAACTAACTCATAAAAAATTTTCTAAATTTTCAAAATGTTTAAACAACTAGGCTTTAGGACCCAAAGAGTTACCTAGTTGGAAAGATGAGAAGTTCTTGTTGTGCTTGATGTTGTCCTCGGCCTACCGACAACGGTTAACTAAAACCTCATACAACATCGGATCGTCGCTGATAGCTACACGGTCGTATATCTCTGGGTTAAGGCCCTGCAAAAAAAGGTCATACTTGGCCTCGGATCTGGTCGCAACATAAGGGCAGTACGGTAGCAGCTCAAAGAAATTTTGTTGGTACTAATCGATAGACATGCTGCCCTGCTTCAAGTTCATCTGCTTCTTTGTCTTTTACTTTCGAGCGCTGGAGGAAAGTACAGTTTCAAGAATGCCTCCCGGAACTCGGTCCAAGTAGCTGAGCCTAGCGCAAACATAAAGGGCATGGAAGTGGACCTCCACCACTTACGGGCATTCCCTTATAGCAGGAAGTTAACGGCTTGCATCTTTTTCTCATCAGTTCAGTGAAAAACCTCGAAGGAGTTATCCATCCTCTCCAAACAGTTCTTCACATCTTCCGGAGTCTCACCACGTGCCAATCTCTTAGGAGCCATCTGCAAAAATCTATGCAAATCGAACCGCTGTCTGTCCTCTTTGTGGTGACGGTGCCTGCGGTGATGGTCTCTCCCCTCGTCTTTTCCCCAACGACCACCCACACTCCCATGGCTCTCATCTCCACGTCTTGCCATCTGGTAAAAATAACAGAATTTTAACCTCAATACTGTTTACCTAGATCCCAAATATCAATGCATGCTCTGATACCTACAATGTAGTGACCCGTCCCGAAATCACAAAATAATCAAAGCTTAAGCATAAAATATAACTTAATGAACAATAATAAAAAATAAGCCAATGGAAACCTAATCAATTCAACTAAAAACTATCGGCATGAATACAACCGGTCCAAAAATAAGTACTGATAAATGTATTACAACCCAATCGAAGATAATACTAATCTCCACAAAGGGAAACCTGGTACAGTACAATCCACCCTGCTGCTACTCAACGACTGCTACCTCCTGATCCATCTAACCTAAGTCTTGCACCATAGAATTAGGTGTCCAAAACCAGAACCAAGGACGTGAGCTAACAATGCTCAGTACAAAAGTATGAGTATACACATGCTATGAGTGCTAAATGCAAATGATCGGGTACCGGAAACCTATCACGATAGAAACTCTTGCTCAATAAATGGCGTCATGACATGTAGCACACTGGGCCATCGCATTAGGAGGTACTCCCATACCATAAGAAATAAGTGGACTATCCGGACCCAAATCCATGGCATCCATCCACACTAACCTCGGGGCTGAACAAACCCGTCTACAGGTAATATCAAGGTGTAGGCTGAACGTGGTAATGCATGCAGCATAATAATCGTGACATAATAAATGCACATAAGTCATGCCATATAAATCATGCAAACATAGAACACACATAATCAACCAGGATATCTCGGATAGTACATCCGTACCTCAGAATAAGCAACAAAGAGATTACGTAACTCTAGTCAAAGCAAATAAGTAGACAATCACAACATCACTAAACAACTACTAAATGTCTTAACTAGACTAATAGTTACTCACTGAAGCTAAACTGAGTCTAGTGATATACCTGCATCCGTAGTTAGCCCTTTGATGGCGATGGCCTCATACTTAGGCACAATTCCGCTGCAATCCCGGTAGCGCCTCGCTATCGACAGGCCCTCGAATACATCGCCTGAAGCCCTAAAATCTAACCAAAAAATGAGAGGAATGCTGAGGGAAAGAGTGAGGGAAACAGCTGCCTCGAGCCTCTGTTTATAGACCTTGATCGGAATGTCCGATCTCAAGTTCGGAGCTTTCGAACGTACTTCGGAACTACCAATTGTCCTTCCGAATTCTCTATACCGAATGCGTATCTCTGATTGGACTACACACTATTGCCGACACAGTTCGGATCCACCTAACTATAGTTCGAAACTTCCGAACTCTGTCAATTCCAATCACCCAATCACAACCCATACCATGTCTGACACAATATCGGAGCTTCCGAGTTGCTCAGTACATCCGATCTCTAACTCTGGCTTCCGAATCAGTTTGGGGTTTCCTAACTACTCTTCGGAGCTTCCGAACTGTTCCAACACTTGATGTAACGCCCCAAAATTAGCCTATTCGAGATTATAGGAGATTAAGATTGATAATAGGAGATTAAAAAATTTGATGATTTAATTGATATTCGATCAAGGACTAAATTGCAAATTTTGAGAAATTCAGGGACCAAAGTGCAAAATGGGATTTTAATACAACACTTGGCAACTCTATGGTTTGACTTAGTCTTATTCCTTTCCTCCTACTTCTCCTCCACGCCTCTCCTCCATTGAAGATGAGAAAGCGCCCCTTTGAGCTTTGTGATAGATCGTCATCTGTACCTGAACTTGAAGATTTTGGATTTAGCGAGTTTTTATCGCCGATTATTGAGGGATTATTATTTTTTGTGAAGCCGATTACTTGGCAGAACATTCCTTCTGTATGAATCTTATGAGATCAATTTTCTTGACTAAAGAAGAGATTGATCAGCGTTTCAGTATTCTTTATTCCTTTCTGTACTGATGATCTTATAATGCATTGCACTTTTTCTTATTGAAATTTGTGGTATATTCTTGTTAAGAAGAATCACTTATAGAATGAGCATCGAGGCAGCTAAAGACGCTTGAGACTCAATATCTGATTCTGGATTTTGAGCTCGCAGCGATCTTATTGATTATAAGATCTGGCATCTATTTTCTTATGAGAATATTTCCGTAATCTTTCCTAATCTTGGAAGCTGTAGTACTGGTTTCTCCGTACATACTGAGTATGAGAAAGAAAAGATGATTAGAAGTACTGAGGAATTTCTGATTGGAAATCCATTCTATCCGGAGAGATTGTATGCAGCAACTGATGCTCTGAGCCGTAAGATCTGTTCTTATTTTATCTACTATCGGCATTCTCCTTGATTGATCAATACGGCACTTCCGGTTTAGAATTAGAAGCAGATAGGAGGTCTATCATAACTTTGCTTTTGAGCCGAATCAAAATTGATTGAGAAGATCAAGATCGTTAAGAGATTTGATTCGATTGTCAGAATTCGATGAAGAAAAGTCAAGACTGAACCAGTCTGAGATTCAGGTTGGTGTTGATGCTTTATTGTGATTAATAATATTGTTGTGCCAGATGATTTTGTTAGAGACATCGTATCTTGATATTGGCACAATGTAGGCTATTCCATGTCTTTCAGATGATCGAAATATGTTTGATGATTTGAGGAATCAGATGGGTTAGAAGCAGATGAAGAACGATGTTCGAGGTATGCTTTTCCAATGTTGTGAATTGTCAAAAATTAGAAGCAAAGAGAAAACGACCCGATGGTCTGTTGTACAGTGTGTTCTGGTTCAAAATGGGATAGAGATTGTGTTCGATGAATTCGTCATGAAGCTTCTATGAACAGTCTGAGATTGAGGTACTATCTGATTAAGATTGATGAAATCTGCTACTGTTTTCCATACATAATGATTCTCAGACATAATCAGATGATAGATATTTCTGTCAGAAATTTTGTGAGATTGTTTGATTGCCGAATTGGTCATTTCAGACAGATATCTTTGTTACACCTTTTCTTCTGGCATAGTCTTCGAAGAGACTTTGTTATTCAATTACTTCTGAGTACAGTTGTTATCCTCAGAACGACGGACAGTCAGAACAGATGATATGGATTTAGAGGCTTTGCCGAGCTGTAGTGCTGGACCGGCCCAATATCTGAATAGCTCGATTGGGCTAGGTGAGGGGGACAGATCCATGCCATCTCTTAAGCTCAATTTTTACCAGACTTGGTAAATCATGGTACCGATCCTGAAGGTCCATGTTTCGAATTAGAGGAAGATATGAAACTCCCTAATCCCGGGAGGAGAAGATCTGGAGCATGGTGCTTGACTCTTGCACTAGCTGTCGAGTGTCGCTAACCCCTATGAAGTTCTTGTACAACAACAACTATCAGACGATTATCTTGATGGCATCTTTTGATGATTTGTATGAGCAGAAATGAAAATCTCGATGGTTTGGGAATGATTTTTTGGGTTCCCTGATTTGGGGACAGTTTCGATTCAAGGTTCGAATGGATAGATGAAGAAATTATCCGACAAGATTAACGACAGCTCAGGATAGATAGACGAAGTATTCGAATTTCAGATGCGGATTTTTGTGTTTTGATCAGAGAGACCGAGTAATTCAGAAGAATCCTTCTTTCAGAGGTTTTGTCTGATTCGAGAAGAGAGAGATCGTCTCCGAGTTTGACCGATTCTTAGGAGATTCTGAAGAGGTTAGGCAATATTGCCGACAGACTTGTTTTGTTCCGTCTCTTTCTGGTATTCAGGAGGTATTTTCCGTCTTTTGTTGCCGAATATCACCAGATTTTTTTATGTTCTTTAGTTGAAGAGTCCGGAATTTGACGACTTATCGAATTGCTTGAGACGACTTATTCAGAGTTTTGACCGAACAGAGAAGCAGCTCCGAAACAAACCGATTTAGTTTGTGTTAGTACTGTTGAGCCGTTACGGATTTGAAGAAGAGATTTGGGAAACAGAGTTCGATTTGAGACAGCATTTTTTGGACTTAATTCTGAGAGATGAATTATTTTCCAGTTTTGGATATTATCCCTTATCTTTTGGAGATTGAAATGTATTCGATTTTGAGGAAGAAATCAATTATTAAAGGGGGAGAATTGTAACGTCGCAAAATTAGCCTATTCGAGATTATAGGAGATTAAGAAATTTGAGGATTTAATTGATATTCGATCAAGTACTAAATTGTAATTTTTGAGAAATTCAGGGACCAAAGTGAAAAATGGGATTTTAATACAACACTTGGCCCTTAAATGGTTTGACTTAGTCTTCTTCCTTTCCTCCTCCTTCTCCTCCACACCTCTCCTCCATTGAAGACGAGAAAGTGCCCCTTTGAGCTATGTGATTTCTTTCCGTGCACGATCCGTCCGATTGAAATCCAATCTGAAGGCATATTCGCGATCACGGCTGCGAGAGCTCCGTTATACCGTAAGTTTTTCTTCGATCCAGTATACTTCGTTTTTGGGATGTTGTTAGAATTGGATGATTTTTGGATATATCGTTCTTGAGCTAAGATAGATCATATATTCGAAGTCGGATCAAAAAAAGAACGACATTCGGTTTTGTGAGGAATTTTGGAAGCATAATTCGAAAGTTGGGTTTTTATATTTGTTGGTATTGTGTTGATTTGGTTGAATTGTTGTTGTTATGAGTTGTATTGGATCGATATACTCACTACAAGAAAAATGTACAAACACAACACTTAAAAGACAACGCTTTTAGTGAAAAATGTTGTCTTTTTTTAAAAGACAACGCTTTTAGCGAAAAGCGTTGTGGTTATATGTTTTTTATTCCTCAAAGACAACGCTTTTTTAAAAAAGCGTTGTCAATCAGCGTTTTTTTTGGGTCAAAGACAACGCTTTTAAAAGTGTTGTCTATTAGCGTTTTTTTCCCCATGTAGCACAACACTTTTTAAAAAGTGTTGTAGAAAAAATATTATTTTTATTTAAAATAAAACATAAAATAAATAATAATACCCAAATCCCCAAATCAGACCCCTTCTCCCATTTCTTCTCGATTACTTCTCCCCTCCGATCCCTTTCTCCTTTTTCTCTCATTCAACACCGACGCTCCCCAAAACTGCCGATCCGGCAGCTTCTGTAGCTCCATACGTTTAATTTCAGTCTATTCCGCCGATCCGACAGCTTCTGAAAACTCCGTACGTCTTCTTGTCCCTTATTTCTTTTGTAATTTCAGGCTAGCATATATATATATGTACTGATTTCATCTTTAAAATTTAATTTATGGCAGTCTTCTGAGGACGACGGGGAGGTGGCAGGAGAAAGAAGGGCGTGAAGGACAAGATCAAAGACAAACCCATGTCACTGCTGTTCTCACTCGGGCCGTCATCACCTGACTTCAACGGTTAAACCCTAAAAAATCCCACTTCTCCCCCTTCTCCTCCAAACACATTTTTGTTGTTGGATGATTTGAGACGCCATTTCCCCGCAGGCAGCAGCTCTCTGGAAAGTCAAGGTTCCAGTTTTTTCATGCCTGCTGTTTTGATTATCGAGTTTTTGATGTGTTATATGGATTTTGGGCTTGTTCTACTTCATCGTTAGCGAATAATTTTGAAATTAGTTGTAGTTATTGTCATCATGAGATGTATTTGGATGAGTTGAGATATTAATTTGATAAGATTTTATCTTGTAGTAAGTGATAGCATACTAAATAGTTTTGAAGCAAAGGAAAGGGGTGTTCGTTGGGGAGAGCCTGATTAGTTATAATAAACATATAAGAATATGATTGAAATTACTAGGAAATACCATTTATTCTTCTGTGAACCAGCTTCTTTGTGTGAAAGTTTTCTTTAGTGGTTTAGATAGAAGCTGAAGGCTAAATAGTAGTATCTGTTTTGCGGTTCTGAAATGTTGACTTTCATGGTATGTTATGTGTGGAATTATATTTCTTAAAAAATTGTATCACTTTTTCAACTATAAAGATTAAAATGATGATGTAGGACAGCTTGAGAATGGGTTGATTTTAATAGGAATGGTGGCCCAGAGGCCAACGCTTGTTAGATGTTCACAGCTAGCATCTGTATTATTTTCTCAGTAATACATTTTGTATGTTACTTTTGATTACTCGGCAGCAACAGCAAACATTTAGTTTTCGTTTCTCTTGATTGGATTATATCCTTGAATTTAACTAGAGGTTAATTTTCCTTTACCAAATACCAATGAATGTTAAACATGACAGGCTGGATGCTAATGTTAATGTTAGTTTGTAGATGTCACATAAAATTCATGGAATAAAGGTAATTACCATTCTCAGAATCTTAAAAAAAAGGCCATATTTGGTAGATAATAGTGCCCAAAAATTTGTTTCTAGTAAAATTGATGTTCTTAGCTTGTATGAATGGGAGGGAAAGGGTCGTAATGTCTCAAAAAGGATGAAGAATGGGAAGGAAATAAGGCTGCATTTGGATGAATGGCTTTCAGGGAAAAACATATAAGATATTTAGTTGAATTTTGCACAACTTATATGGATAGTCTTCTCCAAATCAACTGCCCACATAAAATGATTTAATCCAAATCAACTGCCAATAATTTTATAGTTTAACTGCAGGAATCTTATAGGTTCAATGAAATGATGTAGGCTATCTATAGTCTGTCAGTCACAAAAGGTGTTACTTGAGAGTTTAGTCTGGTGAATAAAAATTAAGAAATAATGTACTATATATTTAAGTTGTGACTTGTGAGATTTTCAATTACCCTATATATATTTATAAGAAATATTGGACATTAAGGCTAACATTTTCTCTGAATCGCAACACTGGTTTTGGTTAATTTAGAAAGTGCATGTCTTATAATTATGTTTGTTTATATTTCTTCTTATTGTCTGTAATTTAAGTCAGACAGCGTGATTATTACGTGTTGCCATCCTCAAATTCTACCTTTTCATGTTATGGTTATTAGAATGCAGAGGGGAGCAGGTGCAATTGATGAATCCTGAATAGCAATAGCATTATATCGACTGGTCGAGTGGATGTTTAAATTTTACTATGCATTTCGAACCGTAGTTTTTGTCGTCGTATCACTCAAACTGATTGAAAGTTGAAACATAGAGTAAAATTGATTTGATCCTTTTGGAGTTGTGCATGTGCAACTGTTGAAGATTGATATTTTATAATATATTTTTATTGAATTTTCAGATTCCTTTCTATTTGTTAACTATTGTGTTCGATTAGTTTCTCAGTATGTATTCCTGTTTCTATCCATGTACTACTGTATTCTGTTGCAATCAATTTGCTAGGTTATTTTGAATATTCCAACTTGAGTGTGTGTGAACTTTGTGCAGATTCAACTAATAAGAATTGAACGGAGGGTGCCTGAGTATGGTTGGACCACTCAGAAGGTTTTCCACTTCATGAATTTTATTGCGAATGGAGGTAGTATTAAAAAAATTACTCGGTTTTCTTCTGTTCATATTTCATTATATTAATCACAAGCTACAAATTGCAGCCCGTGCTGTTTCATTTGGATTTCACAAGCTAGTTTTTTTGTTGCATCCCAAGGTAAGATTCTCCATATCTACTATAAATGTACTTCTTAACTGATTCCCACCACATTTTCTTCAAACTTTCTTTTCCTTGAATTATTTTAGTCCAAGAGGTTGGAATTCCTATGATTCTATAAATGGTATACCATATACAGACAATAGTTCCAACATTTTCTATTAGTGTCAATTGTTGGTTGCTTTCTGCCTTGATGATGGTGTTCTTGATGCATCGGGTTCATTCATACAACAAGCGCTTTTAGCATGATATTATTTGTGACACCTTTTTAGCGGCTTGATAATTCTATGGACTGCAAATTTTTTTGTTGGGATTACGGAGGAAATAGAGGAGAGCTTCATCTTACATACAAGTTACGGTGTCACTGCCTTATAGAATTGTTTGGTCCGGATAAAAGGTCCAAGATAGCTAGTCCAATTACTATGTTCTTTTCATGTGGCAACATGTGTCATGCCCCTCCACGTGAACATGAGATTAATACCTATGACAATTTGTGAATTTACTTTGCATTTTTAGGCCTTGAAGTTACTGGACACTTGATAAGTGTATTTTATACACTTAATTTATATATGATTTTAATTATTAATTGTTTGTTTCGAGCAGATTTATGTGGGTGTTTTGTTGTTTTTGTGAGTGTAGAAAATTATTGATTTTATGTGGAAATGAGAGGAAAAAGGAGAAAAGAAGAATAAAAGAAAGGAAAAAAGAAAAGAAGAGAAAATTGAAGAAAAGAAAAGAAACGTACAGTAAAGAGAGGTTAATGAGCTTTTTGTTATTGGGCCAAGAAAGAATTCTTATCAGCGCTCCTTGTTAGCACTTCTTCAAGAGCTAACGCGCAGAGTGTTGAAGACTGGAGAATTGGAAATTACGAGTTGAAGGCGCGCCCGCGCCGTCTATTGAGCGTCCGCCCCGTTGCTGATTTGGAAATTTTAATTATTTCGGGCAATAAATTCTTGGGCTTTTGTGGGCTTTTGCTGAGCGATATAAAAGAGATTCTTTATCAGACAACTTGAGGGGAGCCGCCACAATATTTTACACGCACATCAGAGAATTGATCGTGATTTGCTGGAGATTTTCTGGAGCTCAATTGAAGAACGAAGACGGAGTTCGATAGACCGGACACGACATCGACGACGGATTTGATTTCTTACTTTTATTTTATTCTAAATATGTTTGGATTTTTGAACATGTTTTGTTTTATTCAGAATTTTATTATGAACTAATTTTTATAGTCTAGAGGTCGGATGGAACCTGGTGTAGACATTGCCATGAATTCTTGATTTTATTGAATTGAGTTTCTTCTAGATTAATTGTTTTTTCTAGAATTGATTGTCTTTTCAATTATCTGATCAATAATTGATTTGTTATATTTATTTGAAATCATTTCTCGGGAGAGGGGATTTTGAATAGGACATTAGAATTACACTGCTAATTATTTATACAGCTCGGGAGAGTGTATGATTTTAACAGAGCTTTTAAAAAAGAACATTGGTTTGTGATAGATCACTACGATAAATTCTTAATAGGTATATTGGAATTTAATTGTAGTTGATAAACATTATTTGTTGCTCGGGAGAGGGAAATAATATACGTAAGTGTTCTTGGCTATTAATTGATTGGAATTCATGAAGATTAATCATTTAGGATTGACTGTTGTTGAAACCAGGTAAAATCTATACCTCTAGACCATTTTTCTCTGATTGATTTTTAATCTGAAAGTTGTGTGCGTGCTTTTAAATCATCTGATTATTTATTTTTATTGCAAAATTCTTGATTATTGATTTTCTAGATAAAGTTTAGACTATTTTAATTACAAGTACTAAATATTTTCATTTTACTCCCTGTGGGATCGATATCTGAATTATTCACTATATTAAAACTTGACACTCGTACGCTTGCGAGGAAATTTCACAATAAGTTTTTGGTGTCGTTGCCGGGGAGTAAAATTTTGATTATTTTTTAGTCTTGTTACCAATTAGTCTATATTTTAATTTAGAGTTTTTATTTTACTTTTTTTTAAGTTACTAATTAATTTTTTTATTTTTTAATTGCAGTCTATGCGACGATCTCAAAGTGCTAATTTTCTACTGTTTGATCCGGAGATCGAGCGCACTGCACGTGCTTTAAGACGAGCTAGAAGAGAAGAAATTGAAAGAATGGCTGAACAAGAAGCAAATCAAGCTCCCCTAGTGCCAATTAGAGATTACTTCAGACCGACGATCCAGGCTCACTATTCTGGAATCGCTCGAGGAACTATCAATGCAAACAATTATGAGCTGAAGCCTGCATTAATAAACATGGTTCAATCAAACCAATTTAATGGGAGTGCCACAGCTAATCCTCATCTGCATCTCAGGACCTTCTTAGAAATTACTGATACGGTAAAATTTAATGGTGTTCCTGAGGATATTATACGCTTACGCTTGTTTCCGTTTTCTCTCAGGGATCAAGCCAGAAGTTGGTTGCAATCACTGCCGCTTGGAAGCATCACTACTTGGGAGGTGATGGCAGAAAAATTTCTTGCAAAATATTTTCCTCCTGCCAAAACCACCCAACTGAAGATCGAGATCAGCACCTTCCGGCAGATGGACACTGAACAGTTATACGAGGCGTGGGAAAGGTATAAAGAATTATTAAGACGTTGTCCTAACCACAATTTTGCAGATTGGGAACAGATCGAGTGGTTTTACAATGGACTAAATGCGCCTACAAGGATGGATGTCGATTCTGCTGCTGGAGGTACTATATTTGCAAAGGATCATGTTCAGGCTTATGATATGTTAGAGCAGATGACGGTCAACAGCTTTCAATGGCCATCTGAGCGTGTGGGAGTCAAGAAGCCAGCTGGAGTGTATGCAGTGGATCCTCTCACGTCCATCACTGCTCAATTATCTGCACTGACTACACAGGTAGCTTCTTTGAATAAAATTAATGTTGCAGATTCCATTGGAGTTGAAGGATCACATAACCCAGAGGAACTTAATTATATTCATCCTAATGGCTACCGAGGTTATGGAGCGTACAGAGGTAATCTTATTCCCAATACTTTTCACCCTAATTTGCGGAATAATGAAAATTTTTCATATGCTAACAATACTAATAAGGGTGATGGTAAGCCATCTTTGGAGGATGTGGTTAGTACTTTTGTGCAGGAATCAGGTAAGAGGATGGCGAGAACTGAGTCTCGACTTGACAGTTTGGAGACGCACATGGCCAACATGGGCGCAGTGTTGCAATCCATGGAGACTAGTATTGGGCAGTTGGCGAACGCACTGAAGGACAACAATCGCGGCCAGTTCCCTAGCAATACTGAGGTGAATCCCAAGGAGCAGTGCAATGCCATCGAAGTGCGGAGTGCCAAAAACGTTGGAGTCCAAATTCCTACTGTTGCGGATAAGAAACTTGAGGAAAAAGTTGAGGAGAAAGAGAAGGAGCTTGAATCTGAGCCAAAACCGATGTATAAGCCTTCACTTCCATACCCGCAAAGGTTCAAGAAGAAAGCATTGGATGAGCAATTTTCCAAGTTCTTGGAGATTTTTAAGAAGATTCACATCAACATTCCCTTTGCTGAAGCTTTGGAGTAAATGCCGAATTATGCGAAGTTCATCAAGGAGTTGATGTCCAAGAAGAGGAGGCTGCTAGAGAATGAGGTAGTGAATTTAACGGAAGAGTGCAGTGCGGTGCTCCAAAAAAAGATGCCACAAAAGCTTAAGGATCCAGGGAGTTTTACTATTCCTTGCAATATTGGCTCTTCTTATTTTAATAATGCACTTTGCGATTTAGGATCTAGCATTAATCTCATGCCTTTGTCTGTTTTCAGGAGCTTAGGACTTGGTGAGGTGAAGCCCACCATGATCGCGTTGCAGTTGGCTGATCAATCTATCACATATCCGCTTGGAATCATTGAAGATGTTTTGGTAAAAGTAGATAAATTTATTTTTCCAGCGGATTTTGTTGTGTTAGATATGGAGGAGGATGCAAACATGCCCCTGATATTGGGGAGACCTTTCTTGGCCACTGCCGATGCCAAGATAGAGGTGAAGAGAGGTGCATTGTCGATGGGTGTGGACGGTGAGAGTGTAATTTTAATATATTCATGAAGTCATCTAACACCCCTATTGAAAAATTATGCTTGATAGAGCCGGTTATGAAGTTGGAGGGTCGTTCAAAAGCCGACATTGCGGTTGATTCATCGAACGACAGAGCGCCAAAACCACCAAGGAAGGCCACGAAAAAAGCAAAATTTAAAAGGCGGTTCGTGAAATTTATTTGGCGAGTGAAAGAGAAGGGGAAGAATTAATCCCGTGAAAGTCAGACTGACGACTTTAAACCAAGCGCTACTTGGGAGGCAACCCAAGCATTTTTTTTTATTTTATTTTATTTGCTTTTATTTTCAGTTTATTTAATAATTTTTTTATTTAATTGTGTTAAGTTTTTTTTATTTTTCAATTTTTTGAGCTTAATTTTTCTTAATTTTCAAAATTTTTCAGGATCTAAAAATCTCAAAGTCGAGCAGACGGCGCGCCCGCCCCATTTATCTGAGCGCCCGCGCCTTACCTGGACGAAATTGGAGTTATTTTGCGACTTAAAGGCGCGCCCGCGCCACCCTTGCTGAGCGCCCGCGCTTCCGTTGCGCCACACTAAGTCAAGAACAGCGCTGCACCTAGCGCTATCGCGCAACTCAAGAATGCTCCATTAAGCGCTATCGCGCTCCCTCTACCGCTCAAATTTAAGCGTTATCGCGCATCACTTTCAAGCGACAACAACCAACTCCATCAGCGCTACAACAAGCGCTATCGCGCATCACTTTCAAGCGACAACAACCAACTCCATCAGCGCTACAACAAGCGCTATCGCGCCTCTTCACCCCTCATCAGAGCTCCACCAAGAGCTAACGCGCATCCAGCCTCCCCATCTTCACTTCTCCTCATGCGCGATAGCGCCCTCCATCTGCTCTCACCCTAGTGCTATCGCGTGTCTCAGCTCTCCATTAGCGCAGCAACCATGCGGGCAGCAACCCCTCCAACCATCGCAAACCACTAGCAGGTCCACCATTAGCGCGATTGCGCCTCTCCATGCGCCATCCAGCTCCTCATCAGCGCATCCTCATAGTGCAGATCACCACAACTCACGCTGCTAATCCACCATTCCAGCTGCTACTCTCCATGCGCAGCATATAGCGCTATCGCGCCACCCCACATCACCATCAGTGTAGCTTCTCCTCAGCCCCTTCACTTTGCGCACACAGCTCACCATCAGAGCTGCAGTCAGTGCAAACGTGCAGCCTTCTCTACACCATGCGCAGATTTCAAGCGCAAACAATCCTAAGCTGAAGTTTTCCATGCGCTAACAACCGTCCAAGCTGCACTCTACAATATGAGCGATCTAGTCTCATCAGCAGCCTTCTCTACACCATGTGCCAACTTATTCGTCAATGGCACCATTTCTGTGCATCATCAAAGCTCCGGAACAGCGCATGATGCCTCGCACTCTTCCTTATTTTCCCATACATTAAGCGAGATATATTGTATTGCATGGTTTGCGTTTAATTTTTTTGTGTTTTAAATCATGTGCATGTATTCTTTTCAGGTTGAATTGAACGTTCATGTCATGCTCATCTCCAAATCACCTCTCAAATGGTCTTGAGGTTGCGAGTTATTTTAGTGGAAATTTTGATAATGCCGGGTCCTGATGCTCGGTGTCAAAGGTATGAGTTCCTTGTTCTTTTTATTGTTTTTAATCATTAGGGACAATGATTATATTAAGTTTGGGGGGATGAATCATTTTGTGCAATGATTTAGTTGAGTAGTTGAATTTTATTGTGTGCTTCATAGATAAAATTTTTGTTGAGTTGAGTTGAATTTAAAAGAAGTCGAGAAAGAATTGGATGCATGGCTGATGAAAAAAGTTTTTTTTGTGCTATAACTGAAATCCATGATTGTCTACCTATCTGACAAATATTTTTGAAAATATGGAACCAATTGGATGAACAATTTCCTATATACTGTGTGATTAATGCTTGAATCTGATTTTTGAGACATACAGACATGATTGAGGCATTGTTTGAAATTTTGGGCCTAATTTTCATTGAATTTATCCTTAGTTGCCTATTTGAGCTACACGTTTATTAGTACATTGAGGTACGAGAAAATCTGAATTTTTTGTGAAAATCATCGTTAACTGCTGATGATTATTCTTTCTGCACTGATTGAGATTTGTATGATTTAATTGTGGATTGAGACTTGTCTAAAACTAGTTCGAACACTCTTCGAGGCGAAATACGGGCAAAACTGTGATTATGAATGATTTAGGCGATTTTTCTGAATTCGTTTGAGCCTTTCAAGCTACCTATTTTATATGTATCCCTAGTACCTTATTTGAGCTTTATTGAAAATCGAATGTCATGCGTGTAAACGTGTGATTAAACCCCCCATTCGTCATTATTTCAAGGTCCTACATTGACTACCTGAATAACCTATACACTATTTCATACCTTTAAGGGAGTAATTTGAATGCTAAAATGTTTTATGCTCCTAGTTTTATTTGTGAGAAAAAGGATTGGTGTGGTGGATGAATTGAAAAGAAAAAGAGGTAGTAGAAAAAAAGAGTTGAAAAATGTGGTTGAAAAAGTTGTGAAAGAGAGAAAAAAAATTTGTGAGAGAGTTGTGAAAAGTTGAGAAATGAAATGAAGGGAAATAGAAGTGGAATTGTGAATGAAAAAGGAGTCGTAATTGAGCATAAAATTATAAATTACTCCTTATTTTTGAATTCTTATCCTTTGTTTGTAGCCATGAGCCAGACCTTACATTATAAGCTGAATAAGTCCTATTGACCGAGTCTCAGTTGCCCAATATACTAGTGGAGAAGAGTTGCGAGAATTTAGCCTATGGACTGTTGATTGATGCTTTTAATGATTATGAATTTTGATCGAAACACGCACACACTACTATTCTTTGCATTTACCTAATTGTGAGTGTTTTTTATTCAATATCTTATATTTGATCCTATGCTATCCTTGAAAAGTCCTTATGATCTATGAATGTTTGAATTGAACTTGGATAAGGGTGTTTTGAACTTGAGTTGCGGAGATTGTGAGTTTATGCGGTTATTTTGTTATGACTGAAACTTTCAAGTGTTAGTAGGTGTGACATGATTGGATTTGATATTTTTAAAATCATTGCTGAGGCCATTGCTCCGTAATATTTCTTGACTATTCTTGTTGGTTTTTGAGAGAATGAGTTTTTGGAATTGAATTGTTTTGCTCGGGACTAGCAAAAGTCTAAGTTTGGGGGTATTTGATAAGTATATTTTATACACTTAATTTATATATGATTTTAATTATTAATTGTTTGTTTCGAGCAAATTTATGTGGGTGTTTTGTTGTTTTTGTGAGTGTAGAAAATTATTGATTTTATGTGGAAATGAGAGGAAAAAGGAGAAAAGAAGAATAAAAGAAAGGAAAAAAGAAAAGAAGAGAAAATTGAAGAAAAGAAAAGAAACGTACAGTAAAGAGAGGTTAATGGGCTTTTTGTTATTGGGCCAAGAAAGAATTCTTATCAGCGCTCCTTGTTAGCGCTTCTTCAAGAGCTAACGCGCAGAGTGTTGAAGACTAGAGAATTGGAAATTACGAGTTGAAGGCGCGCCCGCGCCGTCTATTGAGCGTCCGCCCCGTTGCTGATTTGGAAATTTTAATTATTTCGGGCAATAAATTCTTGGGCTTTTTGTGGGCTTTTGCTGAGCGATATAAAAGAGATTCTTTGTCAGACAACTTGAGGGGAGCCGCCACAATATTTTACATGCACATCAGAGAATTGATCGTGATTTGCTGGAGATTTTCTCGAGCTCAATTGAAGAACGAAGACGGAGTTCGATAGACCGGACACGGCATTGACGGCGGATTTGATTTCTTACTTTTATTTTATTCTGAATATGTTTGGATTTTTGAACATGTTTTGTTTTATTCAAAATTTTATTATGAACTAATTTTTATAGTCTAGAGGTCGGATGGAACCTGGTGTAGACATTGTCATGAATTCTTGATTTTATTGAATTGAGTTTCTTCTAGATTAATTGTTTTTTCTAGAATTGATTGTCTTTTTAATTATCTGATCAATAATTGATTTGTTATATTTATTTGAAATCATTGCTCGGGAGAGGGGATTTTGAATAGGACATTAGAATTACACTGCTAATTATTTATACAGCTCGGGAGAGTGTATGATTTTAACAGAGCTTTTAAAAAAGAACATTGGTTTGTGATAGATCACTACGATAAATTCTTAATAGGTATATTGGAATTTAATTGTAGTTGATAAACATTATTTGTTGCTCGGGAGAGGGAAATAATATACGTAAGTGTTCTTGGCTATTAATTGATTGGAATTCATGAAGATTAATCATTTAGGATTGACTGTTGTTGAAACTAGGTGAAATCTATACCTCTAGACCATTTTTCTCTGATTGATTTTTAATCTGAAAGTTGTGTGCGTGCTTTTAAATCATCTGATTATTTATTTTTATTGCAAAATTCTTGATTATTGATTTTCTAGATAAAGTTTAGACTATTTTAATTACAAGTACTAAATATTTTCATTTTACTCCCTGTGGGATCGATATCTGAATTATTCACTATATTAAAACTTGACACTCGTACTCTTGCGAGGAAATTTCACAACAACACTTGTCATGATCGATTCTTAATCGATGAAATATGTATTTATATATGTTTTTTGTTAGGCTTTTACTTTGGTACTGTTGGATCTTCTTGTCCTTTTTTGGGCAGAGATTTATCATCAGGTAATACTCGTGAACACAATAATTACATGGAATAACTTTTCTTGTCTTGACTGGTGTGTAAAATATTTTTTAGCTTGATTTTACATGAAGAATTGACTAACAATTCAATTGTTGTTCTTGGTCAGGCTAGAAGTTTGCCAACAGATAAACTGAGAGTTTTCTATATTTCGAGTAATTGCGCAATTTACTTTATACAGGTGACTTCCACATATTTTTTTGGGACATACATTGTGAATCACTACTAGCTCTTGGGTTTTAGTCGTGTGTGCATTTGTTTTGATTTATGGTGATTGTTACCATCTTCTCATCCAGTATTCTATCATGCGTGTATTTCTATAGAATGCCCATAAGATAATATGGGGCTTATGATGAATCCTACCTTTATATTAAAGCAAGAAAATTACGAAGGAAAATTTGGATCTATTGCCCAATTTTACTTCTTCCTTAATTGCCTCATATATTAGCATTTTCTTCCACATGTTAAGCTAGCTCTATAAATACCTGTGATCTCAACACGTATGTTTACATATAAATATATATAACACACTTGAAAATTTGTGGATTTGGATTGATTCATTAGGATAACTGATCCAGAACTTTATGAAGAACAGAGCTAGTCAGTTGAAAATATTTGGGGTAAATCAAGAATGAGTCTCATCGCGAGGGTTCAAATGGTAATCCGTTGTATGTGTATGTAAACTTTTCTGAATCTGGATTTAAAGGAATGCTATAATTATTTCTTCTATATGGATTAAATATGCAGTTTTCGAAGTTGAAATTAAGCCTTAGACTGTGGCTATGAATAATTATTTTTTCATTACTGAACTTTTTATCTTTACTACTGTTTTATTGTATTCTGTGTTGAATGCTAGTCTGAAACTTCAGACTTGCAGTTTCAGGTTCAAACTATTAGACAAAGTTATCTCTCAGAACGTTCGTCAAGCTTGAGAGGTGATTAATTGGAAAAGAAGGTTTCTTGAAATGATGCGGGGCTGGAGCTTTTGGATGATGAGGAGCATATTTTCAGTATGCGGATTATGTATTTGTTTCCATTTTACTTTTCTTCTTTGATGTTTGATTTATTGTGACATTCATAACCATGACTTTGAAATGTTATTCTTGTTTGCTGCTATTGTTCAGCACATTTCCAGTCCTCCAAATGGATTTAGCATTCTGAGAGTTGGTATGATCGCCGACTCCGGTTTGAGGCAGAAAGCATAGCGCAAATGGCCGAGATGAACATGAAGAATTCGATTATTTGTATATTTGAATGATTTTTGTTATATTTGAATGATTTATAATATTGAAATATTGTATATTATATTTAATTTTCAAAAAATTTGAATATTGAGTGATAATATTGAAAATTTGTTAATTATATTTTTTTTTGTTTTTATTTGAGAAAAGACAATGCTTTTTAAACGTTGTCGTAGGTGGAAAAAGCGTTGTCGTTACTAAAAAAGACAACGCATGAGATATTAGAATTGCAGATTTGAATATTTCTTAGATGGAATGAAATTTTTATAAACGGAGATTAGGGACACAAAATGATTGAGAATGAGATATTTGTGCCCTAATTCTCTTTAATATGAGATATGTTTTCTCGATGAATTTTTGAACAGGAAACATTCAGAAGAATGAACCTCGAACGAACAGTTTTGTTCTGCGACTGAAAGAATGGATGTCACTCCGACACCGATGGAAGCACTTTCGATGAGGTTTCAGTCGTTCAACCCACCGACTCTGAAGAGTAATGAGAATGCTGTGGAGTGCGAGAATTGGATATAAGAAATCAATCAGTTGTTTGATTATTGTTATTATTATTTTAGATTAGATGATTAAAATCCAGGTCCTCACACTTGAAGACCTTGGAACCATTTTTAATTGTTATGAATCCGATTTTTAAATTTTAAACCCAAATGAGGATCTGTTAATAATGTTTAGGTAGTAGATTAGCTTATTTAGATGTCGGGCTACTACAACTGGATTTCTCATACTTTCTTGACTTTCATGATGACGTGCTTGTTTAGCTTCTTGTACATGTTCATTATTTTCTGAATCGGATTAATCAAGATTATTGACATCGACATTGAATGGAGGAAACTCGAAATGGGGTGGCATGATTCTCTTTACCTTATCATTTCCTTTTTCATTGTCATCCCTACCACGACTTGATCCGGCTTCGGACATTGTACAAATATGAAATTGAACTATTGAAGAATATGAAATTGGAGTTATTATCAAAATAAATAAAAGAAAAAATAAATAAACAATCGAGACTTGATATTTTGAATATTTGATAGTGAAAAAAGAATTAAGAATTAGAGATGAAGAGGAAATTGTGTGAAAAAAAATGAAAAGATATGGGGTATTTATAAACCCAAAATTCCGAAAGAAAAAAAAACGTCCAACCCACCAGGTCCGGGTATGGGCCGACCTGTTGGGTCGACCGTTGATCGTCAACAACCCAGTAATCGTGGCCGTTGATTTACAAAATGACTTAATTTCATCGATCGATCGTTGATCATCAACGACCACTTAATCGTGGCCGTTGATTTGAAAAAATTCTCGCCGGGTCAAGTCGAACCACCAACCCGCCTGGTGGACTTGGCGAGTCATCAAAGTACATAGAATCTTGTAAATATGTTGATGGGGAGATAATCTAACATTTTCTTACTTCTAATATAATAAGTTGGTGTTAACTGCTATCACACAGTACATAGAATCCTGAAAAATGTCTCTAATCTCGAATGATAAAAGATATTATTCATACATAGGTGTATCTAATAAATTATTACAAAATATTCTAATAATTATTGTTGTATGTTAAAGTATCAATATGATTTGTTTCCATTTAAATTTACATCTTCATCTGAATAATTAGACTTTCATTTACGAATTTACATATATGAAAACAAAACAAATTAAAAAGTACTTATGTATCAGCATAAAATAATCATCAGCTTTACACATAAATTATTTATATAAAATATTTTCTCATTATTGGAAGTGTCATGTGATGGAGAAATGATAGCTAGCAAACTTTAACCAATCTGTGCATGACAACATTTTTTGCTTTAAAATTTTATCGGATATTTATTTGTGTTTTAATTGTGTAAGTTTTGTTTCCATTCATTAGCAAATGGCTGAGTTGTAGGCGGCTCATTTGTTTGAAATTTTCGCATAAATAATAATAATAATAATAATAATAATAATAATAATAATAATAATAAAAAGTATACTTGATTTGTCATACCAAAATCTGGACTTGTGCTATTTTACTCCTTATTCACAATTTCACAAGGGCCCCAGAGATTTCTTGGTTTAGTATGTATGTACCAAAGATTGGCCCACATATCTGCTGTAGTCTGATTCATCTTTTAAAGACCTTTACCAATCTCTCATGCTTTATGTTGGAAGCATGTACATAAGTTAAATTTTACTTTTGTTTTCTAGTATTTTGTTTCAAAATGGTTGAATTATTGTTGAAAAATGGCGAGGATTTGTGATAGAAGACATTAACGGTGAAGATTCCCTTCCATTATGTCACCGATTGTGTGTGATTTGTTGGCTTATAGAAACATTTTCAATCCCATATATTTTGTGAAAATAAAATCTTGATTTTCGAAAATTCGTGAGATTAAATTTTTGGTGCATGATTGTTGAACCCTCTAAAGTTGGAGCGTTTTTGGTCATCGCTTTCTCGAACCCCACTTGCTTCTGAAGGCCCCTTTGGTTGGTTCTTGACATTTCAAAGGGATTTTTTTTGAAGGGGTTTTGTAAGGGAACTGTAATCATTTGCTCAAACTGAAATTGGGTGCTGGTCATGTAGAGATCTTTGATAGAAATTCTTGTAAAAGAAGGGGTAAGTTGTCCCATGTTCTGGAAAGGATGAAGTCTGGGGCGGAGCTGGGAAACTGATTCAGTGGAAGCAAATGTCTGCATGGAAGCTGATTTTGCATCATCTGTTCTTCAGGCTCCCAATTTTGGTGGGTATTTTCTTTTACCAGCATCAAGATTTGTGCTCCAACATCTGAGATCTTTTTGATTAAGATTTTTGATGGGATTTTGCATTAGCTCTGAACTTTATTCGAGAATGTCACTGTGTTTCCCATCATCATTCAATTGTATAACAAATGGGAGTTTAAGTTGTTGTGTGAGTAAACATACAAAAGGGAAGAAAAACCCATCCCCTGTGAAGCTTCCAGTTGACAGTAACGTAAGTTTTCTGTCCAATAAATCTTCGAAAGACAGGAATTTCAATGGTCCCGTAACAAGTCAAGGCAGTGGGATTGGGATACTTGGAGGCGTTTCACTGGATTCCACACTTAATTTTGCTAAAAAGTTGGTGAATTTTAAGTTGGATGAGGGAGAAAATGGCCTCCCTTTTGTCCTTTGTTCAGATCCTATTCTGAGCAAGGAGCTTTTATCCCTTGAAAGAGGTTCATTTCCTATTGTTAATCCTGCAAAACCCACAAGTACACGTGTTGATCGAAGTTCAGTGGTTGAGAATTTAAGGTGTAAGAGAAGTTTTCTAGAGAAATCGGGAGTTTCTTGTATCGTAATGCCTTGTCATGTATTGAATTCTTGGTACGGCGAAATTGCCGAGGGATGTTCTGTTCCTGTCCTGAATATGGGGGTGTGTGTGGCTAATGAACTCAAGGAGGCTAAGTTGCGGCCACTTGAAGCTGGAAGCCCTTTGCGGATAGGTGTTCTCGCGACCAATATTGATATGGTGACTAGCTTTTATCAAGAAAATCTTGAAAATGAGGTATTCTGAGTTTGCCTCTTTCAACTGATTCATGAGCTTGAAGTAGCTTTATTCCTTAAATGATTGGCAAACTATAAGTTTGGTATGTTCTATATGTTGTGATTGTTCCTTTAATTTTGTGATACGTGCATTATTATTTTGGAATATAATAACAAATTCTAGATGCACAAGGGCAGATAAAAGGGGTGTCCTTCAACTAGTTAAGCGGTATCGAGGATTTTCAATTATTAAGAAAAGAGAAGACAGGAGACTTGATTGAATTTGGAAGGCGAAACTTGAATGCTTTTATGGATACCACTCTGTTTTAAAATTTTTTGTTTGTAGGGAGGAGGGTGGGGGGCGGTCCTCTCCCGCGCTTTGCCCTTGTTCCAGCCCTTCTCTTCCTTCCTCTTTGCTGTCAAGGTGACCACTATGGGCATGGTCAGCTAGTGAGCCTGGCAGTGTGTGTATATGTACCATTATGAGATTTCTGACTCTTTCTTACAAGTACCAGGTTGTATGATTTTAACAGATATTTGGAACCTGCAACATTGATAGAATTTACTAATCTCAGTACAATGGCATACACTCTGTCCCATAATAAAAGGTGATATTAATGTTTAGGGATTTGAGGTTATACTTCCGGACAAAGCAACCATGGAACATGCAGTGATCCCAGCAGTTGAAGCATTGAAAAGAAAAGACACAGAAGGAGCTCAGAATTTATTCAGAATTGCCTTGCAAGTTCTATTAGTGAGAGCTGTGAACAGAGTCATTCTTGCCTCAGATGAATTTCGGGGAGTTTTACCCCTTGACGATCCTCTGTGGCAAAAATGCATTGACCCGATTGATGTTTTAGCCCGATCGACCGCCATGTATTCTCAATCTGCTGGGAGGAGCAAATAGACCAAAAGTGGTAATCGGTAATTGAATGTCCTTCAGCATGCATTTTTATCAAGTACTAGTAATCTCATAGTTTTATCACTCTCTCATGAATTATTAATCATGCTCAAAGAATATGTATATAAAATGAATTTTTAAGGATTAGAGCATGAGATTGTTTAGAGTTGGTATATTATAGAAACTGCAGTTATGGATGCTGAACGATTTTTTTATTATTATACATGTCGCTGCATTATTTATGACACCCTTCTTGATTGATGCTTTAGCCCGGTCGACCGCCAAGTATGCTCAATCTTCAAGGAGGAGCAAATAGACCAAAAGTAAATAGATTTTAAATCAAATAATTATTAAGACAACTTAAAATTCATGTTAATTAACATGAACAATAATGTGGATTTCAAGTTTATGGTCTTACTTCACTAAACAAAAAAATACATTTAAAATCAAAGTTTAGACGAAAGAATTTCAAATTATGAATTTAAAATGTATTTAAATATATTTTTGTTGTCTAAAAAAATAACGTCATAAACATCAAATTTACATTTTAAATGTTTATATATAGTGTTTCATATTAATTAAAATAAATTTCAAGTTTATTCAATAATAATGTCATTTGAAATTTACATTGTTTTATGCTAATAATATATAAATAAGTAATGTAAGAATTTAAGATTTTATATATTTTTATTATTAATAATAAAACTATAGTAACTATAAAAAACAATAAAAATATAATAAAAACTTGATGAAAATCATCATTCCAAACGCCATAATAAAAGAATTTTAAATTTGAAGTAGGATAAACAGAATGCATATCTTCGAACAGAGAGCCACGTTCATTTTTCTTAGCAAGTGGCACGTTGGGTTCGTTCCTGATTGGAAAGGGGAAAAAAGAAAATAAAAAAGAGAGAAGTCGGAAAACGAGATTTAAAAAAAAAAAAGAAAAAAGAAAAAAAGGGAGAAGGCAAGTGAGAGAGAAATTTCCTATCTGTAATTCTGTATAGGGATTTCTTCTCGGATTTACGGACTATTTGCTATGTGATTTTTAAACCAAAATTATATGTTAGCTTATGCTTAATTTAATTAAAATCCAAAAGCTACTCATATGGTGATTATAAATCTCCATAACTGATTATAATAAAAAAGTCAATGTTAAAATGACTCTAATCACTTATTTATCAAATACTACCTAATTTTGATTTTTAGATTTTCACATTTGTATCCAAACACTACCAACTTTTAATTTTTCTTAAATTTTTTATGATCTATAAATTTAATCACTTCTACAAAAATATAATTTTTTGTAAACACTCCGTTAGTCTGGGAGTAAAATCAACCATGGATCTAGAGGAAACTAGCAAGAAGAGTAAACGCGTTGCAATTTTCATCGTGCATTCCAGCGGATTTGGCCAACTATGGACATAAGAGGCTACTGGGGAAGGTTTTTTCATCCAAAGCTATCAATAGAGAAACCTTTCAAAACGCATAGATTATAGATATTTGAAAATTATGTGTTTCAAGTGTTGTAAATAAATAGTTGTATTTGTAGTACCATAAAAAAAGTATCATAATCGTATTATATGTTGATTTCTCGTATCCATATTTACAAAAAAATATTCCTGAAGTAAGTTACAAAGGTTTTATAGATTTAAATGATAAAAGTTTTGGGGACAATTAGATATATGACATTCCTTCCCATTTTCGTTTGAATTTTGACCTTCTTTAGCACAATTTTTGATAATTAACCTTCAATTAGAATTCTAATCCCAATTTTTCCAAATTTTCCCCGGCCTTCTGAAACACAATTGTCTAACCCAATTTTTTTTTTTTTTTTTTCTTTTCTAATCTCCTTCCACCCAAGTCCATTAACCATGCTTTCCTATCTTCCAACTATTATCTTTTTATATTTTGTATTAAAAATATTTAATCATTCTCCTCTGTCATAAAACGCTAAATCATGTTCATCTTTTCTTCTACTTGTTTCCGAAGCATCGAGACCTCTCTTTTCTATCTCTAGTATATTGTTTTTGGCAATCTATTTTTCTAACCAAAAATTTATTATTTTATTCATTAATCGCATGAAGAGGAAAAAAATAATACAAAAATATGAGACTAAACGTTCATATAGTTTTTTGAGAACTAAAAGTTCATAAATGATAATGCATGTATTTAAGAATTTGGATGCAAGAGACAATTTAAAGTAGGGTTTTTTTTATTTCTAATGTAAATTAAAAAATAAATTTCAAAAATAACGTAAAATTAAAAAAATTTCACAAATACTGTAAAACGCCAAGTCTGATAGCGGACGTTTTGTACACGTAGGTATCGTCCTCTGCCACCGCCACGGGCGCGGACGCTGCCCAATTTAAAATTATTTCGGTCCTCATTATTCTGCTGCCCCACCCACCTCTGTTATCAGAAACAATTTGGTTCCTCCATTATTATCTCTACACATTTCTTCCTCCTCTTCTCAATTTTAGTTTATTTGACAGTAGATTTCTCCGTCATCGTTTGTCCGATTGCAAATTCGAGAGTAGTTTTGGAATCCTTGCAACGAGAGTTTTTTTTTTTACACCAATTTTTCGAGTTTTCTTCGCCATCTCGGAAACATCGTCCGATCAATCGTTTTTTTTTTTCACCGTTGTTCATCGCCGCCGATCGTTGTTCAAGCTAGGAATAAAATATTTAGGTTGGTTGGAGCTCTATTTCAAAATTTGAAGGTAAATTCGAGATTATAGTTTTGAAATTTGGGTGTTTTGGTTTAATTGATTTACTATAATTGAATATGTTTGATTGTTGTTTGTAGGTACTTAAAAAAAAGCCATTTAAAGGTATGAATTATTTTTCAGAATTTTTTTAAGCATTATTTGGAATTTTAAGTTTATTTTAATAATATGTTTTAGTATATATTTCAAATTTCTTCTTTTTTATAATTAAATATATTATATTAATATAATAAAAATTAAATGTATTAATAATAAAGAATAGTTAAGCTCCCTTCCTCCAAGACTCAAATAATTATTTTAAATTTTATTGATAATATTTATTTATTTAATTATTCAAATTTGTAATTAATTTACACTAATTACACCTAAACTACCTTCTAATTACCCTACCCTATTCACGTCCAAACCCTTCCCATCCGCCTCCACCCCCTTCCACCTTCATTTTCACGTTTCCACCAAAAGTCCAGAAGCATAAATCTTATAATATATATAAATATAGAATTATATATATATATATTAAAATACTATAATATATATATATATAAACTTTATTATTGTTATTGTTATTATATTAGATATATATGCATATATATTACCTTATTATTGATATACTATATAAATATAGAATATATTATATATATATATATATATTAAAATACTAAAATATATATATATAAACTTTATTATTGTTGTTGTTATTATATTAGATATATATGCATATATATTATCTTATTATTGATATACTATATAAATATAGAATATATATTATTACATTGAAATATATATATATATATATATATATATATATATATATTTTATTGTTATCGTTATTTATATTAAATATGTGCATATATAGACATATATTGTTATATGCATAGATTAAAATTTATTATATTTTATTTTATTTTTATGTTTTGTTATTTTGTAATTTTATAATATGTGTTTATTGGTTTGCATTATATAATTGTTAGTATATTTGTCAGGATGACAACAAATCGAGGGCCAATAGATTTCAGTGTGCTATATTTACAAGCAACACATATGTCGTCAGAAGTTTCCACAAAAACAATTGATGACATAGTCCGAGTTAAACGATCCGATAATTTGATTTGGCAGTTATTTAATGATCATGGTTTGCACAGTCGTGTGATTGCATATTTAAATAACATGGGGTTTTATGGTGTTTTGCTGTGTGGATCTCAGCAATATGATAATCATTTAATTATTGCTTTGGTTGAACGATGGCGACGTGAAACACATACCTTTTATTTTAGATGTGGTGAAGCAACCATCACTTTACAGGATATTTCCATTATTTGGGGTCTGCCTATTGATGGTGAGCCTGTAATTGGTATAGATGTTTCACACAGAGTTGAAGAGTGGCAGCATATATGTTTGAATTTATTGGGATTTACGCCACTGACGTCGCATTTCAAAGGTGGTCACTTATCGATGACCGCTTTATATTAGCATTGCATGGCTGCACATATCGATGATAATAGTCCAGAAATAGATGTCGTAAAATATACCCGTTGTGTAGCATTAATGATTATTGGAGGAATCATGGTTCCAGATTATCAAGGAGGATCTGTTAGATTGATTTTTTTGCAACTACTTCGGGATATTGAACGCATCAGATCTTATAGTTGGGGAAGTGCAGTTCTGGCATTTCTATATCGTGAGTTATGCAATGCAACACGGATATGAAAAGCTATAATATCCGGCTCTATTTATCCTACAGGTATAAATTTTTAAGTTAATCTAATATCATATTATAATAATTTTTAATTTAATTTATTACTGATGGCAGATATGGGCATGGAGCAGGATTACATTTGTTAATCCTGATATGAATGGATTATCTCTGATTGTGCGTCAAAATGAATTCGAGGAAAATATTCCATATACTCCTTATGGTGCACGGTAATATTTGAAAAATATTAGCATTGTATAAATTACAAATTTATTTTGTAATAATTTTAATAATATTTTTTTATTGTAGGTGGTCAAATGTGTTTAGTTACACTTATTCACCAACGCACGCTGTTAGAATTATAAGGGATTGCTTCGATTGTATGACTAATGTCGAGGTGTGTTATTGGATTATTGAAACTTTAAAATAATTATATTAATTTATATTTATTAATTAAAATTGATTTTATTATTATTATGCAGTTTAACTGGATAGTTTACAACAAAAAAGATGTTGATGTTAAAGCGATCATTAGTACATATGATAATAGAATCTGGCGATGTGTTTGTCCTCTGATTTGTTTTGATATTGTGGAGATGCATCATCCTGATCGGGTCTTGAGGCAGTTCAAAATGCGACAATCTATTCCTAGGCCTGCAGTTGACAACGATAACCTACACAATGTTAATAGAATAGGTCATCGCAACACAGATTGGAGAGAGTATCATAAAGATGCAATTATTCTTTGGAATGGAAAATTGAGTAATGTTGCCCGAGGCGAACGCCACGGAAGATCTAGGCAAGTCGATGATGATTACTTTCCATGGTTTGATCGCATTACTGTACGGTTTATATCGCCTGCAGTAACTGGGCTTGGTTTTAGGCCATATCAGTCGAATTTAGATATTGGCGGACACAATAATATTCCACAAAATTTTAGTGTGCCATCCCCTGATTCGCATCAGTCATCATCGGGGTTTGTTCCTCCTCGGCCATCTGGTGAGTTCTACAACGCGGGTCCATCTGGTGGGTTCTACAACGCGGGTCCATCTGGTGGGTTCGACAACGCAGGGCCATCTAGTGGGTTGTATAATACCAGACCATTCGATGGATTTTACAGTGCAGGACCATCTGGTTCATATGTTGATGTCGGTTATCATACTCCATTTTGTGAAAATATCCAAAGTTTTACAGATCTTCTTAATACTGGTCAACGCAATACTCTGGCTCCTGAAAGAAACGTTCCGTCACCTGTAATATTCCCTAGTTATTCAGATGAGCAACAAGAGAGGACTGACGAAATTGTTGATGCTCCTGTTGTGCATAGAGGACAACGTAGACATAGACCACCTGCTTGTGGTACCCGTGGTCATTTGTATAACTGCAATTGTCATGAACAATCATGATATTTTTTTTTGTGTTATAGTAATTGATAATTAGTTATACACGGGATGCCGAAAATTATCCATTTACCACATGAACAATCTGTTGTTGATATTCTCAACACTTGCATGTGTTGTCCGCGACTTGGCCTTCCTTCGGTCGCAACCTGAGCAGTTTTTGATCGTACATCATATTTAACAACACGATGTTCACTAGATTTCTTTGCCCATTCCTCATACTTTCGCCGTGCATAATCCGACCACAATTGATTTTCCTGAACCATACGTTGACCTTTCGTCACACGTTCAATGAAGTATTGGACACATCTCAGAAGGGTCAAGTGTACTATTGCGGATATAGGCAGTCTACGAGCTCCCTTCAACACACTATTTAAGCACTCGGACATGTTGGTCGTCATCATTCCACGACGCCAACCTCCGTCATGGGCCATACTCCATTTTTCCTTTGATATTCCATCCAAATATCTGTGTGCCAAAATATTTTTGTTCTTAATTGCCTCCATTATTGCATCAAATTTACAAACTTGATGTTGACTCCCTGCTTCCCAGCATAAATCTTTCAAATGCACATCTTTGAACCTGGAATTAAAATTTGAGCACACGTGCCGCAAACAAAAACGATGCACACCTTGTGGAGGTTTGAAATATGGTAGATCTTCAACGGCTCGCACGATTCCCTTGTGCCTATCAGATATTAGACACACACCATTTTTGCCACATACAACATGCCGTCCAACATTTTCCAAAAACCATTTCCAGGAATCAGATGTTTCTTCATCCACAATTGCAAAAGCCAATGGTAGAACTTGATTGTTAGCATCCAGAGTGACAGCGATCAACATTTTGTGTTTGTACTTTGTGTACAAATGTGTACCGTCGACACTAATGATTTTTCGACAGTGTCGAAATCCATTAGTACACGGCTTGAACGCCCAAAAACAATAGTTCAATGTTTTTATTTCTTCATTGTTTCTGAGATGCTTCCAGTCGACAATTGTTCCAAGATTGTATTTGCAAAGAGCACGCATATATTTCGGTAGTAATTGAACAGAGCTCTCCCAAGTTCCATAAACAATTTCCACTGCACGTTTCAGACTCCGTCACGCCTTCGTATACGAGATTTGATATCCATATTTATCTTTCACACTCTCTATTATATATTTAATCTCGTACGAAGGATCACATCGTACAATGCCCAATAGTGTATGTGCAACCATATCACTATTCAAGTTGTGATGATCTATGCCGACGTTGGTTGATATGCATGTATGAGGCCCACCATATCTGGTTATTTTCCAATAACCTGTTTTCTCCTTGAAAGATGCGCGAAGACCCCAACGACATCTGACGGTGGAAGAATCATTTTTGCATTGAATTTTCCACAAAATGCGTGTGCTCTCAACAACAAGATATTTACGCCTAGAAACTCTGACCGAATAATCCTTCACAGATGCAATCAGATCTTTTTTATCCTTGAAAACCATGTTTACACATAGTTCTCCTCTCTCCTCATTATAGTATCTTGTCCGCATGTCATGAGGTACGCCAATAG
This sequence comes from Henckelia pumila, assembly GCF_033568475.1. Taxonomy (NCBI): domain Eukaryota; kingdom Viridiplantae; phylum Streptophyta; class Magnoliopsida; order Lamiales; family Gesneriaceae; genus Henckelia; species Henckelia pumila. The sequence goes on from NC_133121.1 coordinate 62,516,946, forward strand.
AATCAGGAATCTCTTCTCCAAAATATGTATTAAAAGAAGATGGCATATCAGAAGTGGTAGAAAAGAAAGGAACATCTTGCCTCTGTAATTTCTGACGAGGTGGTGGACGAGATGATGTTCCCTCATCAGTATTTTCATGGATATTCACATGTACATCATCATTCACATCTTCAACATCGTCATCATCTTCTTCCTCAGACTCCTCGTATGACATCTCTGGCTTTGTATCGCTTCTCTGGACATCTTCGTTTTCACTCCTAGGATCATCAACACGTGGCACAAAGTTTTGAATTTCTGAATTCCAATTTGCTTCACCAGAATTTTGTTCCCAAACACGTGTACTTTGCGGCCAACTTGCAGGATCAGGTTCGCATGTGCCGGAGATATATTGATCCCACGATCCACTTTCAGGATAAATATACATGTTGTCCATTCCTTCAGTGACATGTAAAATATCCGATTCTTGGTCGACATGACCAATGTGATGGTCAATTTGGTTTGCTTCCACATACAAATGCAATATACGTATATTGGGAGATTGCATCATAAACTCTAAAGCGTTGTCATCGACAAGATTGACTTGAATTTCATGCCAAGATGAATTTTCCATGAAAGAATATTTCGTTGACAATTTGAGAGTAAAAGTAGTTGGATCATTCCTCAATATTTGATGCACAGCTTCAACCAACTCGGACAAAGTAATGGAACGTAGAACTCGCATCGGTCTAGTATAAGAAATACTATACACAATCGATCCACTATCCACAATAATATAACCACCAAAATATAAAAATATATCAATGTTTTCCATTATCGACATGATTTTTTGAAATAAAAATGAAAAACGGATAAAAGAAACGAGAAAATTTTAAAGAGATTGATATTTTTAGGAGTGATATTCGAATAACATTTGTGAATATATATATATATATAGTAATATATACGCGTATAATTAATTGTTTACGCGTTAAATTAATTATTTATGCATTAGATGATATATTTAATTGTTTATGCGTTAAATTATTTTATTTTACGCGAAAATACTACGCAAATGCTATTCCCAACACGTTTTCTTTAATTATTTTAAATGTTAAATAATTTAAAATAATTTTAAATTGGGCAGCGTCCGCGTCCCGTGGCAGCAGCGTCCTCCGCCATGGGGCGCGGACGCTGCCTAATAGGCAGCGTTCGCGCCTCGTGGCAGAGGACGATACCTACGTGTACACGAACGTTCGCTGTCAGACTTGGCGTTTTACACTATTTGTGAAATTTTTTTAATTTTACGGTATTTTTGAAATTTATTTTTTAATTTACATTAGAAATAAAAAAAACCCAAAGTAGATAATTAAAATCAATTTTATAATTCTCTTTAAATGAGTACATTCAACACATGCATGTAGGCGTAAATTCAATTTTAATTTTGGTAAAGGCATAGAAAAGATAATATTTTTAGTTTCAGATGTTGTTGGTTATCTTTAGCATTTTTGTATTCTTTTTTTTTTTAGTCGGGAAGACATTTATTATAATTGAGTTTTAAACTCGAGACCTCATCCCAAAAAATATTGATAGATTATGATTTACTGAGATTATTATCGAATTCTAAATATCACGGACGAAGCTTGCCCAGCTGTCCACACTGTGTAGCGACCCAACCCGGATCCACTTCCTAATCAGAGTTAAGAGCATAATTAAGCATGCATTAAAATAAGGACAATTTGCTAATAAATCCCCAAATGCAAACATGTTGTGCTTTGGGATCCCTAGTCATAAAATGTGGTACAAAACAATACAAGATGTAGTACAAAACCATACAAGATGCGGTACAAATTAACAATAAATGTGGTACAAACAAATGGCTAGGAAGTGCAGAACAAAAAATGTTTGCATTGGGGATTTTCGAGCAATTTGCACTTCAAATAAATCGCTACGGAAGTCTTAAATAAAAGCAGACCGGCAGAATACACCCGGTTAAACAAATTCGATTATACAACTCAATCGAATAAATAAGCCTAAAGGGCAAAACCTACAGCTAATCCTGCTGTCTTCACTGGTCACTGGCTACTCTAAGCTCCTGGTGCTCAATCCCGCACCTACACCTGCCCTGTCGAATGGGGTGTCCAGATACACAGAAAAGACTGGACGTGAGCTCTAAGCTCAATACAAAAGTACGGGTAAAACATACAAATATGATGCATGCAAATGACAGGATATCCATATCTGAGATAACTGTATACAACTGCTCAGTAATGGCACCTAGGACATGAGTGGTACACCCCGGGGAGCAAACCCTGCGTACACTGCTCATTCTTACAGGACGTGGACCGTGTCCCCTAGATGCTAGTACCAGCCCATACCCGTCGGTAGCAAAGCACTAGACATCAACCGTCCAAACAGGGCTGAGCGGCCCTACATGGCTCATCTCAAAAGATGTATAGGCACAATATGATATGCACATGCCGCATAATAATATGACACACAATTGAAACATATAAGCATGCAAAACCCGCTGGCTATCTCATTCAGTACTTACGTACCTTTCTACAGGCAGTCCTAGCAGTCCCACTCTAGGTTCTAAGCCTACATCAGCTCTACAATGCAAATACCCATGCATAATTAATTAAGCTCTAAAAGCCTTAACTAAACTATTACATACTCCTAAATAATTTAAGGAGACCATAGCTATACCTGCGTCCGTCGTCAGCCCACTGATGGCGACTATCCTGCAACTAGGGGCACACCCCTGCTGCAACTCCACAGCCTTGAGCACGACTCCACTACACGAGCACTGCTCTGCTACTATGTCAGACACTGTCTGACTATACTAAAAATATATTTCCTACTCCAACTCTAAAATAAGAGTACCCAAAGCCCTAAAATAGAGCCACGTGGGTGAAGGAGAGGATTTCGAAATTTGCACGAATGAGGAGCTCGGACCTCATTTTTATAGAAAACGTTCGGGCCGTCCAGTCACGCCTTCGGAGCATCGGATCTGCTTCGGGCCATCCGATCATCTCATCGGATCGTCCGATCTCCGCCATGCGTCCAACCAATCGTATGCAACCATACACCTGTCATGAACACTGTTCAGATGGTCCGATCTCGCCCTTCGGGTCGTCCGAACCCTACCCGGATGACGTCACCAATGACATAAAATTTTATGGACAGCTGGCCGCATGGGTTCGGATCGTCCGAACCCACTTCGGATCGTCCAAAGCCTTCAAATCCTCCGAAGCCTGGATCCGTCCATGTTCGGATCCTCCGAACTCAAGTTCGGAGCGTCCGAACCTCCCGAACCTTACCCACCATTTTTGAGTTTCCTGGATCCATTTCTGAACTCCATTAATCCATTTGAAATTTCCTTAATTATGTTTTACTTAATCCAAATATGATTACACGATTAATTACTCATTAACCGTTAATTTTGGATACGGGTCACTACATTCTCCCCCCCCCTTAAAATATTTCGTCCTTGAAATCTAAGGTAAACCTCGAGAATGTACTAGAGACCCTTGCTCAAGTGTCTGGTCGAATAAATTCCGACACACTCAGACTCTTGTCGAATTCCCTCTAAGCTTCATTAATGCTGAATCGCATTAACATCTCCCCAACTGAAGATTACTGCGCTGCTGGTTGACATTCAAACTTACTTGGCACTAATATGTCACAACACTGATACGTCTTCCATACTGACCACGATCTTTCTGATCACAAAGGATACAAACACCCGCTTGATCGAGATCATCATCCCAAGGGATATCTTAGACTGACGAAGAATAATCATAACCTGACTGGTTTACTGCATTCATCGAATTTCCAACTAGATCTAACCATTTAATGGTTCCAAAAGTTCTCTGTGTTCAACACCCCTAATCAGGAAACACCAATCCCAACACTGTGCTGTCACAACAATTTTTGAATTTCTTCTCAAGAGAATTTAGTTGCCACACAGTCATACTTCAACATAACTTCTTATCACGATTTCCTAGACTGGTCATCCTCCCCATGTCTTACCGAAGCAAATAAGCTTTCCAAGCAATACTGGGAATCCAATACCATGTCCAGTGCGAATCATAGTTCACGTTTCTCAGAATAACTCAACACTATGCCTTGATGAAAACTACCATCGTTCACCGATAATGACTCTAAGTCATCTCCTAGCCATTGGACTGTGAAGCCACGCATACATTGCAATAGAAGTTATCACACCTCTGATGATCTACATCATCTCGACCATAGGTTATTCACCCACAATTTCAATCGATAAACATCCTCCTGATTGTTATACATACTCGCAATTACTGTACGCTCATCAATACTAAGGTAAGCTTCCACCAATATGCTCAACTGGGACATTCCACAGTACATAGACATATGGAAATGCTTCCTGTTACGTCTCGAAACTCGACAGTTACATGCGCCTGATATAATTCAACTCGGAGTCTCTGGTGATACTATCATCGCTCGTCCCAACCTACCACGGTTGAACATAAGGATTCTGGAAACTAAATCCCAACGGATTCTCAACAGTCAAATTGCTCCTTTGCTGAAGGCATCGGCCTTAGCGCTGAAAGGACTAATTCATCTATTCCCTAGTCACTCCGGGGAAACACTTATGCTCGAAGTAACTTGTCACACAACACCTCTGACTATCGTCCATTGCTAAAGCGCAATATCCTTGACAAACAGTCTGCACGGATGTGACTCACTGACTGGAAATAACAAAGTTGATCCGTCACGATCTTGCAAAATCTTTGATCCCAAGGGCAAACCTCGTTGGCTACTAAGTCGATCCTTGACTAACTCAGGAACCTTAGAGATATCGCACATCACTCGCTGAAAGATTAGTGACACCACCTGCTGGATCTCGAGAACTAGATCCCAGTTAATTTCACAACTCACGATCAGACAACTGATGCCCATACGAGTACACAATTCTTGTTGGATCTCAAACACAACGGTTGTGAGACCTCGGTTCTAAACATCTAATTAAGGAGTAAACAATAATTAAACATCCAAGATCTAAGAACTAAAATCCAAGCAAAGGAATTTTTTTTTTTTTTAAGAGGGCCGCGCTCGGGCGGCCAAAAACCGCCGCTCGAGCGCGCCCTGGACAGAGGCGCTACTGAGTTCTCAGAGTGGGGTGCGCTCGGGCTGCTAAAAATTGCAGCTCGGGAGCCCCCTAAACCAGAAACTGGACAGCAGAAACATGCTTTGCAATTCCATCTAAAACTATGCCAATGTAATCCAAATCAACACATACATTATAAATGCAGTTCCTCCGATTAATACATGAAGTTCTAGAGTTTAACAACTACTCCAAAATAGAACATGCCACGATAACAACACGGCAAAGCTTGCATGACAATACAACATAATAATGAAGTTCGTTATCTAAACATGTTCTAACAACACTAGGTAGACGTGCTGACACGACTTCTAAACCGAGTCTCACAGCTACAACTTTCTCTCGGAGCTAACCATGCCTCTTCTGACTTGATCCTGCCCCACCTGTTGCCAAGTACACATACAAAACAAAAAAACAGCCGGATAACCGGTTTGAACGACATTCCCAGTAAAAGCAACATAACAATTAATACAACAATCAACATGCTTTCAATACAACAATTAAATTAATAACAACATAATGAATGCATGTCTTTTAAACCGGGATATCAATCTGATAAACAAGGGATTGCTGCTGTGCTTTTGGGATCCCGAGGATAAGATCACGTAACAACTCACCGACTCTCCCAATCGAGGTGGTGCCACGTATCTCACTCCTCTAGACTTTGAGCAACTATAATGAGTATGCTAGCACTAGGCGAAACGACTACGACCTAGGCCACTCAATTATAGTTCCCAAACGTCTAATCAAAAAGGGCGGTTCTGCCCGCTGAAAACAAGATTGTCTCAAGATGAATGCATAACAAAAACATAACACATAAGCCATTTAACAAAAGCCAATACAATCAAAAAAGACACAAGTTCCTCATGCTAGAACAAGTGTAAATGCAAGTATGTGATTTCAAAGGGGAAAACTCGAGAACCACAGTCCCGAGTATGCTATCCCGCTACGATGACTGCTTTTACCTTTCAATGCAGTAGCTTCCAACTCTGGATACGCTACAAAAGAGACTGTATCAACAACTATACAATCTAACAACAACAAGGCAACGGTTCAAGGAAATTCTCTATACCGTTCTTTGTTCAAATCTCGGAAACGATCAAACAGCTGCTAACTCTGGGCTTGATACCTCCAAACGAATCTGTACGGTGACAAATGAATGATCAATAACCAAGATCAATTTAAGCCAAGTTCCAACAACTCAAAAACGGTTCTAAATCCTCAAAACTCAAACCGACGGCATAACGGCTATAAACTGAACAAACCGACAACGCAGACAGCAGTTCAATAGCGATATCAACTCAATTCAATGCTAATACAACAACAACAAGACAAACCCAACAAATCTCAAAACTCACATTTTCGAAAATAGCTTCCAAAAATCATAACAATTCCGAACGTCGCTCTAATTCAAAACCGACAGATAATAAACGATCAGAACTCCGCCAAGAACAACATACTAGAATCTAGATCTATTCTAACAACCTCCGAAAAACAAAACATATCTGATCGGAGAAATACTTACGGTATAACGGAGCTCTCACTGCAGTGATTACTAATCTGCCTTCAGAAATAATTTCTAACGGCCGGATCGAGCTCGGGAGGAAATATGGAAGCTTGGAAAAGCTTGAAGGTGTCTTCAATGGTGGAGCACGGCTAGGGGAGGAAGATAGAGTGCCAAGAATAGTCAACCCTTGCTAGATATTATAACAATTTCAATATTTGCGTTTTAGTCCCTGAAAAATCCAATTTTTGCAAAATAGACCCTGATCAAAATCAAGTCGGCTCGTTAACTCTGGAAACTCTGATTATCTCGAATAAGCTCAATTAAGATAAAAACGGGGATTTACAATTCTCCCCCACTAAGAAGAGATTTCGTCCTCGAAATCAACGAGAACCACAACTCATAAGATAGAATAAAGAACTAAAGACAGTAAGAAGAACTCACGTCAACTGAATAACTCTGGAAAACACTGTCTCATGTCAGACTCTGTCTCCCAAGTCGCTTCCTCGACTCCGTGACGGCTCCACTGTACTTTCACTAATGAAATCAACTTGGTTCTGAGTTGCTTCTCTTTCCGATCAAGGATCTGAATCGGTCGTTCAAAATAGCTCAGAGTCTCGTCTAACTCGGCTTCGTCAGGCTGAAGGATGTGAGTAGGATCTGGATGATACTTTCGCAGCATAGAGACGTGAAAAACGTTGTGAATACCAGATAAAGACGGAGGAAGTGCAAGTCTGTAGGCAAGATCGCCTATCTTCTCAAGAACCGTACGACCCGATGAATCTCGGAGATAACTTCCCTCTCTTACCGAATCTGACAGTGCCTCTGAACGGAGAAATTTTAAGGAAAACGCGGTCTCCCCGCTCAAAACTCAGAGGTCTACGTCTGACGTTCGCATACTTCGCCTGTCTATCTTGAGCTGACTTCATTCTGGTCTGAATGATCTTAACCTGCTCTGCCATATCTCTAAGCATATCCGGTCCCAAATCTGGTGACTCGGACAAGTCATCCCAAAACAATGGAGATCGGCATTTCTTACCGTACAATGCCTCAAAAGGCGCCATACCGATACTCGTTTGGAAGCTGTTGTTGTAAGAAAACTCGACAAGAGGCAAAGAATCCTGCCAACTAGTGCCAAAATCTAGCACTACCGCTCCCAGCATATCCTCTAACGTCTGGATAGTCCGCTCTGACTGTCCATCGGTCTGAGGATGATAAGTTGTACTCAGATGCAATCGAGTACCAAGTGCCCCCTGAAGACTGTGCCAGAAGTGAGAAGTGAATCTAGGATCTCTGTCTGAAACGATCGACTTCGGCACACCATGCAACCTCACAACATTGCTAACATACAACTTAGCCATCTGATCATGACGATACGTCATCCTGTACGGAATAAAACACGCAGACTTCGTCAATCGGTCGATCACTACCCAAATGGCATCGCATCCTCGAACGGATCGTGGTAGCTTCGTGACGAAATCCATGGAAATGTGATCCCACTTCCATTCAGGAACAGATAGACTGTGCAACAGACCTCCTGGTCGCTTCCGTTCTGCTTTCACCTGTTGACAATTCAAACACCGAGATACAAACCTCGCTACGTCGCTCTTCATTCTCTTCCACCAAAACTGGTTCTTCAGATCGTTGTACATCTTACGACCTCCAGGATGAATACTAAACCGACTGCAATGAGCCTCTCGGAGAATACGCTGTCTCAACTCCGAAATATCAGGCACAACAATACGGTTATTCACGAACAAAACATCATCTCTAACCTGGAATTCAGACTGATGACCCGATCTGACTTTCTCTACTGAAATCTGGATGCTCGGCTCAGACTTCTGTGCTTCTCTAATTGCAACAAGCAACTCTGGCTCGGCTTGAATAGCAAACACTCTGATAGTCTCCCTATCTATTTCAAACTCCAAACCAGAAGTGCAACAATCATCGATCAACTGAGAAACACCAATAGTAGAAAGAGATAAAGAACAAAGCTTTCGGCTCAAGGCATCTGCAACTACATTAGACTTTCCCGGATAATACTTGATTTCACAGTCGAAATCCTTCAACAGATCTAACCATCTTATCTGTCTCATATTTAGCTCTGCCTGTGAAAACAAGTACTTAAGGCTCTTATGGTCAGAAAAGATCTCGAAAGACTCACCATAAAGATAGTGACGCCAGATCTTCAGAGCAAAGACGATCGCAGTTAGTTCAAGATCATGGACCGGATAACGAGTCTCGTGCGGTTTCAGCTGCCTCGATGCATACGCTATCACATGCTTATGCTGCATAAGAACACAACCCAAGCCTCGGTTAGAAGCATCACAATAGACTGTGAAACCTCCAGTACCCTTCGGAATAGAAAGAATTGGAGCACTGGTCAGTCTTCTCTTCAGATCAACAAAGCTAGCCTCACAATCTGGAGTCCAAACAAAAGGCGCATTCTTCTGAGTTAGCTGGGTAATAGGCTTGGCAATAGACGAGAAACCCTCGATGAAACGACGGTAATAACCAGCTAAACCCATGAAGCTTCAGATCTCCGGCACTGAAGTAGGTCTAGGCCAATTCATAACCGCTTCAATCTTGCTGGGATCGACAGAAATCCCATCTTCAGAAATAATATGACCGAGAAAGACAACTCGATCTAACCAAAATTCGCATTTCGACAGCTTGGCAAACAACTGCTCAACTCGCAAAATCTGCAGTACGGTCCTCAAGTGCTCTGCATGGTCAGTACGGTTCTTTGAGTAGATAAGAATATCATCGATAAAGATAATGACGAACTCATCTAAATAACGCTGAAAGATACGGTTCATCAAACCCATAAAAACCGCTGGGGCGTTAGTCAAACCGAACGGCATGACTATAAACTCAAAGTGACCATACCTCGTCCTGAATGCGGTCTTAGGAACGTCTTCCTCTCGCACTCTCAACTGGTTATAACCTGACCTCAGATCAATCTTAGAGTAGACAGAAGAACCCTGCAGCTGATCAAACAAGTCATCTATTCGGGGTAAAGGATACCTGTTCTTAACTGTAGCCTGATTCAATTGACGGTAGTCGATACAGAGCCGCATAGAACCATCCTTCTTCCGAACGAATAGAACAGGAGCACCCCAAGGCGATACACTAGGTCTGATGTATCCCTTGGCAATCAAATCCTCAAGCTGCTCCTTCAGCTCTCTCAATTCAACAAGTGCCATACGATAAGGAGCTTTTGAAATAGGTTGAGTACCTGGCACTAAGTCAATGCTGAATTCGATTTCTCGAATAGGTGGCAATTCAGGAACATCTTCCGGGAACACATCAGCAAATTCTCTAACCACCGGTAAATCTACCAAAGCTGGGCTAGATTTCAGTACATCAACTGCATACACCAAAAATACTTCTGCACCTTTCTGTATCAAACGAGTCATAGATAACACTGAAATCAAAGGAATTCTAGATCGAGAACCCTTACCAAAGAATTTCCACTCGTCTGCCATTTCCGGTCTGAACCTGACAACTTTCTGGAAACAATCGACTGTTGCCCTGTACTTGGTTAAAGCATCTATACCGACAATACAATCAAAATCTGACAGTCCAAGTACAATACAGTCAAATTCTAGAAAATTTCCCTCAAAACACAGTTCACAGTTCCTGACTAAACGGACAGAAACAATTCCTCCACCCAAAGGTGAAGTAACAGCTACTACTGTAGGCAATAACTCAGTTGGAAAAGCATGCAATAATACGAATTTCTCAGAGATAAAGGAATGGGAAGAACCTGTATCTATCAAAACATGAGCAGAATGACCAAAAATCAAACAGTTACCTGCTATAACATCATCAGGTGCTGCTTGAGCCTGATCCTCTATCAGAGCAAAGACTCGTGCTTGCTGTCTCGGAGGCTGATTTGCACTGGTACTACCTCCCTGTCTGTTCTGCTGCTGAGGCTGGAAAGAGTGCACTGCAGAAGACTGCCTCTCAGGCTGAGCTGCAGATCTAGACGAACTCCCACTCTGAGCTCTATCTCTGTTACGCTGTGGGCACACTTTAGAGAAGTGTCCCGGTTGCTGACAGGTGTTACAATTGCCGAAAACTCCCACACACTGATCCGGTGAGTGTCTTCCTCCACACTTGCTGCAGTACAAGGATGATGACCCAGAACTCGGTCCTGAACCAAATTGCTTAGAACCACTGGAACTGGACGAACTGTTCCCCTGCCTCTTGAACTATTTACCTTTTGCCTTGTACTGATCCTTTCTGTTTCCCCCACTGTTTCCATAGGAGTCGCTGAAGCATCCAACTGATCAACTTCAGTGCTAGCTTGCTCAGTTGTAGGAATAACTGGCGGTGTGTTTCTGTTTATCACTCGACGAGGACTCATCTGATAATCAAAGGTTAGGACACTAGATATCTCAATCGCTACAATCAGTGCCCTTACAACCGTTTGGAATACATGATACCAGTCGATAACAGAAACAGTTATATTTCAAGTAGATCATGCTTTATAAATTAAATCACATAACCATGTAATTCAATAATTCTCAATAATAAAGCATGCTCGCATGGAATTAAGTACACAGTTAAAATAATTCAAACACATGCGAGGAGCCAATACACGCAGACTCGATCTACCCGCTCACTCTAGTTTGACCAAGAATCTTAACTCTCTGATACCATTAATGTGAAACCTCGGTTCTAAACATCTAATTAAGGAGTAAACAATAATTAAACATCCAAGATCTAAGAACTAAAAAAAAAAATAACACATAAGCCATTTAACAAAAGCCAATACAATCAAACAAGACACAAGTTCCTCATGCTAGAACAAGTGTAAATGCAAGTATGTGATTTCAAAGGGAAAAACTCGAGAACCACAGTCCCGAGTATGCTATCCCGCTACGATGACTGCTTTTACCTTTCAATGCAGTAGCTTCCAACTCTGGATACGCTACAAAAGAGACTGTATCAACAACTATACAATCTAACAACAACAAGGCAACGGTTCAAGGAAATTCTCTATACCGTTCTTTGTTCAAATCTCGGAAACGATCAAACAGCTGCTAACTCTGGGCTTGATACCTCCAAACGAATCTGTACGGAGACAAATGAATGATCAATAACCAAGATCAACTTAAGCCAAGTTCCAACAACTCAAAAACGGTTCTAAATCCTCAAAACTCAAACCGACGGCATAACGGCTATAAACTGAACAAACCGACAACGCAGACAACAGTTCAATAGCGATATCAACTCAATTCAATGCTAATACAACAACAACAAGACAAACCCAACAAATCTCAAAACTCACATTTTCGAAAATAGCTTCCAAAAATCATAACAATTCCGAACGTCGCTCTAATTCAAAATCGACAGATAATAAACGATCAGAACTCCACCAAAAACAACATACTAAAATCTAGATCGATTCTAACAACCTCCGAAAAACAAAACATATCTGATCGGAGAAATACTTCCGGTATAACGGAGCTCTCACTGCAGTGATTACTAATCTGCCTTCAGAAATAATTTCTAACGGCCGGATCGAGCTCGGGAGGAAATCTGGAAGCTTGGAAAAGCTTGAAGGCGTCTTCAATGGTGGAGCACGACTAGGGGAGGAAGATAGAGTGCCAAGAATAGTCAACCCTTGCTAGATATTATAACAATTTCAATATTTGCGTTTTATTCCCTGAAAAAAATCCAATTTTTGCAAAATAGACCCTGATCAAAATCAAGTCGGCTCGTTAACTCTGGAAACTCTGATTATCTCGAATAAGCTCAATTAAGATAAAAACGGGGCTTTACAATTCTCCCCCACTAAGAAGAGATTTCGTCCTCGAAATCATCGAGAACCACAACTCATAAGATAGAATAAAGAACTAAAGACAGTAAGAAGAACTCACGTCAACTGAATAACTCTGGAAAATGCTGTCTCATGTCAGACTCTGTCTCCCAAGTCGCTTCCTCGACTCCGTGACGGCTCCACTGTACTTTCACTAATGAAATCAACTTGGTTCTGAGTTGCTTCTCTTTCCGATCAAGGATCTGAATCGGTCGTTCAAAATAGCTCAGTGTCTCGTCTAACTCGGCTTCGTCAGGCTGAAGGATGTGAGTAGGATCTGGATGATACTTTCGCAGCATAGAGACGTGAAAAACGTTGTGAATACCAGATAAAGACGGAGGAAGTGCAAGTCTGTAGGCAAGATCGCCTATCTTCTCAAGAATCGTATGGCCCGATGAATCTCGGAGATAACTTCCCTCTCTTACTGAATCTGACAGTGCCTCTGAATGGAGAAATCTTAAGGAAAATGCGGTCTCCCCGCTCAAAACTCAGAGGTCTACGTCTGACGTTCGCATACTTCGCCTGTCTATCTTGAGCTGACTTCATTCTGGTCTGAATGATCTTAACCTGCTCTGCCATATCTCTAAGCATATCCGGTCCCAAATCTGGTGACTCGGACAAGTCATCCCAAAACAATGGAGATCGGCATTTCTTACCGTACAATGCCTCAAAAGGCGCCATACCGATAATCGTTTGGAAGCTGTTGTTGTAAGAAAACTCGACAAGAGGCAAAGAATCCTGCCAATTAGTGCCAAAATCTAGCACTACCGCTCCCAGCATATCCTCTAACGTCTGGATAGTCCGCTCTGACTGTCCATCGGTCTGAGGATGATAAGCTGTACTCAGATGCAATCGAGTACCAAGTGCCCCCTGAAGACTGTGCCAGAAGTGAGAAGTGAATCTAGGATCTCTGTCTGAAACGATCGACTTCGGCACACCATGCAACCTCACAACATTGCTAACATACAACTCAGCCATCTGATCATGACGATACGTCATCCTGTACGGAATAAAACACGCAGACTTCGTCAATCGGTCGATCACTACCCAAATGGCATCGCATCCTCGAATGGATCGTGGTAGCTTCGTGACGAAATCCATGGAAATGTGATCCCACTTCCATTCAGGAACAGATAGACTGTGCAACAGACCTCCTGGTCGCTTCCGTTCTGCTTTCACCTGTTGACAATTCAAACACCGAGATACAAACCTCGCTACGTCGCTCTTCATTCTCTTCCACCAAAACTGGTTCTTCAGATCGTTGTACATCTTACGACCTCCAGGATGAATACTAAACCGACTGCAATGAGCCTCTCGGAGAATACGCTGTCTCAACTCCGAAATATCAGGCACAACAATACGGTTATTCACGAACAAAACATCATCTCTAACCTGGAATTCAGACTAATGACCCGATCTGACTTTCTCTACTGAAATCTGGATGCTCGGCTCAGACTTCTGTGCTTCTCTAATTGCAACAAGCAACTCTGGCTCGGCTTGAATAGCAAACACTCTGATAGTCTCCCTATCTATTTCAAACTCTAAACCAGAAGTGCAACAATCATCGATCAACTGAGAAACACCAATAGTAGAAAGAGATAAAGAACAAAGCTTTCGGCTCAAGGCATCTGCAACTACATTAGACTTTTCCGGATAATACTTGATTTCACAGTCGAAATCCTTCAACAGATCTAACCATCTTCTCTGTCTCATATTTAGCTCTGCCTGTGAAAACAAGTACTTAAGGCTCTTATGGTCAGAAAAGATCTCGAAAGACTCACCATAAAGATAGTGACGCCAGATCTTCAGAGCAAAGACGATCGCAGCTAGTTCAAGATCATGGACCGGATAACGAGTCTCGTGCAGTTTCAGCTGCCTCGATGCATACGCTATCACATGCTTTTGCTGCATAAGAACACAACCCAAGCCTCGGTTAGAAGCATCACAATAGACTGTGAAACCTCCAGTACCCTTCGGAATAGAAAGAATTGGAGCACTGGTCAGTCTTCTCTTCAGATCAACAAAGCTAGCCTCACAATCTGGAGTCCAAACAAAAGGCGCATTCTTCTGATTTAGCTGGGTAATAGGCTTGGCAATAGACGAGAAACCCTCGATGAAACGACGGTAATAACCAGCTAAACCCATGAAGCTTCGGATCTCCGGCACTGAAGTAGGTCTAGGCCAATTCATAACCGCTTCAATCTTGCTGGGATCGACAGAAATCCCATCTTCAGAAATAATATGACCGAGAAAGACAACTCGATCTAACCAAAATTCGCATTTCAACAGCTTGGCAAACAACTGCTCAACTCGCAAAATCTGCAGTACGGTCCTCAAGTGCTCTGCATGGTCAGTACGGTTCTTCGAGTAGATAAGAATATCATCGATAAAGATAATGACGAACTCATCTAAATAACGCTGAAAGATACGGTTCATCAAACCCATAAAAACCGCTGGGGCGTTAGTCAAACCGAACGGCATGACTATAAACTCAAAGTGACCATACCTCGTCCTGAATGCGGTCTTAGGAACGTCTTCCTCTCGCACTCTCAACTGGTTATAACCTGACCTCAGATCAATCTTAGAGTAGACAGAAGAACCCTGCAGCTGATCAAACAAGTCATCTATTCGGGGTAAAGGATACCTGTTCTTAACTGTAGCCTGATTCAATTAACGGTAGTCGATACAGAGCCGCATAGAACCATCCTTCTTCCGAACGAATAGAACAGGAGCACCCCAAGGCGATACACTAGGTCTGATGTATCCCTTGGCAATCAAATCCTCAAGCTGCTCCTTCAGCTCTCTCAATTCAACAAGTGGCATACGATAAGGAGCTTTTGAAATAGGTTGAGTACCTGGCACTAAGTCAATGCTGAATTCGATTTCTCGAATAGGTCTGTTGGAGTGCGCGGCTTTCAGATCAAACAAGATTTATACCCGGTGCAGCGGAAGTTTAAAATTTTTATTATATGGAACGATTCCATATTGGGTATCAAATCTTTACGATTAAATTGTGTGTGTAAAAATTTAAATAACAATTATAAAATTTTTACCTTTAATCTCGTATCGAGATTCTGGACACCAACAGATTTCTCTGCTCTTGTTGTATCTCCCTGGAACCGATGGACGAACAGTTCTTCAATCAGGTCCACGAATAGAGATTTAATCCCTCTGATAGATTGCACTAGAAAATCTATCAGAAGTTTTCTACGAAGAGAGTTAACGAATTTGATCCGTTAAACCAGACTGTAATTCAAAATCACAGGCTGGAATTTTTCTCGAGTAGAAAGAGGGAGAGGGGGCGGCCACTTTAAGAAAAATAGCTTAGGGTTTTCGAAAATTTTGTGCCTGTTCTATGTAATTTCTGTACTGCAATAACTTATTTATAATGCAGGCCACTAACAGCTTAGGGCCCATTAGTCATAAGTTCAAGCCCGACAAGCAAAGCCCGCATGTTCAGAAATTAATATAAAATTCATCGTGACTCCGATTGATAAACCGATTTCACCAATGTGCACAGAAACCATTTCTGCACCTTTTAAAGTCAAGATAAATTTTTCTGAATCCGAATTCAGTGATTTCCAAAAATGGTCATTCCTATGTCATTTTAGGAAATCTTTCTCCTCTACTCTTAAATAAGAAGTCCAACTTCTTCGTTCATTAAATTTAACTCTTTAAATTTAACTATCTCAACGGGGATTAAAAATCCATTACACTGTGTGACCCTCAATGGTTCAGGGATACAGCTAGCCGTGGGCTCACAACTCCTTGTGACTCGGAACAACAATTTCCGACTTGCCCATCGAATCATGGTATGAGCGCCTAGCAACATCGCCCCATGATTCCCTAGGTATCACTGATAGTGCCTACAAGAACCAGTAGATTTTGGTTAGCGTACAGTACGGTCCCTTCATCCAAATATCCCGATCGAATCAACAACCATTGGTATATCGAGAGTCGCTCGAGATTCGATAACTATGCAATGCATCTTGAAGATCAAATAGTGACATCGCATGCGCTACTAAGAAACCATTTCTTAAATCACATCATGTACTCTGGCCAGAGATTTGTCACACTAATATCTCCTCAGATCGCATAGGATATCCACACTCGCAAGTATGTGGTGAATCCTTGACAACAAAGCATCGACTCCTATATGTGTCGTAACTGTACCCAATCCCAACACCTGATGACCCCAATAGGGTCGGTAAACGAGTCAAAGCACAGTACTAGCATATAGAGTCTCAATGATGTTTCAAGTAATAAGGACTAATGGTGTACAACCAAAACCGCGGACTTTATCCACTCGATAAGTGATAACCACTTGGAAAGTCCGGATAGGGTAGTTCGATCATTCATCATATGAATATCCATTTGCATGCTTCGAACATCTCTATGTTCCTTACCAATGAAACGTGGTACTCCGCATCGCAAATGCTAGTCTCAAACTCGAGCGATCCTTATCCTTATTATCGGACGGCTCAATCGACTAGGAACAGTTTAGAATATACAGTGACTATAAGATGTGTTTCATGATAGACATCTCCATGTTCTACCACATCTTACATACACTATAGTATATTCAAGGTCTTTATCAAAACAACAATAGTATATCACAATATAACAATATGAAGAAAGATAAAGTCATTGCCATTAATAAAAGTGTAAATTATATTAAACAAAAGATTGTTTATACAAAGAGTCATCAAAGCCCTTAGCCACAAGTTGGCTCACTGGGCACCTACTCTTTCAATCTCCCACTTGCCCTATAGCCAACTAGTCATACTACGTAGACCCATTGCTTCGTGATGTTTGTCAAATAATGGTCCTGGCAAGGGCTTAGTAAGTGGATCAGCGATATTGTCTGCAGAGGCCACTCTTTCGACAGTGATGTCTCCTCTTTCCACAATCTCCCGGATGATGTGGTATTTCCTCAGTACGTGTTTGGATCTTTGATGAGACCTTGGTTCCTTTGCCTGAGCAACGGAACCCGTGTTGTCACAGTACACCGGGACTGGACCAACAACTTCAGGAATGATGCCCAACTCTTGGACGAAATTCCTCATCCAAACGGCCTCTTTAGCAGCAGCTGATGCTGCAATGTATTCAGCCTCAGTGGTGGAATCCGCTGTGGTGTCCTGCTTGGAACTCTTCCAAGAGACAGCACCGCCATTGAGCATGAACACAAATCCAGAGGTTGACTTCGAGTCATCCACGTCACTTTGGAAGCTAGAGTCGGTATAGCCTTCCAATTTTAGTTCTCTTCCTCCATATACCATGAACATATTCTTAGTCCTTCGTAAGTACTTAAGAATGTCCTTCACGGCTTTCCAATGCATTTGACCAGGATTAGCTTGATATCTGCTCGTGACACTCAGAGCAAATGCTACATCCGGTCTGGTAGATATCATCCCATACATGATACTACCTATGGCTGACGCATATGGTACATGTGTCATTTTCTCTATCTCTTCATCTGTCTTGGGACACATAGACTTGGATAGAGAAACTCCATGACACATGGGTAGATGTCCTCTCTTGGACCCATCCATTGAAAACCGTTTCAATATGGTGTCGATGTAGGTTGATTGAGTAAGTCCTATCATTCTCTTAGATCTATCTCTATAGATCTGTATCCCAAGAATATAGGATGCCTCACCCAAATCCTTCATCGAAAATCTACCTGATAACCATATCTTTGTTGACTGCAACATCCCTACATCATTTCCAATGAGTAGGATGTCATCAACATAAAGTACTAAGAATGTCACAGCATCCTTAACTACTTTCTTGTACACGCATGGTTCCTCCGGATTCTTGATGAAACCAAAATCTTTTATTGTTTCATCAAATTTTTGGTTCCAACTTCTTGATGCTTGTTTTAGACCATAAATTGATCTCTGAAGCTTGCATACCTTATGCTCGCTTCCCATGGATGTGAACCCCTCAGGCTGCTTCATATAGATTTCTTCCTTAATGTCTCCATTAAGAAAAGCAGTCTTCACATCCATTTGCCATATATCTCATAGTCATACCATGCTGCTATGGCAATAAGGATTCTTATGGACTTGAACATTGCAACTGGTGAAAAGGTTTCATCATAGTCAACTCCTTGTCTTTGAGTATAACCTTTTGCCACCAATCGCGCCTTGTAGGTCAATACCTTACCATCAGGCCCAAGCTTTCTCTTGTAGATCCATTTACACCCTATTGGAACAATTCCATCGGGAGGATCTACTAAAGACCAAACTTGGTTTGTATGCATCGAATCTATTTCCGAATGCATAGCTTCAAGCCATAAATTTGAATCCACATCAGAAATTGCTTCCTTGAAGTTTCTTGGATCACATCCAACATCGGGTTCATCTTGATCCCCTTCAAGAAGAAGACCATATCGAATAGGAGGTCTAGAAGTCCTCTCGGATCTTCTAGGTACAGGCGTGTCTATCAATGGTTCCTGATGTGTAGGATCGTTATTTTGTATTTCGGGTTCTTCTCGAATTTCTTCGAGTTCCATCATCTCGCCTTTCTTATCCAATAAGAACTCCTTCTCCAAGAAGGTGGCATTCCTCGAAACAAACACCTTTGTTTCAGCAGGATAATAGAAATAATATCCGATTGAATTCTTCGGATACCCTACAAAATAACATAAGTTGGATCGACTATCCAACTTATCTCCCACTGTCTGCTTCACGTAAGCAGGACATCCCCAAATCCTCAAGTACGAATACTTAGGAGCTTTGCCATTCCATAACTCGTATGGTGTTTTGTTCACTGCTTTAGTGTGGACGTTGTTCAACAACAATACCGCCGTTTCAAGCGCATAGCCCCAAAACGAAGGTGGAAGCTCAGTGAAGCTCATCATGGATCGAACCATGTCCAACAAAGTTCGATTACGACGCTCCGATACACCATTCAGCTGTGGTGTCATAGGAGGAGTCCACTGAGAGAGAATCCCATTCTCTTTCAGATAGTCCAAAAACTCGGTACTCAAGTATTCTCCACCTCGATCCGATCTAAGTGCTTTAATACTTTTACCTAGCTTGTTTTCTACTTCAGCCTTGAATTTTTTGAACTTTTCAAATGCTTCAGACTTATATTTCATTAAATATAAATACCCATACCTTGAATAATCATCAGTAAAGGTAATGAAGTAGGTGTGGCCATATTGAGTCCCAACTCTAAATGGACCACAAACATCTGTATGGATCAAATCCAACAGATTTTGACTACGCTCAGGTTTCCCCTTAAAAGGAGATTTAGTCATTTTTCCTTTTAGGCAGGATTCACAAGTAGGTAGAGAGTTAATATCAGACATATCAAACATGCCCTCTCCCACTAGCTTGTTCATCCTCCTTGAGGAAATATGACCTAGCCTAGCGTGCCAAAGGTTTGCGGGTTTTGGCTATCGATTTTCCTTTTGTTTGTTGTTGCCGGTTTATCAACATAATTTATTGGAACGTCTTTTAGTTTTAAGTTGTATAGATCGTTTTCAAGTTGTCCATTTCCAATCAAACATTCATTCTTGTAAATATTGCAAATCCCATTCACAAAATTGCAAGAATAACCATCTCTATCAAGCATAGAAACAGAAATAATGTTTTTAATTAAATCCGGAACAAATAAAACATCTCTTAAAAGTAACTTAAAACCATTCTGCAAAATTAAATAAACATCTCCCACGGCTTTTGCTTCAACTCTGGAACCATTTCCGAGCCTCAGCTGGGTCTCACCCATCCTAAGCCTGCGACTTCTTGTCATCACCTGCAAATCATTGCAAATGTGAGATCCACATCCGGTATCCAATACCCAAGAAGTAGTATTAAGTGAAACATTTATTTCAATATAGAACATACCCTTCGCAGTTCGCAACTGCTCTAGATATTCCTTGCAGTTACGCTTCCAATGACCGGGCTTCTTGCAGTAATGACAAACATCCTTGGATTTTTCATTGTTTTGAAGCCTTTGTCTTGTACTTCTTCTCGGGTTCGACTTTCTTGGGTGGGGCAGAACGCTTCTTGCCCTTTGTACTTGGCCCCTTCTTAGCAGAAGAAGAGGAGCCCACCAAGAAAGCCGGTTTATCCTTCTTTAATGTGGATTCATATGTCACAAGCATATTGACCATCTCTTCAAGGGAGGCCTCTATCTTGTTCATATTGAAATTTACCACAAATCCGTCAAACGAAGAAGGAAGAGACAGAAGTAGTAAGTCCACGTTGAGTTCATGCTCCAACACCAAATCAAGGGTTACCAACTTCTGTATGAGCCAAATCACTCGTACCCCATGATCACGGACCGAAGTCCCTTCACGCATGCGACACGTCATTAGCTCCTTTACAGTAGCGAACCTTTCAGCCCTCGATTGAGCCCCAAAAAGTTCCTTGAGTTGAACGTGAATGTCAGCAGCATTCACGGTGTCCTCAAATCGCCTCTGGAGTTCATCAGACATCGAGGCTTGCATATAGCATTTGGTCTTGATATCATGGTCCCACCATGTATCAAGCTTGGCTAATTCCTCTGGACTTACGTCAGCTGGTGCTTCCTTCGGAGGAGATTTTTCTAACACGTAGAGCATCTTCTCCGAAGTCAAGACAATCTTCAACTTGCGAAACCATTCCGTATAGTTGGCGCCAGTCAACTTATTTTGTTCGAGGATCGAGAAAAGTGGATTACGCGAATTCATTGTATGAAATACTGAAAAGAAACAGACAAATATCAGTGATTGTTTAAGCAATTTACTAAGACATAAAATAGGCGAAATTTATTTTATGAATCTCACTCCCACTATTTTAACGATTTCACTACCCTCTAGTGAAAACGGGAAACTGTTTTACTTAGTGAGAACATGGAGTCCAATTGACAAACTTATAGTCCCGAATAATATCAGCCAACCATAATTTTCAAAAGGTAGAGCCCAATTGCTTCCAAAGCAACCTCCACGTTTTTACCTCATGTCCAATAAGGGCCCAATAATATGACGCCGATTATTGTGACATGTCAAGATGACCCATCAATATTAAGTTGTGATGGACGGTCGCCATGTGGATCCCCCAATAATATGAGCCGATCCCATGGGAGTTCCACCCAACTTACAACATGTGTCGATCCAATGTACAGCTTTCCGACGAACGGCCCCCCCCAATAATATGAGCCGGACCGTATCCGCGGGTAGCATCTCATACATTGATCGTTGATAGAAGGTAGGAACATTTAAACAAATTTAAATTTCCTTTATTTATCTTGATATCAATTTTAAATCATATTTAAAATGAGGGATTTTTAATTATAAAAATTTGTCTCATCATTTTTTTTTAAAATTTTGTATGCTTGTCGGATTCACACAATTTTGTCTAAAACATGCATACAACTATAATATCACATATTATATAGGATGATCGATTCCATTTCTAATCGACCCGTGGTTGCCAATCACGAGTCTTAGTCCAATCCTAGGTAATATGCAGTATGAAATGCAATCCTATTACATTTGCTTCCAATTTACATTTCTTCTGTCTTTATTGTCTGTTGGGCCCACCTCCATCTTCAAATCTTGATCTCCCACTAAATCTAATGTATTTACAATAAATAACAATGACAAGTAGGGGATACATTTTTAAGGGGTGGGAACGGGCCATAAACCAAGCCCACTTTTATTACATATGACATTCATATTGGGCCATAAACCAGGCCCATTAATAAAACCAACAACAATAAAACAAATGTAAATTCCTAACATACACCTACAAAATTGGTCATGGCAATCGATCGTCCTTATCCAATAACATTTAATTCAAAATTAATTTATTGGATAACATGCAATGGCAATTTAAATTTAAAAAGATAAAATAATATCTCATACATAAAATCTTATTTTACATATAAAATCATATTTTATCTTTTTATCAAATAAAATCATATTTTATCTATAAAATCCAATTTTATACATAAAATCATATTTTACTCAATATATCCATAAGATCATATCTTATCATCAATTGTACCAAAAATTAATTAATTTCAAAATTCAATTAAAGGATAAAATATTAAAATTTTCCAAAAATTCAAATTTATCCAAAAATCAATTTTAAAATTTTCGGACTCGAACAATTCGATCCGACGCCTCGTGGACCAATCAAAACAATTTTCGATCGGACCAAAAATAGAATTTTAACATATTAAAATTTAATTTAAAAATTAAAAAATAATTTTTCCCGCCGGCCGCCCGGGACGTTCCCGGGCCGGGCAGCGCCGATCGCTGCCCTGGGCAGCGCCGAGCGCTGCCCAGCGCTGCGCCGGGCAGCGATCCAATCGCTGCCCGGGTTTTTGCTCGAAAAAAAATATTTTTATTTTAAAATATTTATTTTGTTTCAAAAACCGAGGCCTAAAAAATTTTTGTACAATCGATTAATTTAATCGCTTGATCTGAGCAACCTGGCTCTGATACCACTGTTGGAGTGCGCGGCTTTCAGATCAAACAAGATTTATACCCGGTGCAGCGGAAGTTTAAAATTTTTATTATATGGAACGATTCCATATTGGGTATTAAATCTTTACGATTAAATTGTGTGTGTAAAAATTTAAATAACAATTATAAAATTTTTACCTTTAATCTCGTATCGAGATTCTGGACACCAACAGATTTCTCTGCTCTTGTTGTATCTCCCTGGAACCGATGGACGAACAGTTCTTCAATCAGGTCCACGAATAGAGATTTAATCCCTCTGATAGATTGCACTAGAAAATCTATCAGAAGTTTTCTACGAAGAGAGTTAACGAATTTGATCCGTTAAACCAGACTGTAATTCAAAATCACAGGCTGGAATTTTTCTCGAGTAGAGAGAGGGAGAGGGGGCGGCCACTTTAAGAAAAATAGCTTAGGGTTTTCGAAAATTTTGTGCCTGTTCTATGTAATTTCTGTACTGCAATAACTTATTTATAATGCAGGCCACTAACAGCTTAGGGCCCATTAGTCATAAGTTCAAGCCCGACAAGCAAAGCCCGCATGTTCAGAAATTAATATAAAATTCATCGTGACTCCGATTGATAAACCGATTTCACCAATGTGCACAGAAACCATTTCTGCACCTTTTAAAGTCAAGATAAATTTTTCTGAATCCGAATTCAGTGATTTCCAAAAATGGCCATCCCTATGTCATTTTAGGAAATCTTACTCCTCTACTCTTAAATAAGAAGTCCAACTTCTTCGTTCATTAAATTTAACTCTTTAAATTTAACTATCTCAACGGGGATTAAAAATCCATTACACTGTGTGACCCTCAATGGTTCAGGGATACAGCTAGCCGTGGGCACACAACTCCTTGTGACTCGGAACAACAATTTCCGACTTGCCCATCGAATCATGGTATGAGTGCCTAGCAACATCGCCCCATGATTCCCTAGGTATCACTGATAGTGCCTACAAGAACCAGTAGATTTTGGTTAGCGTACAGTACGGTCCCTTCATCCAAATATCCCGATCGAATCAACAACCATTGGTATATCGAGAGTCGCTCGAGATTCGATAACTATGCAATGCATCTTGAAGATCAAATAGTGACATCGCATGCGCTACTAAGAAACCATTTCTTAAATCACATCATGTACTCTGGCCAGAGATTCGTCACACTAATATCTCATCAGATCGCATAGGATATCCACACTCGCAAGTATGTGGTGAATCCTTGACAACAAAGCATCGACTCCTATATGTGTTATAACTGTACCCAATCCCGACACCTGATGACCCCAATAGGGTCGGTAAACGAGTCAAAGCACAGTACTAGCATATAGAGTCTCAATGATGTTTCAAGTAATAAGGACTAATGGTGTACAACCAAAACCGCGGACTTTATCCACTCGATAAGTGATAACCACTTGGAAAATCCGGATAGGGTAGTTCGATCATTCATCATATGAATATCCATTTGCATGCTTCGAACATCTCTATGTTCCTTACCAATGAAACGTGGTACTCCGCATCGCAAATGCTAGTCTCAAACTCGAGCGATCCTTATCCTTATTATCGGACGGCTCAATCGACTAGGAACAGTTTAGAATATACAGTGACTATAAGATGTGTTTCATGATAGACATCTCCATGTTCTACCACATCTTACATACACTATAGTATATTCAAGGTCTTTATCAAAACAACAATAGTATATCACAATATAACAATATGAAGAAAGATAAAGTCATTGCCATTAATAAAAGTGTAAATTATATTAAACAAAAGATTGTTTATACAAAGAGTCATCAAAGCCCTTAGCCACAAGTTGGCTCACTGGGCACCCACTCTTTCAAGGTGGCAATTCAGGAACATCTTCCGGGAACACATCAGCAAATTCTCTAACCACCGGTAAATCTACCAAAGCTGGGCTAGATTTCAGTACATCAACTGCATACACCAAAAATACTTCTGCACCTTTCTGTATCAAACGAGTCATAGATAACACTGAAATCAAAGGAATTCTAGATCGAGAACCCTTACCAAAGAATTTCCACTCGTCTGCCATTTCCGGTCTGAACCTGACAACTTTCTGGAAACAATCGACTGTTGCCCTGTACTTGGTTAAAGCATCTATACCGACAATACAATCAAAATCTGACAGTCCAAGTACAATACAGTCAAATTCTAGAAAATTTCCCTCAAAACACAGTTCACAGTTCCTGACTAAACGGACAGAAACAATTCCTCCACCCAAAGGTGAAGTAACAGCTACTACTGTAGGCAATAACTCAGTTGGAAAAGCATGCAATAATACGAATTTCTCAGAGATAAAGGAATGGGAAGAACCTGTATCTATCAAAACATGAGCAGAATGACCAAAAATAAAACAGTTACCTACTATAACATCATCAGGTGCTGCTTGAGCCTGATCCTCTATCAGAGCAAAGACTCGTGCTTGCTGTCTCGGAGGCTGATTTGCACTGGTACTACCTCCTTGTCTGTTCTGCTGCTGAGGCTGGAAAGAGTGCACTGCAGAAGACTGCCTCTCAGGCTGAGCTGCAGATCTAGACGAACTCCCACTCTGAGCTCTATCTCTGTTACGCTGTGGGCACACTTTAGAGAAGTGTCCCGGTTGCTGACAGGTGTTACAATTGCCGAAAACTCCCACACACTGATCCGGTGAGTGTCTTCCTCCACACTTGCTGCAGTACAAGGATGATGACCCAGAACTCGGTCCTGAACCGAATTGCTTAGAACCACTGGAACTGGACGAACTGTTCCCCTGCCTCTTGAACTATTTACCTTTTGCCTTGTACTGATCCTTTCTGTTTCCCCCACTGTTACCACCTTCATACCTCTGCTGCTGGTTCTGATGCTGAGGTGGCTGATTTTGGTACTGAGATGGTTGGTTCTGATACTGCCTCTGCTGCTGAGGTGCTACCTGGTTACCTCTTTGCCTCCACAAGCCTGCTTCTGCTCCCTTTGCGTGATTCATGGCATCCGCAAAGTTGTTAGGCCTGTTGGTGTTAACCAATGTGAAGACGTCGGGGTTCAAACCATTGATGAACTGATCTGCCTTAGCTTCTTCATCCCCGGCAATTAGCGGCGCAAAACGCAACAGACTATCAAACTTAGCCACGTACTCTTCAATGTTCAGATTCCCTTGCTTCAGATTTGCAAACTCTGATCCCTTATCCTTACGATACGAGATAGGGAAAAACCGCTTATAAAACTCATATTTAAAAAGAGTCCAAGTAACCTCTATACCTCTACTCTCAAATGCTTTCTTTGTCATGATCCACCAGCTCTTAGCACCACCACGCAGCTGATGAATTACTAACCTGATTCGGCGGTCATCTGTGTAGTCAATGGAATCAAACAACTGATCCATATCATCCAACCAACTCTCACAGTCGACTGGATTTTCTGAACCCATCAACAACGGCGGATTGAACGACTGAAACCTCTTCAGCAAGGTTTGCATAGGAGTCGCTGAAGCATCCAACTGATCAACTTCAGTGCTAGCTTGCTCAGTTGTAGGAATAACTGGCGGTGTGTTTCTGTTTATCACTCGACGAGGACTCATCTGATAATCAAAGGTTAGGACACGAGATATCTCAATCGCTACAATCAGTGCCCTTACAACCGTTTGGAATACATGATACCAGTCGATAACAGAAACAGTTATATTTCAAGTAGATCATGCTTTATAAATTAAATCACATAACCATGTAATTCAATAATTCTCAATAATAAAGCATGCTCGCATGGAATTAAGTACACAGTTAAAATAATTCAAACACATGCGAGGAGCCAATACACGCAGACTCGATCTACCCGCTCACTCTAGCTCGACCAAGAATCTTAACTCTCTGATACCATTAATGTGAAACCTCGGTTCTAAACATCTAATTAAGGAGTAAACAATAATTAAACATCCAAGATCTAAGAACTAAAAAAAAAAATAACACATAAGCCATTTAACAAAAGCGAATACAATCAAACAAGATACAAGTTCCTCATGCTAGAACAAGTGTAAATGCAAGTATGTGATTTCAAAGGGAAAAACTCGAGAACCACAGTCCCGAGTATGCTATCCCGCTACGATGACTGCTTTTACCTTTCAATGCAGTAGCTTCCAACTCTGGATACGCTACAAAAGAGACTGTATCAACAACTATACAATCTAACAACAACAAGGCAACGGTTCAAGGAAATTCTCTATACCGTTCTTTGTTCAAATCTCGGAAACGATCAAACAGCTGCTAACTCTGGGTTGATACCTCCAAATGAATCTGTACGGAGACAAATGAATGATCAATAACCAAGATCAACTTAAGCCAAGTTCCAACAACTCAAAAACGGTTCTAAATCCTCAAAACTCAAACCGACGGCATAACGGCTATAAACTGAACAAACCGACAACGCAGACAACAGTTCAATAGCGATATCAACTCAATTCAATGCTAATACAACAACAACAAGACAAACCCAACAAATCTCAAAACTCACATTTTCGAAAATAGCTTCCAAAAATCATAACAATTCCGAACGTCGCTTTAATTCAAAACCGACAGATAATAAACAATCAGAACTCCACCAAGAACAACATACTAGAATCTAGATCGATTCTAACAACCTCCGAAAAACAAAACATATCTGATCGGAGAAATACTTACGGTATAACGGAGCTCTCACTGCAGTGATTACTAATCTGCCTTCAGAAATAATTTCTAACGGCCGGATCGAGCTCGGGAGGAAATCTGGAAGCTTGGAAAAGCTTGAAGGCGTCTTCAATGGTGGAGCACGGCTAGGGGAGGAAGATAGAGTGCCAAGAATAGTCAACCCTTGCTAGATATTATAACAATTTCAATATTTGCGTTTTATTCCCTGAAAAAAATCCAATTTTTGCAAAATAGACCCTGATCAAAATCAAGTCGGCTCGTTAACTCTGGAAACTCTGATTATCTCGAATAAGCTCAATTAAGATAAAAACGGGGCTTTACAATTCTCCCCCACTAAGAAGAGATTTTGTCCTCAAAATCAACGAGAACCACAACTCATAAGATAGAATAAAGAACTAAAGACAGTAAGAAGAACTCACGTCAACTGAATAACTCTGGAAAATGCTGTCTCATGTCAGACTCTGTCTCCCAAGTCGCTTCCTCGACTCCGTGATGGCTCCACTGTACTTTCACTAATGAAATCAACTTGGTTCTGAGTTGCTTCTCTTTCCGATCAAGGATCTGAATCGGTCGTTCAAAATAGCTCAGTGTCTCGTCTAACTCGGCTTCGTCAGGCTGAAGGATGTGAGTAGGATCTGGATGATACTTTCGCAGCATAGAGACGTGAAAAACGTTGTGAATACCAGATAAAGACGGAGGAAGTGCAAGTCTGTAGGCAAGATCGCCTATCTTCTCAAGAATCGTACGGCCCGATGAATCTCGGAGATAACTTCCCTCTCTTACCGAATCTGACAGTGCCTCTGAACGGAGAAATCTTAAGGAAAATGCGGTCTCCCCGCTCAAAACTCAGAGGTCTACGTCTGACGTTCGCATACTTCGCCTGTCTATCTTGAGCTGACTTCATTCTGGTCTGAATGATCTTAACCTGCTCTGCCATATCTCTAAGCATATCCGGTCCCAAATCTGGTGACTCGGACAAGTCATCCCAAAACAATGGAGATCGGCATTTCTTACCGTACAATGCCTCAAAAGGCGCCATACCGATACTCGTTTGGAAGCTGTTGTTGTAAGAAAACTCGACAAGAGGCAAAGAATCCTGCCAACTAGTGCCAAAATCTAGCACTACCGCTCCCAGCATATCCTCTAACGTCTGGATAGTCCGCTCTGACTGTCCATCGGTCTGAGGATGATAAGCTGTACTCAGATGCAATCGAGTACCAAGTGCCCCCTGAAGACTGTGCCAGAAGTGAGAAGTGAATCTAGGATCTCTGTCTGAAACGATCGACTTCGGCACACCATGCAACCTCACAACATTGCTAACATACAACTCAGCCATCTGATCATGACGATACGTCATCCTGTACGGAATAAAACACGCAGACTTCGTCAATCGGTCGATCACTACCCAAATGGCATCGCATCCTCGAATGGATCGTGGTAGCTTCGTGACGAAATCCATGGAAATGTGATCCCACTTCCATTCAGGAACAGATAGACTGTGCAACAGACCTCCTGGTCGCTTCCGTTCTGCTTTCACCTGTTGACAATTCAAACACCGAGATACAAACCTCGCTACGTCGCTCTTCATTCTCTTCCACCAAAACTGGTTCTTCAGATCGTTGTACATCTTACGACCTCCAGGATGAATACTAAACCGACTGCAATGAGCCTCTCGGAGAATACGCTGTCTCAACTCCGAAATATCAGGCACAACAATACGGTTATTCACGAACAAAACATCATCTCTAACCTGGAATTCAGACTGATGACCCGATCTGACTTTCTCTACTGAAATCTGGATGCTCGGCTCAGACTTCTGTGCTTCTCTAATTGCAACAAGAAACTCTGGCTCGGCTTGAATAGCAAACACTCTGATAGTCTCCCTATCTATTTCAAACTCTAAACCAGAAGTGCAACAATCATCGATCAACTGAGAAACACCAATAGTAGAAAGAGATAAAGAACAAAGCTTTCGGCTCAAGGCATCTGCAACTACATTAGACTTTTTCGGATAATACTTGATTTCACAGTCGAAATCCTTCAACAGATCTAACCATCTTCTCTGTCTCATATTTAGCTCTGCCTGTGAAAACAAGTACTTAAGGCTTTTATGGTCAGAAAAGATCTCGAAAGACTCACCATAAAGATAGTGACGCCAGATCTTCAGAGAAAAGACGATCACAGCTAGTTCAAGATCATGGACCGGATAACGAGTCTCGTGCGGTTTCAGCTGCCTCGATGCATACGCTATCACATGCTTATGCTGCATAAGAACACAACCCAAGCCTCGGTTAGAAGCATCACAATAGACTGTGAAACCTCCAGTACCCTTCGGAATAGAAAGAATTGGAGCACTGGTCAGTCTTCTCTTCAGATCAACAAAGCTAGCCTCACAATCTGGAGTCCAAACAAAAGGCGCATTCTTCTGAGTTAGCTGGGTAATAGGCTTGGCAATAGACGAGAAACCCTCGATGAAACGACGGTAATAACCAGCTAAACCCATGAAGCTTCGGATCTCCGGCACTGAAGTAGGTCTAGGCCAATTCATAACCGCTTCAATCTTGCTGGGATCGACAGAAATCCCATCTTCAGAAATAATATGACCGAGAAAGACAACTCGATCTAACCAAAATTCGCATTTCGACAGCTTGGCAAACAACTGCTCAACTCGCAAAATCTTCAGTACGGTCCTCAAGTGCTCTGCATGGTCAGTACGGTTCTTCGAGTAGATAAGAATATCATCGATAAAGATAATGACGAACTCATCTAAATAACGCTGAAAGATACGGTTCATCAAACCCATAAAAACCGCTGGGGCGTTAGTCAAACCGAACGGCATGACTATAAACTCAAAGTGACCATACCTCATCTTGAATGCGGTCTTAGGAACGTCTTCCTCTCGCACTCTCAACTGGTTATAACCTGACCTCAGATCAATCTTAGAGTAGACAGAAGAACCCTGCAGCTGATCAAACAAGTCATCTATTCGGGGTAAAGGATACCTGTTCTTAACTGTAGCCTGATTCAATTGACGGTAGTCGATATAGAGCCGCATAGAACCATCCTTCTTCCGAACGAATAGAACAGGAGCACCCCAAGGCGATACACTAGGTCTGATGTATCCCTTGGCAATCAAATCCTCAAGCTGCTCCTTCAGCTCTCTCAATTCAACAAGTGCCATACGATAAGTAGCTTTTGAAATAGGTTGAGTACCTGGCACTAAGTCAATGCTGAATTCGATTTCTCGAATAGGTGGCAATTCAGGAACATCTTCCGGGAACACATCAGCAAATTCTCTAACCACCGGTAAATCTACCAAAGCTGGGCTAGATTTCAGTACATCAACTGCATACACCAAAAATACTTCTGCACCTTTCTGTATCAAACGAGTCATAGATAACACTGAAATCAAAGGAATTCTAGATCGAGAACCCTTACCAAAGAATTTCCACTCGTCTGCCATTTCCGGTCTGAACCTGACAACTTTCTGGAAACAATCGACTGTTGCCCTGTACTTGGTTAAAGCATCTATACCGACAATACAATCAAAATCTGACAGTCCAAGTACAATACAGTCAAATTCTAGAAAATTTCCCTCAAAACACAGTTCACAGTTCCTGACTAAACGGACAGAAACAATTCCTCCACCCAAAGGTGAAGTAACAGCTACTACTGTAGGCAATAACTCAGTTGGAAAAGCATGCAATAATACGAATTTCTCAGAGATAAAGGAATGGGAAGAACCTGTATCTATCAAAACATGAGCAGAATGACCAAAAATCAAACAGTTACCTGCTATAACATCATCAGGTGCTGCTTGAGCCTGATCCTCTATCAGAGCAAAGACTCGTGCTTGCTGTCTCAGAGGCTGATTTGCACTGGTACTACCTCCCTGTCTGTTCTGCTGCTGAGGCTGGAAAGAGTGCACTGCAGAAGACTGCCTCTCAGGCTGAGCTGCAGATCTAGATGAACTCCCACTCTGAGCTCTATCTCTGTTACGCTGTGGGCACACTTTAGAGAAGTGTCCCGGTTGCTGACAGGTGTTACAATTGCCGAAAACTCCCACACACTGATCCGGTGAGTGTCTTCCTCCACACTTGCTGCAGTACAAGGATGATGACCCAGAACTCGGTCCTGAACCGAATTGCTTAGAACCACTGGAACTGGACGAACTGTTCCCCTGCCTCTTGAACTATTTACCTTTTGCCTTGTACTGATCCTTTCTGTTTCCCCCACTGTTACCACCTTCATACCTCTGCTGCTGGTTCTGATGCTGAGGTGGCTGATTCTGGTACTGAGATGGTTGGTTCTGATACTGCCTCTGCTGCTGAGGTGCTACCTGGTTACCTCTTTGCCTCCACAAGCCTGCTTCTGCTCCCTTTGCGTGATTCATGGCATCCGCAAAGTTGTTAGGCCTGTTGGTGTTAACCAACGTGAAGACGTCGGGGTTCAAACCATTGATGAACTGATCTGCCTTAGCTTCTTCATCCCCGGCAATTAGCGGCGCAAAACGCAACAGACTATCAAACTTAGCCACGTACTCTTCAATATTCAGATTCCCTTGCTTCAGATTTGCAAACTCTGCTCCCCTATCCTTACGATACGAGATAGGGAAAAACCGCTTATAAAACTCAGATTTAAAAAGAGTCCAAGTAACCTCTATACCTCTACTCTCAAATGCTTTCTTTGTCATGATCCACCAGCTCTTAGCACCACCACGCAGCTGATGAATTACTAACCTGATTCGGCGGTCATCTGTGTAGTCAATGGAATCAAACAACTGATCCATATCTTCCAACCAACTCTCACAGTCGACTGGATTTTCTGAACCCATCAACAACGGCGGATTGAACGACTGAAACCTCTTCAGCAAGGTTTCCATAGGAGTCGCTGAAGCATCCAACTGATCAACTTCAGTGCTAGCTTGCTCAGTTGTAGGAATAACTGGCGGTGTGTTTCTGTTTATCACTCGACGAGGACTCATCTGATAATCAAAGGTTAGGACACGAGATATCTCAATCGCTACAATCAGTGCCCTTACAACCGTTTGGAATACATGATACCAGTCGATAACAGAAACAGTTATATTTCAAGTAGATCATGCTTTATAAATTAAATCACATAACCATGTAATTCAATAATTCTCAATAATAAAGCATGCTCGCATGGAATTAAGTACACAGTTAAAATAATTCAAACACATGCGAGGAGCCAATACACGCAGACTCGATCTACCCGCTCACTCTAGTTCGACCAAGAATCTTAACTCTCTGATACCATTAATGTGAAACCTCGGTTCTAAACATCTAATTAAGGAGTAAACAATAATTAAACATCCAAGATCTAAGAACTAAAAAAAAAATAACACATAAGCCATTTAACAAAAGCCAATACAATCAAACAAGACACAAGTTCCTCATGCTAGAACAAGTGTAAATGCAAGTATGTGATTTCAAAGGGAAAAACTCGAGAACCACAGTCCCGAGTATGCTATCCCGCTACGATGACTGCTTTTACCTTTCAATGCAGTAGCTTCCAACTCTGGATACGCTACAAAAGAGACTGTATCAACAACTATACAATCTAACAACAACAAGGCAACGGTTCAAGGAAATTCTCTATACCGTTCTTTGTTCAAATCTCGGAAACGATCAAACAGCTGCTAACTCTGGGCTTGATACCTCCAAACGAATCTGTACGGAGACAAATGAATGATCAATAACCAAGATCAACTTAAGCCAAGTTCCAACAACTCAAAAATGGTTCTAAATCCTCAAAACTCAAACCGACGGCATAACGGCTATAAACTGTACAAACCGACAACGCAGACAACAGTTCAATAGCGATATCAACTCAATTAAATGCTAATACAACAACAACAAGACAAACCCAACAAATCTCAAAACTCACATTTTCGAAAATAGCTTCCAAAAATCATAACAATTCCGAACGTCGCTCTAATTCAAAACCGACAGATAATAAACGATCAGAACTCCACCAAGAACAACATACTAGAATCTAGATCGATTCTAACAACCTCCGAAAAACAAAACATATCTGATCGGAGAAATACTTACGGTATAACGGAGCTCTCACTGCAGTGATTACTAATCTGCCTTCAGAAATAATTTCTAACGGCCGGATCGAGCTCGGGAGGAAATCTGGAAGCTTGGAAAAGCTTGAAGGCGTCTTCAATGGTGGAGCACGGCTAGGGGAGGAAGATAGAGTGCCAAGAATAGTCAACCCTTGCTAGATATTATAACAATTTCAATATTTGCGTTTTATTCCCTGAAAAATCCAATTTTTGCAAAATAGACCCTGATCAAAATCAAGTCGGCTCGTTAACTCTGGAAACTCTGATTATCTCGAATAAGCTCAATTAAGATAAAAACGGGGCTTTACAATTCTCCCCGCTAATAAGAGATTTCGTCCTCGAAATCAACGAGAACCACAACTCATAAGATAGAATAAAGAACTAAAGACAGTAAGAAGAACTCACGTCAACTGAATAACTCTGAAAAATGCTGTCTCATGTCAGAATCTGTCTCCCAAGTCGCTTCCTCGACTCCGTGATGGCTCCACTGTACTTTCACTAATGAAATCAACTTGGTTCTGAGTTGCTTCTCTTTCCGATCAAGGATCTGAATCGGTCGTTCAAAATAGCTCAGTGTCTCGTCTAACTCGGCTTCGTCAGGCTGAAGGATGTGAGTAGGATCTGGATGATACTTTCGCAGTATAGAGACGTGAAAAACGTTGTGAATACCAGATAAAGACGGAGGAAGTGCAAGTCTGTAGGCAAGATCGCCTATCTTCTCAAGAATCGTACGGCCCGATGAATCTCGGAGATAACTTCCCTCTCTTACCGAATCTGACAGTGCCTCTGAACGGAGAAATCTTAAGGAAAATGCGGTCTCCCCGCTCAAAACTCAGAGGTCTACGTCTGACGTTCGCATACTTCGCCTGTCTATCTTGAGCTGACTTCATTCTGGTCTGAATGATCTTAACCTGCTCTGCCATATCTCTAAGCATATCCGGTCCCAAATCTGGTGACTCAGACAAGTCATCCCAAAACAATGGAGATCGGCATTTCTTACCGTACAATGCCTCAAAAGGCGCCATACCGATACTCGTTTGGAAGCTGTTGTTGTAAGAAAACTCGACAAGAGGCAAAGAATCCTGCCAACTAGTGCCAAAATCTAGCACTACCTCTCCCAGCATATCCTCTAACGTCTGGATAGTCCGCTCTGACTGTCCATCGGTCTGAGGATGATAAGCTGTACTCAGATGCAATCGAGTACCAAGTGCCCCCTGAAGACTGTGCCAGAAGTGAGAAGTGAATCTAGGATCTCTGTCTGAAACGATCGACTTCGGCACACCATGCAACCTCACAACATTGCTAACATACAACTCAGCCATCTGATCATGACGATACGTCATCCTGTACGGAATAAAACACGCAGACTTCGTCAATCGGTCGATCACTACCCAAATGGCATCGCATCCTCGAATGGATCGTGGTAGCTTCGTGACGAAATCCATGGAAATGTGATCCCACTTCCATTCAGGAACAGATAGACTGTGCAACAGACCTCCTGGTCGCTTCCGTTCTGCTTTCACCTGTTGACAATTCAAACACCGAGATACAAACCTCGCTACGTCGCTCTTCATTCTCTTCCACCAAAACTGGTTCTTCAGATCGTTGTACATCTTACGACCTCCAGGATGAATACTAAACCGACTGCAATGAGCCTCTCGGAGAATACGCTGTCTCAACTCCGAAATATCAGGCACAAAAATATGGTTATTCACGAACAAAACATCATCTCTAACCTGGAATTCAGACTGATGACCCGATCTGACTTTCTCTACTGAAATCTGGATGCTCGGCTCAGACTTCTATGCTTCTCTAATTGCAACAAGCAACTCTGGCTCGGCTTGAATAGCAAACACTCTGATAGTCTCCCTATCTATTTCAAACTCTAAACCAGAAGTGCAACAATCATCGATCAACTGAGAAACACCAATAGTAGAAAGAGATAAAGAACAAAGCTTTCGGCTCAAGGCATCTGCAACTACATTAGACTTTTCCAGATAATACTTGATTTCACAGTCGAAATCCTTCAACAGATCTAACCATCTTCTCTGTCTCATATTTAGCTCTGCCTGTGAAAACAAGTACTTAAGGCTCTTATGGTCAGAAAAGATCTCGAAAGACTCACCATAATGATAGTGACGCCAGATCTTCAGAGCAAAGACGATCGCAGCTAGTTCAAGATCATGGACCGGATAACGAGTCTCGTGCGGTTTCAGCTGCCTCGATGCATACGCTATCACATGCTTATGCTGCATAAGAACACAACCCAAGCCTCGGTTAGAAGCATCACAATAGACTATGAAACCTCCAGTACCCTTCGGAATAGAAAGAATTGGAGCACTGGTCAGTCTTCTCTTCAGATCAACAAAGCTAGCCTCACAATCTGGAGTCCAAACAAAAGGCGCATTCTTCTGAGTTAGCTGGGTAATAGGCTTGGCAATAGATGAGAAACCCTTGATGAAACGACGGTAATAACCAGCTAAACCCATGAAGCTTCGGATCTCCGGCACTGAAGTAGGTCTAGGCCAATTCATAACCGCCTCAATCTTGCTGGGATCGACAGAAATCCCATCTTCAGAAATAATATGACCAAGAAAGACAACTCGATCTAACCAAAATTCGCATTTCGACAGCTTGGCAAACAACTGCTCAACTCGCAAAATCTGCAGTACGGTCCTCAAGTGCTCTGCATGGTCAGTACGGTTCTTCGAGTAGATAAGAATATCATCGATAAAGATAATGACGAACTCATCTAAATAACGTTGAAAGATACGGTTCATCAAACCCATAAAAACCGCTGGGGCGTTAGTCAAACCGAACGGCATGACTATAAACTCAAAGTGACCATACCTCGTCCTGAATGCGGTCTTAGGAACGTCTTCCTCTCGCACTCTCAACTGGTGATAACCTGACCTCAGATCAATCTTAGAGTAGACAGAAGAACCTTGCAGCTGATCAAACAAGTCATCTATTCGGGGTAAAGGATACCTGTTCTTAACTATAGCCTGATTCAATTGACGGTAGTCGATACAGAGCCGCATAGAACCATCCTTCTTCCGAACGAATAGAACAGTAGCACCCCAAGGCGATACACTAGGTCTGATGTATCCCTTGGCAATCAAATCCTCAAGCTGCTCCTTCAGCTCTCTCAATTCAACAAGTGCCATACGATAAGGAGCTTTTGAAATAGGTTGAGTACCTGGCACTAAGTCAATGCTGAATTCGATTTCTCGAATAGGTGGCAATTCAGGAACATCTTCTGGGAACACATCAGCAAATTCTCTAACCACCGGTAAATCTACCAAAGCTGGGCTAGATTTCAGTACATCAACTGCATACACCAAAAATCCTTCTGCACCTTTCTGTATCAAACGAGTCATAGATAACACTGAAATCAAAGGAATTCTAGATCGAGAACCCTTACCAAAGAATTTCCACTGGTCTGCCATTTCCGGTCTGAACCCGACAACTTTCTGGAAACAATCGACTGTTGCCCTGTACTTGGTTAAAGCATCTATACCGACAATACAATCAAAATCTGACAGTCCAAGTACAATACAGTCAAATTCTAGAAAATTTCCCTCAAAACACAGTTCACAGTTCCTGACTAAACGGACAGAAACAATTCCTCCACCCAAAGGTGAAGTAACAGCTACTACTGTAGGCAATAACTCAGTTGGCAAAGCATGCAATAATACGAATTTCTCAGAGATAAAGGAATGGGAAGCACCTGTATCTATCAAAACATGAGCAGAATGACCAAAAATCAAATAGTTACCTGCTATAACATCATCAGGTGCTACTTGAGCCTGATCCTCTGTCAGAGCAAAGACTCGTGCTTGCTGTCTCGGAGGCTGATTTGCACTGGTACTACCTCCCTGTCTGTTCTGCTGCTGAGGCTGGAAAGAGTGCACTGCAGAAGACTGCCTCTCAGGCTGAGCTGCA
Source organism: Henckelia pumila (assembly GCF_033568475.1). Classification (NCBI taxonomy): domain Eukaryota; kingdom Viridiplantae; phylum Streptophyta; class Magnoliopsida; order Lamiales; family Gesneriaceae; genus Henckelia; species Henckelia pumila. The sequence goes on from NC_133121.1 coordinate 62,554,579, forward strand.
GATCTAGACGAACTCCCACTCTGAGCTCTATCTCTGTTACGCTGTGGGCACACTTTAGAGAAGTGTCCCGGTTGCTGACAGGTGTTACAATTGCCGAAAACTCCCACACACTGATCCGGTGAGTGTCTTCCTCCACACTTGCTGCAGTACAAGGATGATGACCCAGAACTCGGTCCTGAACCGAATTGCTTAGAACCACTGGAATTGGACGAACTGTTCCCCTGCCTCTTGAACTATTTACCTTTTGCCTTGTACTGATCCTTTCTGTTTCCCCCACTGTTACCACCTTCATACCTCTGCTGCTGGTTCTGATGCTGAGGTGGCTGATTCTGGTACTGAGATGGTTGGTTCTGATACTGCCTCTGCTGCTGAGGTGCTACCTGGTTACCTCTTTGCCTCCACAAGCCTGCTTCTGCTCCCTTTGCGTGATTCATGGCATCCGCAAAGTTGTTAGGCCTGTTGGTGTTAACCAACGTGAAGACGTCGGGGTTCAAACCATTGATGAACTGATCTGCCTTAGCTTCTTCATCCCCGGCAATTAGCGGCGCAAAACGCAACAGACTATCAAACTTAGCCACGTGCTCTTCAATGTTCAGATTCCCTTGCTTTAGATTTGCAAACTCTGCTCCCTTATCCTTACGATACGAGATAGGGAAAAACCGCTTATAAAACTCATATTTAAAAAGAGTCCAAGTAACCTCTATACCTCTACTCTCAAATGCTTTCTTTGTCATGATCCACCAGCTCTTAGCACCACCACGCAGCTGATGAATTACTAACCTGATTCGGCGGTCATCTGTGTAGTCAATGGAATCAAACAACTGATCCATATCATCCAACCAACTCTCACAGTCGACTGGATTTTCTGAACCCATCAACAACGGCGGATTGAACGACTGAAACCTCTTCAGCAAGGTTTCCATAGGAGTCGCTGAAGCATCCAACTGATCAACTTCAGTGCTAGCTTGCTCAGTTGTAGGAATAACTGGCGGTGTGTTTCTGTTTATCACTCGACCAGGACTCATCTGATAATCAAAGGTTAGGACACGAGATATCTCAATCGCTACAATCAGTGCCCTTACAACCGTTTGGAATACATGATACCAGTCGATAACAGAAACAGTTATATTTCAAGTAGATCATGCTTTATAAATTAAATCACATAACCATGTAATTCAATAATTCTCAATAATAAAGCATGCTCGCATGGAATTAAGTACACAGTTAAAATAATTCAAACACATGCGAGGAGCCAATACACGCAGACTCGATCTACCCGCTCACTCTAGTTCGACCAAGAATCTTAACTCTCTGATACCATTAATGTGAAACCTCGGTTCTAAACATCTAATTAAGGAGTAAACAATAATTAAACATCCAAGATCTAAGAACTAAAAAAAAAAATAACACATAAGCCATTTAACAAAAGCCAATACAATCAAACAAGACACAAGTTCCTCATGCTAGAACAAGTGTAAATGCAAGTATGTGATTTCAAAGGGAAAAACTCGAGAACCACAGTCCCGAGTATGCTATCCCGCTACGATGACTGCTTTTACCTTTCAATGCAGTAGCTTCCAACTCTGGATACGCTACAAAAGAGACTGTATCAACAACTATACAATCTAACAATAACAAGGCAACGGTTCAAGGAAATTCTCTATACCGTTCTTTGTTCAAATCTCGGAAACGATCAAACAGCTGCTAACTCTGGGCTTGATACCTCCAAACGAATCTGTACGGAGACAAACGAATGATCAATAACCAAGATCAACTTAAGCCAAGTTCCAACAACTCAAAAATGGTTCTAAATCCTCAAAACTCAAACCGACGGCATAACGGCTATAAACTGAACAAACCGACAATGCAGACAACAGTTCAATAGCGATATCAACTCAATTCAATGCTAATACAACAACAACAAGACAAACCCAACAAATCTCAAAACTCACATTTTCGAAAATAGCTTCCAAAAATCATAACAATTCCGAACGTCGCTCTAATTCAAAACCGACAGATAATAAACGATCAGAACTCCACCAAGAACAACATACTAGAATCTAGATCGATTCTAACAACCTCCGAAAAATAAAACATATCTGATCGGAGAAATACTTACGGTATAACGGAGCTCTCACTGCAGTGATTACTAATCTGCCTTCAGAAATAATTTCTAACGGGCGGATCGAGCTCGGGAGGAAATCTGGAAGCTTGGAAAAGCTTGAAGGCGTCTTCAATGGTGGAGCACGGCTAGGGGAGGAAGATAGAGTGCCAAGAATAGTCAACCCTTGCTAGATATTATAACAATTTCAATATTTGCGTTTTATTCCCTGAAAAATCCAATTTTTGCAAAATAGACCCTGATCAAAATCAAGTCGGCTCGTTAACTCTGGAAACTCTGATTATCTCGAATAAGCTCAATTAAGATAAAAACGGGGCTTTACAATTCTCCCCCACTAAGAAGATATTTCGTCCTCGAAATCAACGAGAACCACAACTCATAAGATAGAATAAAGAACTAAAGACAGTAAGAAGAACTCACGTCAACTGAATAACTCTGGAAAATGCTGTCTCATGTCAGACTCTGTCTCCCAAGTCGCTTCCTTGACTCCGTGACGGCTCCAATGTACTTTCACTAATGAAATCAACTTGGTTCTGAGTTGCTTCTCTTTCCGATCAAGGATCTGAATCGGTCGTTCAAAATAGCTCAGTGTCTCGTCTAACTCGGCTTCGTCAGGCTGAAGGATGTGAGTAGGATCTGGATGATACTTTCGCAGCATAGAGACGTGAAAAACGTTGTGAATACCAGATAAAGACGGAGGAAGTGCAAGTCTATAGGCAAGATCGCCTATCTTCTCAAGAATCGTACGGCCCGATGAATCTCGGAGATAACTTCCCTCTCTTACCGAATCTGACAGTGCCTCTGAACGGAGAAATCTTAAGGAAAATGCGGTCTCCCCGCTCAAAACTCAGAGGTCTACGTCTGACGTTCGCATACTTCGCCTGTCTATCTTGAGCTGACTTCATTCTGGTCTGAATGATCTTAACCAGCTCTGCCATATCTCTAAGCATATCCGGTCCCAAATCTGGTGACTCGGACAAGTCATCCCAAAACAATGGAGATCGGCATTTCTTACCATACAATGCCTCAAAAGGCGCCATACCGATACTCGTTTGGAAGCTGTTGTTGTAAGAAAACTCGACAAGAGGCAAAGAATCCTGCCAACTAGTGCCAAAATCTAGCACTACCGCTCCCAGCATATCCTCTAACGTCTGGATAGTCCGCTCTGACTGTCCATCGGTCTGAGGATGATAAGCTGTACTCAGATGCAATCGAGTACCAAGTGCCCCCTGAAGACTGTGCCAGAAGTGAGAAGTGAATCTAGGATCTCTGTCTGAAACGATCGACTTCGGCACACCATGCAACCTCACAACATTGCTAACATACAACTCAGCCATCTGATCATGACGATACGTCATCCTGTACGGAATAAAACACGCAGACTTCGTCAATCGGTCGATCACTACCCAAATGGCATCGCATCCTCGAATGGATCGTGGTAGCTTCGTGATGAAATCCATGGAAATGTGATCCCACTTCCATTCAGGAACAGATAGACTGTGCAACAGACCTCCTGGTCGCTTCCGTTCTGCTTTCACCTGTTGACAATTCAAACACCGAGATACAAACCTCGCTATGTCGCTCTTCATTCTCTTCCACCAAAACTGGTTCTTCAGATCGTTGTACATCTTACGACCTCCAGGATGAATACTAAACCGACTGCAATGAGCCTCTCGGAGAATACGCTGTCTCAACTCCAAAATATCAGGCACAACAATACGGTTATTCACGAACAAAACATTATCTCTAACCTGGAATTCAGACTGATGACCCGATCTGACTTTCTCTACTGAAATCTGGATGCTCGGCTCAGACTTCTGTGCTTCTCTAATTGCAACAAGCAACTCTGGCTCGGCTTGAATAACAAACACTCTGATAGTCTCCCTATCTATTTCAAACTCTAAACCAGAAGTGCAACAATCATCGATCAACTGAGAAACACCAATAGTAGAAAGAGATAAAGAACAAAGCTTTCGGCTCAAGGCATCTGCAACTACATTAGACTTTTCCGGATAATACTTGATTTCACAGTCGAAATCCTTCAACAGATCTAACCATCTTCTCTGTCTCATATTTAGCTCTGCCTGTGAAAACAAGTACTTAAGGCTCTTATGGTCAGAAAAGATCTCGAAAGACTCACCATAAAGATAGTGACGCCAGATCTTCAGAGCAAAGACGATCGCAGCTAGTTCAAGATCATGGACCGGATAACGAGTCTCGTGCGGTTTCAGCTGCCTCGATGCATACGCTATCACATGCTTATGCTGCATAAGAACACAACCCAAGCCTCGGTTAGAAGCATCACAATAGACTGTGAAACCTCCAGTACCCTTCGGAATAGAAAGAATTGGAGCACTGGTCAGTCTTCTCTTCAGATCAACAAAGCTAGCCTCACAATCTGGAGTCCAAACAAAAGGCGCATTCTTTTGAGTTAGCTGGGTAATAGGCTTGGCAATAGACGAGAAACCCTCGATGAAACGATGGTAATAACCAGCTAAACCCATGAAGCTTCGGATCTCTGGCACTGAAGTAGGTCTAGGCCAATTCATAACCGCTTCAATCTTGCTGGGATCGACAAAAATCCCATCTTCAGAAATAATATGACCGAGAAAGACAACTCGATCTAACCAAAATTCGCATTTCGACAGCTTGGCAAACAACTGCTCAACTCGCAAAATCTGCAGTACGGTCCTCAAGTGCTCTGCATGGTCAGTACGGTTCATCGAGTAGATAAGAATATCATCGATAAAGATAATGACGAACTCATCTAAATAACGCTGAAAGATACGGTTCATCAAACCCATAAAAACCGCTGGGGCGTTAGTCAAACCGAACGGCATGACTATAAACTCAAAGTGACCATACCTCGTCCTGAATGCGGTCTTAGGAACGTCTTCCTCTCGCACTCTCAACTGGTGATAACCTGACCTCAGATCAATCTTAGAGTAGACAGAAGAACCCTGCAGCTGATCAAACAAGTCATCTATTCGGGGTAAAGGATACCTGTTCTTAACTATAGCCTGATTCAATTGACGGTAGTCGATACAGAGCCGCATAGAACCATCCTTCTTCCGAACGAATAGAACAGGAGCACCCCAAGGCGATACACTAGGTCTGATGTATCCCTTGGCAATCAAATCCTCAAGCTGCTCCTTCAGCTCTCTCAATTCAACAAGTGCCATACGATAAGGAGCTTTTGAAATAGGTTGAGTACCTGGCACTAAGTCAATGCTGAATTCGATTTCTCGAATAGGTGGCAATTCAGGAATATCTTCTGGGAACACATCAGCAAATTCTCTAACCACCGGTAAATCTACCAAAGCTGGGCTAGATTTCAGTACATCAACTGCATACACCAAAAATCCTTCTGCACCTTTCTGTATCAAACGAGTCATAGATAACACTGAAATCAAAGGAATTCTAGATCGAGAACCCTTACCAAAGAATTTCCACTGGTCTGCCATTTCCGGTCTGAACCTGAAAACTTTCTGGAAACAATCGACTGTTGCCCTGTACTTGGTTAAAGCATCTATACCGACAATACAATCAAAATCTGACAGTCCAAGTACAATACAGTCAAATTCTAGAAAATTTCCCTCAAAACACAGTTCACAGTTCCTGACTAAACGGACAGAAACAATTCCTCCACCCAAAGGAGAAGTAACAGCTACTATTGTAGGCAATAACTCAGTTGGCAAAGCATGCAATAATACGAATTTCTCAGAGATAAAGGAATGGGAAGCACCTGTATCTATCAAAACATGAGCAGAATGACCAAAAATCAAATAGTTACCTGCTATAACATCATCAGGTGCTACTTGAGCCTGATCCTCTGTCAGAGCAAAGACTCGTGCTTGCTGTCTCGGAGGCTGATTTGCACTGGTACTACCTCCCTGTCTGTTCTGCTGCTGAGGCTGGAAAGAGTGCACTGCAGAAGACTGCCTCTCAGGCTGAGCTGCAGATCTAGATGAACTCCCACTCTGAGCTCTATCTCTGTTACGCTGTGGACACACTTTAGAGAAGTGTCCCGGTTGATGACAGGTGTTACAATTGCCGAAAACTCCCACATACTGATCCGGTGAGTGTCTTCCTCCACACTTGCTGCAGTACAAGGATGATGACCCAGAACTCGGTCCTGAACCGAATTGCTTCGAACCACTGGAACTGGACGAACTATTCCCCTGCCTCTTGAACTGTTTACCTCTTGCCTTGTACTGATCCTTTCTGTTTCCCCCACTGTTACCACCTTCATACCTCTGCTGCTGGTTCTGATGCTGAAGTGGCTGATTCTGGTACTGAGATGGTTGGTTCTGATACTGCCTCTGCTGCTGAGGTGCTACCTGGTTACCTCTTTGCCTCCACAAGCCTGCTTCTGCTCCCTTTGCGTGATTCATGGCATCCGCAAAGTTGTTAGGCCTGTTGGTGTTAACCAACGTGAAGACGTCGGGGTTCAAACCATTGATGAACTGATCTGCCTTAGCTTCTTCATCCCCGGCAATTAGCGGCGCAAAACGCAATAGACTATCAAACTTAGCCACGTACTCTTCAATGTTCAGATTCCCTTGCTTCAGATTTGCAAACTCTGCTCCCTTATCCTTACGATACGAGATAGGGAAAAACCGCTTATAAAACTCAGATTTAAAAAGAGTCCAAGTAACCTCTGTACCTCTACTCTCAAATGCTTTCTTTGTCATGATCCACCAGCTCTTAGCACCACCACGCAGCTGATGAATTACTAACCTGATTCGGCGGTCATCTGTGTAGTAAATGGAATCAAACAACTGATCCATATCATCCAACCAACTCTCACAGTCAACTGGATTTTCTGAACCCATCAACAACGGCGGATTGAACGACTGAAACCTCTTCAGCAAGGTTTCCATAGGAGTCGCTGAAGCATCCAACTGATCAACTTCAGTGCTAGCTTGCTCAGTTGTAGGAATAACTGGCGGTGTGTTTCTGTTTATCACTCAACGAGGACTCATCTGATAATCAAAGGTTAGGACACGAGATATCTCAATCGCTACAATCAGTGCCCTTACAACCGTTTGGAATACAGGATACCAATCGATAACAGAAACAGTTATATTTCAAGTAGATCATGCTTTATGAATTAAATCACATAACCATGTAATTCAATAATTCTCAATAATAAAGCATGCTCGCATGGAATTAAGTACACAGTTAAAATAATTCAAACAAATGCGAGGAGCCAATACACGCAGACTCGATCTACCCGCTCACTCTAGTTCGACCAAGAATCTTAACTCTCTGATACCACTTAATGTGAAACCTCGGTTCTAAACATCTAATTAAGGAGTAAACAATAATTAAACATCCAAGATCTAAGAACTAAAAGCCAAGCAAAGGAAATTTTTTTTTTTTTAAGAGGGCCGCGCTCGGGCGGCCAAAAACCGCCGCTCGAGCGCCCCCTAGACAGAGGCGCTACTGAGTTCTCAGAATGGGGTGCGCTCGGGCTGCTAAAAATTGCAGCTCGGGCGCCCCCTACAGCAGAAACAGAACAGCAGAAACATGCTTTGCAATTCCATCTAAAACTATGCCAATGTAATCCAAATCAACACATACATTATAAATGCAGTTCCTCCGATTAATACATGAAGTTCTAGAGTTTAACAACTACTCCAAAATAGAACATGCTACGATAACAACACGGCAAAGCTTGCATGACAATACAACATAATAATGAAGTTCGTTATCTAAACATGTTCTAACAACACTAGGTAGACGTGCTGACACGACTTCTAAACCGAGTCTCACTGCTACAACTTTCTCTCGGAGCTAACCATGCCTCTTCTGACTTGATCCTGCCCCACCTATTGCCAAGTACACATACAAAACAAAGCAATAGCCGGATAACCGGTGAGAACGACATTCCCAGTAAAAGCAACATAACAATTAATACAACAATCAACATGCTTTCAATACAACAATTAAATTAATAACAACATAATGAATGCATGTCTTTTAAACCGGGATATCAATCTGATAAACGAGGGATTGCTGCTGTGCTTTTGGGATCCCGAGGATAAGATCACGTAACAACTCACCGACTCTCCCAATCGAGGTGGTGCCACGTATCTCACTCCTCTAGACTTTGAGCAACTATAATGAGTATGCTAGCACTAGGCGAAACGACTACGACCTAGGCCACTCAATCATAGTTCCCAAACGTCTAAACAAAAAGGGCGGTTCTGCCCGCTGAAAACAAGATTGGCTCAAGATGAATGCATAACAAAAACATAACACATAAGCCATTTAACAAAAGCCAATACAATCAAACAAGACACAAGTTTCTCATGCTAGAACAAGTGTAAATGCAAGTATGTGATTTCAAAGGGGAAAACTCGAGAACCACAGTCCCGAGTATGCTATCCCGCTACGATGACTGCTTTTACCTTTCAATGCAGTAGCTTCCAACTCTGGATACGCTACAAAAAAGACTGTATCAACAACTATACAATCTAACAACAACAAGGCAACGGTTCAAGGAAATTCTCTATACCGTTCTTTGTTCAAATCTCGGAAACGATCAAACAGCTGCTAACTCTGGGCTTGATACCTCCAAACGAATCTGTACGGAGACAAATGAATGATCAATAACCAAGATCAACTTAAGCCAAGTTCCAACAACTCAAAAACGGTTCTAAATCCTCAAAACTCAAACCGACGGCATAACGGCTATAAACTGAACAAACCGACAACGCAGACAGCAGTTCAATAGCGATATCAACTCAATTCAATGCTAATACAACAACAACAAGACAAACCCAACAAATCTCAAAACTCACATTTTCGAAAATAGCTTCCAAAAATCATAACAATTCCGAATGTCGCTCTAATTCAAAACCGACAGATAATAAACGATCAGAACTCCGCCAAGAACAACATACTAGAATCTAGATCGATTCTAACAACCTCCAAAAAAAACATATCTGATCGGAGAAATACTTACGATATAACGGAGCTCTCACTGCAGTGATTACTAATCTGCCTTCAGAAATAATGTCTAACGGCCGGATCGAGCTCGGGAGGAAATCTGGAAGCTTGGAAAAGCTTGAAGGCGTCTTCAATGGTGGAGCACGGCTAGGGGAGGAATATAGAGTGCCAAGAATAGTCAACCCTTGCTAGATATTATAACAATTTTAATATTTGCGTTTTAGTCCCTGAAAAATCCAATTTTTGCAAAATAGACCCTAATCAAAATCAAGTCGGCTCGTTAAAACTGAAAACTCTGATTATCTCGAATAAGCTCAATTAAGATAAAAAACGGGGCTTTACATTGGTATACTAAGACATCATCACAAGAACACTATCCTAAAAGTTATGAATTCCTTCGCTTGCTTCTCCTATCAAGTTAACACCTAACTTGACCATACAACTCTAATTGCAATTGTTCCCGATTTCAGCAATCCCAAATTATTCGTCTCCGGCAATCCTAGAGACTCTAAATCATCCAATTGCCGAATGTTCTGAGACTGTACCAAGTACTTATCTCCTAAGCAACCAAGCGACAAAATACTATCTCGAGTATTTCTCGATTGCTATATCCAAATCATCACTGATTGGATTTACCCTATCGATCTCGTCGAACTACTGATGCTCATACACGTCCGATCAAACAACCACTGATCTTATTCAATCTAACTCTGACAGAGTTAGCCAATAGCCCCTAGTAGTTATTAGCACACATCCCGTGCCACATCAGCACTATTAATTGTTGTTTTGTTCACCCAAGGCAAACATCAAGATAAACTAAGCCCATTTCCATCCCATGGAAAATCCTATGCTCAACCTCTAAAAATATCAGACAGTACTTAGCACAAACATTCGACTCACTATCCTTGCCTCGTTCATTCAGAATGAACACCATTGCTCGTCAAGTCCTAAAATAATAACTAACGAATCCCAAAGATTTCAACAATCTTCGAACACTCTCCTGATCATATCCCTTGTTAAGACTGTACAACAATTTAAGACTAAGGTAGCTTACCACGATAACCCACCTGGACAATCACCAAGGTTTCACGGTCATAGGCCACACTTCCCTCACATCTCAAATAGTCATGTACAATCCTTACATCTGATATCATCCATCACTTATGAAATCATTCATCATGGAGTAGTCCTCGAATTCGAGTCGAAGTCTTAAAACAACATCTCATCCAAGTTCTTAGATGACTCCTATCACAGGGAAACTCTAACCACAACTCTGATGACAACCCCTAGCCATTGCTGGTAGAAATCCGTCCACCTACTAGATCCACACGTCTAGCAGTAACTCAAAGGTTTAAAACTTATCTGCTCAAAATACACACTTGTCAAGGAAATCCCTTCCAGACTGGTTCCCTCAGCAGAGCATTCCCACTATATCTCTGGCGCACCAGACGATATCGAACCATCGATATCAAACCTGATATCTAATCCAAGGTCATACCCTGTCGTGACTGCTACCAAATCCCTAGACTGAGTAGCCTTCCCACCGCCAATCCTGAAGCACGAAGGCTCCTAGGTAACCTCTGAAGTACAAGGACTCCCAAAGTAACACTGGCATAGGGTCGCGCCCCATCACTTCTAGTCATGGTCATAGTCCACAACTCTCAGCATATACTGGACCTGGCATCTCGATGAAAACTCGTCATCACAAGTCTCAACCTAACGAAGGTCAGACAGCTTACTGTTTTAAGGAAACAACCTAGAACAAAGCCCAAAGTTCTAAATCGAACAATATCCCCATCACTGGCACCAGGAAAACACCTAGACTATCCACAAGTCAAACATTCACAGTCGGTCCACTCAAATCCTATGAGCTACAATAGTTGAACACTAATCAACTAAAACCAAGTCAAACTTAGCAAAATCACTTGCAATCATCCACGAATTTCTGATTTAATAATTCACGTATCATTGCTTCAAGTTATGTATAATTCTCTTTATTACAATCCCATGCAATACAATTACAGTATTCAAAATACAATGAAATGTACAACCGAACATGAAATGATACAACCAAAGTATGATGATTCATTACAACTGAAATACTGTTTACAAATTACATCAATACAGTATTTAAATCATCGTACTAGTCTTCATTTCTTGAGCATGAAGCTTCAATTAGACACATGCATCGATGCAAGCATACTCCCGTCCAAGTCTCTCTATATGTCCTCCTACGAAGAACTCCGGAGAAATGGCACGTGATAGCTAACCAGCTATGCTCTGCGTCAGTGCATGTCAGTCGACCTCTTCTGCTCACGATCTACCGTCTGCTTTCTTCTTGTAATCGTATCATGATTTTGAACATGAAGTTTCCCGTTTGCCTACCAAATGCATCGATACAAGCATACCGGCAAAACTAAGTTCTGCATGAGTTAAATGACCTTACGCTCGAAACCTGTCATGCCTTAGACACTCGAGGAATTCCCTGGTAAAGGTCTATCTGAAAATCTCTCCAACTACGATTGGAGAATCTTCAGAGTAGTGTTATCATGGTAATGACTGTACAGATGCAAGCATCAAGTAAGTCCCCACCAATCATCTGTCACTGCCTCTGGCATCCGGTACTCGATCCAAAGCTAGGATCCACATGAGTAGAAGTCTCGAAAACTCGGACACGATCCATCACTCCTGTCCGCACTTGCTGGTATCCCATAAGACAAATCTTCAGAAATTCTGCCGATGATGATAGTCTCTGGGCAACTAATAGCCGCATCATCACCTCTTCCAAGGTCTCATCAATCCTATAAGGATAACCCAAAGTTTCAATACTATATCCCAAGTCTCTTGCATGCATGCGCTCTGATACCAATAAATGTAGGGACCCAATCAGGATCCACTACCTAATCAGAGTTAAGATCATAATTAAGCATGCATTAAAATAAATCACTGCGGAAGTCTTAAATAAAAGCAGACCGACAGAATACAACCGGTTAAACAAATTCGATTATACAACTCAATCGAATAAATAAGCCTAAAGGGAAAAACCTACAGCTAATCCTGCTGTCTTCACTGGTGACTGGCTACTCCAAGCTCCTGGTGCTCAATCCCGCACCTACACCTGCCCCGTAGAATGGGGTGTCCAGATACACAGAAAATACTGGACGTGAGCTCTAAGCTCAATACAAAAGTACGGGTAAAACATATAAATATGATGCATGCAAATGACAGGGTATCCATATCTGAGATAACTGTATACAACTGCTCAGTAATGGCGCCTAGGACATGAGTGGTACACCCCAGGGAGCAAACCCGGCGTACACTGCTCATTCCTACAGGACGTGGACCGTGTCCCCTAGATGCTAGTACCAGCCCATACCCGTCGGTAGCAAAGCACTAGACATCAACCGTCCAAACAGGGCTGAGCGGCCCTACATGGCTCATCTCAAAAGATGTATAGGCACAATATGATATGCACATGCCGCATAATAATATGACACACAATTGCAACATATAAGCATGCAAAACCCGCTGGCTATCACAGTCAGTACTTACGTACCTTTCTACAGGCAATCCTAGCAGTCCCACTCTAGGTTCCAAGCCTACATCAGCTTTACAATGCAAATACTCATGCATCATTAATTAAGCTCTAAAAGCCTTAACTAAACTATTGCATACTCCTAAATAATTTAAGGAAACCATAGTATACCTGCGTCCGTCGTCAGACCACTGATGGCGACTATCCTGCAACTAGGGGCACACCCCTGCTGCAACTCCACAGGCTTGAGCACGGCTCCACTACACGAGCACTGCTCCGCTACTATGTCAGACACTATCTGACTATAATAAAAATATATTTCCTACTCCAACTCTAAAATAAGAGTACCCAAAACCCTAAAATAGAGCCAAGTGGGCGAAGTAGAGGATTTCGGAATTTGCACGAATGAGGAGCTCGGACCTCATTTTTATAGAACACGTTCGGGCCGTCCGGTCACGCCTTTGGAGCGTCCGATCTGCTTCGGGCCGTCCGATCGTCTCATCGGATCGTCCGATCTCCGCCACGCGTCCAACCAATCGCATGCAACCATACACCTGTCCCGAACACTGTTCGGATGATCCGATCTCGCCCTTCGGGTCATCCGAACCCTACCCGAATGACGTCACCAATGACATAATATTTTGGGATAGCTGGCCGCATGGGTTCGGATCGTCCGAACGACTTCGGATCGTCCAAAGCCTTCAGAGCCTCCGAAGCCTGGATCCGTCCATGTTCGGATCCTCCGAACCTCCCGAACCTTACCCACCATTTTTGAGTGTCCTGGATCCATTTCTGGACTCCGTTAATCCATTTGAAATTTCCTTAATCATGTTTTACATAATCCAAACATGATTACACGATTAATTAATCATTAACCGTTAATTCTGGATACGGGTCACTACACACTAGGCCCAAAAAACATAGTGTATATATATATATATATATATACAGTAGAGGTGTAGGGATTTTTTTTTTTGAAGCCCAACTCACTTGCATGACACGACCACCCTTGAAATTGATTTTTTTAATTTGAAACATTCTATAGAAATTGGGAATCACTTTCGCCGCACTGTTTCTTCAAAGTCGAGATCGGCAATCTGGCGCCTATCACTTTTCTGCTTCTATTTTAGATTTTATTTTTATTTAGGTATGCAAAAATAGATGTTAATTTCAATTAAAAATAGAATTATTAGAGTTTCGTAATGATTTTGGGATTTCGGCATTAGTGTTAGTGACTTAGTGTGTTACTAAAAGAATTTTGTTTGATGCATAATATATTATAATTAATCTATAATTATTTTTTTGACACTAGGACTCTAAAATTATAAATTTGTGTTGGTTTATTCTTGATATTTTATTGCATAAGCTAGATTTTTTATTTTAAATTTCATTGTATTAATAGAATGTAAACATATTATACTTTTTTCATTAGGAAACCAATAAATCTATAATTCATAGATTTTTTAAGAGAAAAGATCCAGAACCAGAAGAACAAAGCATTGAAGATGTTAGAGTTGAAGAATTTGATTTCTCACAACTACCCGCAGATCCTGGACTAAAGACTCCAATTTGTTATTATAATGCTAACACTAGAGATCAAGTTCGAAAGAAATATTTGCAAAAAGGTCCATGTCAATCTTCAGGGTATGAATTCCCAAAAAGAAAATTTGGAGTAAGTCAATGTAGACGGTTCAATCCTTCATGATTTAAGGAATTTAGTGATTGGTTGGAGTATAGTATAGAAAAAGATGCCGCATATTGTTTGTATTGCTATCTCTTCAAGACAGTTAAGGGAAAACAATCAGGAGGTGAGGCTTTTGTTAGTGAAGGATTTACAAATTGAAAATGTAAAGACATGTTAAATATTAATGTTGGCCAGCATGACAGTGAACATCATAAAGCTCGAATGAATTGTGAAGCTTTGATGAATCAAGATGAGCACATTAAATCAGTTTTGAATAAACAGTCAATGCAAATGCAAAATGATTATCGTATCCGTCTCAATGCTTCGATTGATTGCATTAGAGTTTTGTTGCGACAAGATCTTTCATTTCGGGGCCACGACGAAACTGAAAGTTCTCTTAATCCAGGTAATTTTTTGGTCCAACTGAAATTTTTAGGTGCACATAATAAAGATATTAATGATGTGATATTAAAACATTCTCCTAAAAATTGCAATTTAACATCACGTGATATTCAAAAGGAAATAGTGAGGTGCTTGTGCCACTGAAATGGTTAATGTAATTATCAGAGATGTTGGTGATTCACTGTTCTCTATTTTAGTTGATAAATCTTGTGATGTGTCAACGAATGAGCAAATGTTAGTTGTTATCCGTTATGTGGATAATAGTGGGCTTGTAAATGAACGTTTTATCGGGATTGAACATGTTGCAAGTACTACAACACTCAAACTTAAAGCTTTCATTGATAAGATATTTTCTAGATATAATAGCATCTCTAAGTTGAGAGGACAAGGTTTTGATGGAGCAAGTAATATGCAGGTTAAATTTAATGGTATGAAAGCACTCATTTTAAAGGAAAACCCATGTGATTTTTACATACATTGTTTTTCTCATCAGCTTCAACTAGCTCTTATAGCCGTGATCAAGAAAAATCTTCCGAGTTCTAATTTCTTTCGTGTTGTAGGTGATTTGGTAAATCTTGTTGGAGCATCTTGCAAACGTTCTGATCTTCTTTGAGAGAAACGTTCAGATTTTATTGTTGAGGCATTGGAGAGGGGTGAGATTTCAAGTGGTCGGAGACTTAATCAAGAAACTACCCTCCAACGCGCCGGGGATACACATTGGGGATCACAGTAAAATTCTTTGATCAGCTTGCTTTTTATGTTTTCTACTGTTAGTGATGTGCTTCAAATAATTTCAGAAGATGATTCTAGTTCCCATGATAAAAAACCGAGGCATTTAATTTATTAGAGTCAATACTTGCATTTTATTTTGCGTTCAATCTACACTTGATGAAACATGTCTTAGGAATTTCGAGTGAATTGTCAACGACATTGCAAAAAAAAAAAAATCAGGATATTGTGAATGCAATGGATTTGGTACAAGTATGCAAACTTCGACTACAAAGGATGAGAGATGATTTTTGGGATTCATTTTTAGAAAAATGTTCACTATTTTTGTGAGCAACATTACATATTGATGTTCTCAAAATGGATGATATGTTTACATGTTGGGCACCACGTGGTCGTCCCCATCGTAATCGGTCAGAAGTGACAAATTTGCATCATTATCGTGTGGATTTATTATATGGTATTATTGACATGAAACTTCAAGAGTTAAATGATCGTTTCTCAGAGGCAAGTACGGAGTTACTCCTTTGTATAACATGCTTGTGTCCACAAAACTCATTTTTGACTTTTGACAAGAAAAATTGATGCAACTAGCTGAGTTTTATCCACAAGATTTCTCGAGATCTGATCTCCTTATACTTGATGATCAACTTGAAAATTATACATGTGATATGCGTTCTAACAAAGCATTTCAAGGATTGAGAGGGCTTGGTGATCTTTCAGAGAAGTTAGTTATGTCAAAAAAAAGTATGGTGTACCCATTGGTTTATAAGCTTTTGACATTGAAATTAATTCTACCAGTTGCAACAGCGACTGTGGAGAGAGTGTTTTTTGCCAAGAAAATTGTGAAAGACAGGTTGGAAATCGAATGAGTGATGATTGGATGAAAAATAGTCTCATTATCTATGTAGAGAAAAAGATATATTTCTAACCATTGATAATGAAGCTATTGTACAAAGGTTTCAAAATATGAAGACTCGAAAAAGAACAATTGTAAGGTAATTATTTTGTGGTGTTTTATGATTAAAAAATTTATATTTTTTTGCCTCATATTGTCGCCTACACTGAACTAATATCCTAAATCCGCCCCTTCTAAATATTATGATATGGTAAGTATTAGAATTGTCCTTTTTATTTGAAATGCATGATCCATGATAAAAACATTTGAAGGCACTATAATATGAAGCTTATTTTTCACGACGATGTTGATTTTGTAGTGTGTATAATTTTCAAAATAATTAGATAAATTAGCAATAAAATCACCATTGAAAAAATAATAAGGAAACATCCGAAATTTTCCTACGTAAAATCTGCATGCATAATTAGGAAAATAATTATTTAAAAATTTATAATTTGGGTTAAAATTGTATTTATGTTTTATTAAGTGAATTATGTGCATGGTTTAAATTATTTTAGCATTTAACCCGTGATTATAGAATTTTAGATTTTTGAGTAAATGATTAATTTTATCGCGTAGACGGGACCATGGACGGACGAGATTTTTATTTTTTTATTCAAAATATTTTATTAGATTTTATGGGCCTTAAAAATACTATTTTAAGGTATTATTTCATGAAAAATTTTAGTATATATATACATATATATATTTAGGTGCTCATTTTTATCCAGAATAGATCATTTTAATGACTTTTAATAACTTTTAAAATGCATTTAATCATTATTTTGGGATTTTCATTATATTATCAATTTAATATTTTAATATTGGATTTTTTTATTATTTTAAGTATTTTATAATATATTGTATAGTTGGTTGCATGATTAGAAGATTTTTTATCCCAAGATTTCCAACCCACGTTTTCATTCATTGAGCCTGTCCCCCATCTTCTTCCTCCTCCTCCCTCACGGTTTGCATCAGGAACCATATCTCCATAGCCATAGCTTCAAGAAAAAAAAAATTTAAGAGTATTTTGTCGATCCGTTATCTCGGAGTCGTACACGCGAGTTTAGCTTCAAATAAATCAAAAGGCATGTTTAATCTCTCCCTTTCTCACCATATTAGCTACGTATGCATTTCATGAACAGATCCATAAGGTTTTCACTTTGATTTTTCCGATGCATGCAAGATTTGAATGATCTTTCCTTCGCCTCATGTGTTATCTATTGTTTGATGCATGTTCATCACGTTTTCTTTCTTGGGAGCAGGCATGGTTTCTGGTCCATGGTTGAGGGCGTGGGGGAGTGTCCCTAGGGTCAGATGGCTTGAGTGGTTTGAGGGCCAAGTCGAGCCATATCTGTTGATGGCAAAGGTTGCGCGCAGATTTGGGTTCTGAATGAGAAGACTTCGTTCTCCTTCCTCAGGCCATGGTTTGGGTTGATATTTAGCTTGTTGGAAACCACTATATGTTGACTAGGATTGAGAGGTGGTTTTACGTAATAATATGGCCGGAGTAGGGAGAACGAACGGTTTTGGTTCAGTCGCTCACCTGTGCGCTCGAGTTCAGATATGGGCTGGTGTTTGGGTTCGTTCTCCACCTATAGTACTTGGTTTGGATTGGTTCTTAGCTTTTTGAAAAGGTCTTGAAGTGGGCTAGCCAGTGGCAGTGATGCTCTGGCCAGGGGGCGGCCGGAGCCGGCCGAAAACAGGCCATAAAGGCCTGCTGCTCACGACCGAGAGAGGTGAGAGATGGGGGTTCGGGTTTAGGGTTTTCTGGCTGGCCGGGTCGGGTCTGGGGTCCCACTACACCAAATCTTGGTATCAACAACACTTAAAAGACAACGGTTTTTTTGAAAAACCGTTGTCTTTGGGTGTTTAACAATGATTTTTAGTAAAACCGTTGTTGTTGGCCCTTTTTAAATGAACAATAACAACGATTTTTTAAAACCGTTGTCTTATATGTATCAAAGACAACGGTTTTTTAAAACCATTGTCTATGAGCGGATTTTTTATGGGGTACGACAACGGTTTTAATTAACCGTTGTCTATGAGCGGGTTTTTTAGACCTACGACAACGGTTTTTATTACCCGTTGTCTATGAGCGGGTTTTTGGAGTTCTACCACAACGGCTTTTAAAACCGTTGTGTATGTTTGTGTTTTTTAAGCTCTACGACAACGATTATTTTTAACCGTTGTCTTTTTTTATTGTTCTATGTAGTTTAACACAACACATCTCTTAATCCGTTGTCCTATTTAATATAACACACCACATCTCTTAATCCGTCGTCTTTGCTTTCCTTTTTTTTATTTTTTTTACACACACACATAATTACACAAGCCCTAGCCATCGCCCCTTTCACCCAACTTCTTCGTTCGATTCTCCTACCCTTCTTTTCTCTCCTCTCCGCTCCTCATCCTCACCCAACCAAAAATCTTCCGCCTCGCCTCAAGAAGAAGCTGCCGCCGGCAAGTCCTCTCTCGACAAATCGCTTCTCTATAAGCCACCCAAATTGCATCTGGGCTCATTTAAGATGACATTGCTCACTGCCGCCGTTACCTGAAGGTGGTGAAACAAAGATGGCCAAACAGTGAGCCCAGAACCAATTTCTACTATTCTGGCTAACCCATGACCTGATTCTACGTCATATTTGCCCGAAATTATCATCCAAGTTGTAGATCTGAAGCCCACCGGGTCGATGTTTATGTACGTGTTTTGTAATTTCCCAGCTCTTTATTGGATCCAGAAAATGAATATTTTATGATATGAATGGACATATTTATGTGTTACTGAGATCATTTCTATTTATTTTTAATCTTTTTTTCGCGTATACTAACCAAAAAAAATTTGGTTGTCCCTAAAGTAGTGTCACGAGATTTTTAAGGGATGGCAAAGTTCCTCCGATCTGAGTTTGAGGTATAGGCTCTAGAGCAGATTGATGACCATAAGTGTTTTCGGCAATGCCATTTTGGGGGTGTTAGATCTTACGTGAATTAACTCAATGTATTTTGGATTTTGTGAACTTTTTTATTTTTGGTCTTTGCTTTTCCTTTTTAAAATTTTTTTTTTTTGCTCTGTGGAGAAGGGAATTTCTTAATTTGCTGCTTTGGATACATCTGATGTAATAATTTCAGAAGTTGAAAATTGAAAATTTTCATCTAGTTACACTTATTCAGTGTTATACATCATCTTGTTTGTACAATGTGCTTGCTTCTAAAATGAGTCTTCCCGGATTCTTGTCTTACAATATTTCCCTTGTCATATTCTTTACAGCTTAAATAATATCCCTTGTCGGGAGAGCTAGTGAGGCAGTTGATGGAATATTTGGTTTTGGACAAGCAAATACCTTTGTTCTTTCTCAATTTGCTTCATCTGGAAAGGTGAAAAAGATATTTTCACATTTCTTGGACAGCTACAAGGGAGGTAGCATTTTTGCTATTGGAGTAGTTCAACCAAAAGTAAATAGAACAAAACTTCCAAAATGAGTACGTGGTTTTTTTAACTTGTTTGTATTTTTCTTTTCTCTACAGTGGAGTTATCTTGGGAGATGTGTAGTTTATGTTTTATTATGTTATATTGTATGCGTCTTGAGCGGTGTGTAGTTTATGTTTTATTGTATTTTTCTTGAGCTGTTAGTGGAATCTATCTCCTATGCAGTAGTTCGCATTATGTCTGGAATTTATTGAAAACCACAATTTTAATCTGAATTTATAGCATATGATTGAGAATCTCATAATTACTCTGTTTGGAAGCCTTTTGTCTTATATCTGGCCCCCAAAAACAATGCATTAACACTATTATAGTACACAGTCCAGCTTCTTATATAGCGTATGAATTTATATGAAAGGGTTCCTGATGATACTAGATTCTCTAAAAATCAAACAGGTTTCCTTTGGAAAGATGATAACCTTTAACCGTTTTTATTTTTATTTTATTAATTTATATATTTTTTTACCTTTGGTGTTATTACATGTGAATAATGTTGAAGTATTTGGTTCTGTCCTGTCTCATGGATCTCTCTGAGGTGAGAAAAATAAGATTTTGTCACCATCTATGGCAGATCAAATCATCCTAGCAATCACCACACTACAACAAACATGGTTATTGATGGTTGTTTCTGCCCAAATCGAGTCATGTTTGTAAGCTGGTTCTGCACGCGATTTCTGTTGCGTTCCTTCACTGGTTTGCTTTTAGTTTTGTTGTTTTCTCGGTACCTAGAGGTTGTATTCGAACTAATATTTTAACTCGATCCAGCCCCTATTTTTCCAGTTGGTTTTGAACCTTTTCCGATGAGTTTTCCGTGGAATTCGACTGCTTTCCAGTTCAGCTTTCTTGCTTTGGTTTCGAGTTGCAACATATTTCAAGCTCGATTCTGGCCTTAGTTCGAATTTTCCAGCTTGTTCGATTTAGGTACAGTGGGCTGCCCGGAATTGAAAATCTAATGATTCGAGTTAAATTCATTTTCTACTCGTTTATCGCACTATATTGATGTATTAAATTGGTTTAAGTTTTAGGTTTTATTGTTGGTCGACTTCGAGGTATATTTAATTTCGAATTGTTTAGTGCGATAATTAATCTGATGTTCAATTGATTTGATTATTAGGTAGATGATATAGTGTCTCGAGATGCTGATTGTAGCTCTGTTCAAGAATTGGATTTCTTGTCCTTGCGCTCTCAGTTGGGTTCATTGGTAGCTGTAGGTTTTCTTTACTTTTTTTGCTGTCTAAAATTTGTTGCATGTTGTATAGTTGCTTAATATTTCTGGATGTGGTTCAAGATTGATTTTCTTGTGTTCTCTTACAGATTCTCACATGCATTGATGTATCAGCAGCATGTTCGAAGTTACCTAAAATGTCTATGAAGCTTTTGAATCTGGTATGTTACTGTTGGGAGAGCTTCCTAGAAGCACTTCTCAACTTTCCTTAACAAAATTTCACAAAATTTCAAAATTTTGTTAAGGAAAAGCTGAGAGGAGGTCTTGCAGTTAGGGATTTGCTTGTGTCCTTTTTTCAGTTCGGTAATTCTCTGAGGCCATCACTACAAGAAAATCTTGAATTAACAACACTTAAATTGAATTTTGTGATTGATATATATTTTATGCTCGTTTATTCATTTGCCTTTTATATTTTAGTTAATCTAAAATCTGTTTTTTCAAATTACTGTTCTGTTTTGTTTGATTTTCCTTGTCCAGATTTAAGATATATGGACCACTCTTGCTTAGACTAGTTCTTTGCATTTCTTTAGGAAAAAACAAAAGTTCTTTACAGGTAAATTTTTTTCTTAGCAAGATTTATTATTGTAACTAAATATATATGTTAAATTCTCTTTATAGATTGTGGTGCCTCTTTTTATTTTTTTCTTGAGGCTAATAATATATACTTTCATCACCGAGTATCAGAAACTAATAGATTATTTTGATATATTAAAATTTTTTATTCTTCACCTGCTTTTGACGTCAAAAGAACTGCTTCTATTTCTATTCTGGTTTCTTGAAAACCTTCTTGGACCCGGATGGATGCCAATTAAATTCAGATTCTTGTAGACCCTTTTTCTGAATTTGTGCTAGTTTGTTGTGTTTTCGTGTGGAGATTGAAGAATTGGGAGATTGGGGAGAGATGGGGAGGGGATATTTGGAACATTCTTTTCAGCTCGTTTCAGCTGTGTTTGGAAATATTTCAGCGAGTCGTTGCTGCCCATGCTGCTCTAACTCCAACGGAAACTGTAAGAAAGTGAGGGGTAATTTACATCTCATTTTCCCAGCTTTTTGGGTGTGAGTAAATAGAGTCAATCTAAATTTTCAAATTTTTATAAGGATTATATATATATATATATATATATATATATATATGATTGTGAACGTATATACAGGGTATAACATCAGCAATTACTTTCTTTGCTCAAGCCTGGTGTATTTCAAGGAGAGGTTCTCTGTTTTCTGCCATGTTCAATCCTTTGGGTACCGTTGTAGTTACCGTTCTTTCTTGTGTTGTTCTGCACGAAGAGTTGTACATCGGAAGGTATCTTAAGTTTATACTATGAAACTTTTAGAGATAAATTTTTATTAATTAATTATGATCTTCCAGTCTTTTAATGAAATGATGATTGATAAGAAGAAAACTCTTATGCTTGCATCATGTAGATTGTTAGGAGCTGTAAGAACTTGCATATTGTTGATATAACTTCTTGTGATTGAAATGGAGGGAGTGGAGTTACTTGTACTAAAACCTAAGGGCTTAGGCAACTGGAAGTGAAGCAGAACAAACTTTCTGATACCGCTAGAATATTAGCATCTACTAAATCTATTGGGCTTGTGTCTTGATAGCTGATGCTATAGTAAATCTATTGGAATTGAAATTAAGTACTATGTTTATTGCTATTTATCGAAGAGGTAAACATCTGTCACCTAATTTATGTAGTTATACTTTCTTGCTTAATTGTGTATCATAAAATGGTAAGCAGATTCTTTATCCTTCAAATAGTTGTTTCTTGATCATGTGCGTGCTTATCATGTGCTCGGATGCTACCTGATTTACTGTTTCTTGGACTTTTTCCTATCGTTGTCAATACTATATTTATTTGCTTATTTTGATGTTTGTTTGGCTGATACCGGTTTCTGTTTCCTCCATAGATTAATGTGATATTCATCAACCCAAAAGTGGTTCAAGCGCCAGCTCTTACTTCACAGCAATCCAGTAGTTTGAAGTCAAATGATTAAGTAAGTTCAGTCACAATGCTAAGAGATTTTATTTTCAATCAATTATTTCTTGTGCTTGATCGACTTTTGCTTCAATGAGAAATGGTTTCTATTAATGACGCTGTTTAAATTTTGTTGAAAATATCCTTCAAAAATCATGTTTCTGTATACGGAACTTGTGAAATTAATGAATGAGAAACTGTATGTTTGAGTTTCCTTTCTTATACCTAAGTTATTGTTTTATGAAATTCGCAAATTCTCACTATTTCTTGCATTTTCGTAGGGAACCTTTAACTGTATATTCTTGGCTATGAATCTATGATCTCCTAAATAAACATAAATACAATTGTACAATTTGCTTCCTTCTTCAAAGATTGATGCTTCTCTGTTTCTGACACTTTTGTCTTTAACATTTGCAGATGATTTATCTTCCTGGAAATATATCTTTAGACAAGATTAAAGAATAAATGACTTAGAAGTTTAGAAGCAAAGGCATTTTTTTAGCTTTTATTTTGGTTGTTCTTTGCCTCGATGGATGTGCTGAATATATTTCCAATTAATACTTGTAATTATAGTTCATAGAAATAGATTTTCCCTAGCTAGCAGTCCTCTACTTGTTTTCCTTTTTGTAGCTCTTGTTTTTGTGCTTTCATGGCAGATTGGTGCAATACAAGTTGTGTCCCGGAAAGCTTATTTTATAGCGGTAGAAAGTGAGATCCAACCGAATCAGCTTGTTTTTAGCTTCATCCCAAACTTCTTGTAGCATTTTTGTGTCAAATTTCTGCTACTGGTTTGCAGAAAGAAATAGTTTTAGAACTGAGGTTAGTTTCTTTATTTATCCGAAAGAAAATTCGGTTTTGATATGTATTTGGTCTAATCTCATTTAACACATGCCATAGAAAGCGAGTTTAATTTAAGCACAACATGCAAATTGTTCAAAGGTTGGAGTTAAAATATGGTTATTGTAGTGAAATCCCTTCATAATGGTATGTTTTATTATTTCCCTTTTTCGTTACCGTTGTTTTCGTTGTATGGTATAACAAAGCATAATGTCATTTTCACCAAACTTGGAAGCCCACTAATTTTGATTTAGATTCATCACGTCCCCACATGAACTTCTGTCTATGCTTTTGTTGGTTTTTCTTTACAAGTTGCGTCGAACACAAAGGCTGGTGCATACTGAAATGGATACAAAGGTTGCTTTACTGTAGTTGCTCCAGGCTTGTAAATATCAAATGTTGAGCCAGGCTTGTAATCTACAGGAAAAAACTATAGAAGAAGGAATATTATGCAGAAAGGGTGAAAAACAAGGTGGCACTAATACACAAGCAGACAAAAGAGAAGAGAGACACAGTTGAAGGTACACGTGAAGATGAGATATTCAAGGCAATGAAGATGGCTAATACACGCATACCGTGCAACCAAGCAGATTGCTAAGAAATCTTTTCGATGCTTTTAACGTGAAGTGTCTTGTCTTTAGCAAAGAATGACTTGCGAAGTTTCAGGATTTTCTTGTAAAGTTTGTTGCTTTGATATGTTGTTTTCTAATACTGAAAAATTGTATATTCAATTTTATTTTAAAAATTTTGAATTTTGATTGATTTATAAAATTGAAAATTTGTATATTAATTTTTTTTTTATTTAAGAAACGACATGGATTTAATCTGTTGCAAATCTGTTGTCGTAAGCTTCGAAGACAACGGATTTAAACTGTTGCAGAACTGTTGTCGTACACCTACATAAGACATCGGTTTTAATGTGGTTGAATAATGTCAATATATGACAACGGATATAAATTGTTGCAAATCTGTTGTCGTATGCCAACAAAGACAACGGTTTATAATTGTCGTAAAAGGTAACTTAAGACAAAGTTATAAACCGTGGTCAAATAGTGTGCACGACAACAGATATTTACTGTTGCATATCCGTTGTCGTATGTTGGAATCCACAACAGATATAAACCGTTGTTGTATGTTATACTTTCGACAACACCTAAAAGTACAACGGTTTTTTGACCCCTACTGTAATGCCCCTATTTTATTATAATTGAGTTTAATTGAGATAATCAGGGTTTTTGGTGGTTGAGGGCCGTTTTGATGTTTCGAAGGGGTCATTTTGCAAACATTGGAGAATTGAGGGACTAAAATGCAAAACTTGGATTTTATAATATTATTCCTTGCAAGTTGACCAAGTCACTTCACCCTCTCCTTTTTCCTTCCGCTTTCGTACGTACTGAGTCGAGAAGCCATGGAAGCTCCTTCGAGCTTTTTTTCCGTCTGATTCGCACGATCCGACCGTCAGATTTTAGTTCCGAGTTGAGATTCACGATTATCGCAACGAGGACTTCGTTTTGACGTAAGTTTTGCTACGATCCTTGAACTTTGATTTTTTTTTTGGGTCGTCAGAATTTGATAATCTTCGAGTATGTTGTTCTTGAGCTAGCATAGATCGTGTATTTGAAGTCGGTTCGGAAAAATAACGAAGTTTGGATTTTATATGATTTTTGGAGCCTATTTCGAAAATGGGGTTTTGGATTTTTGTTGGATTTTGATTGTTTTGTTGGTTTAGAAGATGATATGGGTTGTTTGGAGTTGTTTGATGATGTTGGAAATTTTTGGTTTGACCGTTTATAGTCGTTATGCCGTCGAAATCGAGTTTGAATTATCAGTTGTATTGTTTCGGTTTGATTTTCGGGTTTGGTTTGAATTAGTAAATTGATATCAAATCCGTATATTCTTCATTTTCAGATTTGGATTGGAGTTTCGGGTTTGGATCGAACTTGGGAGTTGAATCGATTTGAGAATTGAAGACGTTATATTGTTGAGCTTCTCCGTTTCGATTCGTTTGAATTCGATTGATTATTGATTTGAATTCGTTGTTATTTTCAGATTTGAATCCTTGACGAACTTGAAAGGTAAAAGACGACATTGAATTGAATGGGGTTGTATACTCGAGTTAGATTGATTCTCGAGTCCCGAAAATCATATACTGCATGTTTATTTGTTGGTGTGAACTTGATTTATTATTTTTGTTTTCACTTGCATTCATATTGAGCCGATTATTTGATTCGTTTTGAAAATAGACGATTTGGGGAGCTATATTGAAGTGGCTTTGGATTTCGAGTTTTTCCAAGTGCCAGAATACTTCTTATAGTTGCTCTGAAGTCTAGGGGTTTGAGTTGTGCGACATCCACCCCGAAAGGGAGTGTAGGTGGGTTGTTGTAATGACTTGGCCCTGGGATCCCAACCGAGTACCGATTGATATTTCGATTATCTGATTTGATAATCCCGAGTTTTGAAGTCATGCATACATCCACCCTCATTAGATTTATTGATGATTATTACGTCTATATGAGGTGTTTATTTGATATTGCATGCCTGTCTCTTTACTTAGAAATTATATTTCTAACCGGGTTATCCGGCTGTTGTTTTTGTTTGTATGTGTACTTGACAACAGGAGAATCAGGAGCCGAACCGAGTCGGCTGGGTTAGCTCGGGGTGAGAATGTTAGAAGTGAGACACCGTGTGTCGTAGGGTTGTACCTTTTGGGTTTTGTACTATTTTGATTAGTCGAACGAACCCTATCGTCGAACATGTAATTGTATTTTGAGTAGAACTTGGTATATGGCATGTTCTAAATATTGATTGTATGGGTTCTTGAGTTTAGAAATGTTTGGATTTGCCTTGATTTGATTTTCCAGGCTTCTGCTCTCTCTCTCTCTCTGCCCGTTTGGCCTGCACGCGGGCGAGGATGACCTCGCGCACGCACGAGCGGGCCTGGAGGGCTCGGGAATTTTTGCCCGCGCTCGCGCGAGCCCTTCACTCGCGCGGGCGCAAGATATCCACGAGCCCTCTGTCCGCGTAGCCTGCGCGCGCGCGAGACTTTATTTTTTTTAAAAAAAAAAATTGATTCGTTTTTCCGCGGCACATTGTGTTCGATTGTGGGTTATTATTCGATATTAGAAGATTAGAAATGAAGTCTCACATTAACTGGTATCAGAGCAATAAGATTCTTAGATTTGAACTAGAGTGAGCTGGGTAGATCGAGTCCGCATGAATTGAATTCTCACATGTGATTGATTTATTTAAATGATTATTTTAAATACGTGCGAGCATGATTTATTGATTCTTGAATTAATTGAATTACATGATTTGTGATTTGATTTATAAAGCATGAATTACGTGATATATATCTACCTTGTGCTATTATCTGTCCTCGTATATCATTGCGATTTATGAGTACTCAGAGCAGAGTTTTGGACACCGAGGTTATGAGATTGTGATTGAGGTATTGTGTCCTAACCCTTTGATATCAGATGGCACCTCGACGATCTCTGAGAAGGAATCAAGCACCTTTGGTACCTCCTTCTACTGAGAATCCGTAGCCAGTAGTAACTCTTTCGAATGATCAGGGTAGTACTGGAGTGGATCAGTTTGATGCAACCGAGACCCCTATGGAGACTCTATTGAAGAGATTTCGATCGTTTCGACCGCCTACCTTGACGGGTACTGAGAACTCCGTTGACTGTGAAAGTTGGCTAGAGGACATGGATCAGCTCTTTGACTCTCTCGACTATACCGATGACCGCAGAATCAGGTTAGTCATTCACCAGCTACAGGGTGTTGCTAAGAATTTGTGGACCACAACCAAGAGGGCAAATGAGAATCGAGGCACCGTTGTCACTTGGAGTTTATTCAAGACTGAGTTCTACAAGCGGTTCTTTCCTATCTCGTATCGTAAGGAAAAAGGTTGCCGAATTTGCGAATCTGAAGCAAGGGAATTTGAGTATCGAGGAATATGTAAGCAAGTTTGACAGTCTCTTGAGGTTTGCACCTCACATCGCAGATCACGAGGAATCCAAAGCCGATCATTTCATCAACGGCTTGAATCCTGAGATCTTTACTTTGGTCAATACCGGGAGACCCAATAACTTCGCAGATGCCATGGATCAGGCTAAAGGAGCCGAAGCTGAACTTTTGATGTAACGAGGAAATCAGATAGCTCCTCAGCCGTAGCAGAGATCTTTTCAAGATCAGCCTGTTCAGTTTCAGCCTCAGCAGTCCCAGTATCAGTACCAACCTTCTCAGCAGTCGAATCAGTCTCAGAGGGTTGAAGGAGGCAACTGTGGCAAAAACAGGCGAGATCAGTATCGACCGAAGGGGAAGCAATTTAAGAAGTCTGGGAGCAGTTCATCGAGTTCCAGTGGCTCTAGATAGTTCAGTTCTGGGCAGAATTCAGGGTTTTTAGGAGCATCGTGCAGGAAGTGTGGAGGCCATCACCCAAGTGATCAGTGTCGAGGCTGTAAGAGTGGGTGCCCAGTGAGCCAACTGTGTGGCTATGGGCTTTGTTGACTCTTTGTATAAACAATCTTTTGTTTAATATTATTTACACTTTTATGGCAATGACTTTATATTACTTCATATTGTTATATTGTGATATACTATTGTTGTTTTGATAAAGACCTTGAATATACTATAGTGTATGTAAGATGTGGTAGAACATGGAGATGTCTATCATGAAATACATCTTATAGTCACTGTATATTCTAAAACCGTTCCTAGTCGATTGAGCCGTCCGATAATAAGGATAAGGATCGCTCGAGTTTGAGACTAGCATTTGCGATGCGGAGTACCACGTTTCATTGGTAGGGAACATGGAGATGTTCGAAGCATGCAAATGGATATTCATAGGATGAATAATCGAACTACCCTATCCGGACTTTCCAAGTGGTTATCACTTATCGAGTGGATTAAGTCCGCGGTTTTGGTTGTACACCATTAGTCCTTACGACTTGAAACATCATGGAGACTCTATATGCTAGTGCTGTGCTTTGACTCGTTTACCGACTCTATGGGGGTCATCAGGTGTCGAGATTGGGTACAGTTACGACACATATAGGAGTCAATGCATTGTTGTCAAGGATTCACCACATACTTGCGAGTGTGGATATCCTATGCGATCTGAGGAGATATTAGTGTGACAAATCTCTGGCCAGAGTACTTGATGTGATTTAAGAAATGGTTTCTTAGTAGCACATGCGATGTCACTAATTT
Source organism: Henckelia pumila (assembly GCF_033568475.1). Classification (NCBI taxonomy): domain Eukaryota; kingdom Viridiplantae; phylum Streptophyta; class Magnoliopsida; order Lamiales; family Gesneriaceae; genus Henckelia; species Henckelia pumila. The sequence goes on from NC_133121.1 coordinate 62,583,645, forward strand.
GATCTTCAAGATGTATTGCATAGTTATCGAATCTTGAGCGACTCTCGATATACCAATGGTTGTTGATTCGATCGGGATATATGGATGAAGGGACCGTACTGTACGTTAACCAAAATCTACTGGTTCTTGTAGGCACTATCAGTGATACCTAGGGAATCATGGGGCGATGTTGCTAGGCGCTTTACCATGATTCGTTGGGCAAGTCGGAAAGTGTTGTTCCGAGTCACAAGGAGTTGTGAGCCCACGGCTAGCTGTATCCCTGAACCATTGAGGGTCACACAGTGTAATGGAGTTTTAATCCCCGTTGAGATAGTTAAATTTAAAGAGTTAAATTTAATGAACTAAGGAGTTGGACTTCTTAAATAAGAGTAAGGGAGTAGGATTTCCTAAAATGACATAGGGATGGACATTTTTGGAAACCACTGAATTCGGATTCAGGAAAATTTATTTTGACTTTAAAACGTGCAGAAATGGTTTCTGTGCACATTGGTGAAATCGTTTCATCAATCGGAGTCACGATGAATTTTATATTAATTTCTGAACGAGCGGGCTTTGCTTGTCGGGCCCCAGCTTATGACTAATGGGCCCTAAGGTGTTAGTGGCCTGCATTATAAATAAGTTATTTCAGTACAGAAATTACAAACAATAGGTCATAATTTTGAGACAGGATTTTCGAAACCCTAGCCCCTCTCAAAACGTTTTCGGCCGCCTCTCCCTCCCTCTGCCCGAGAAAATTCCGGTCTGTGATTTTGAATCGCAGTAAGGAATAACGAATCAAATTCGTGTATTCTCTTCGCAGAAAACTTCTGATAGATTTTCTAGTGCAATCTATCAGAGGGATTAAACCTCTGTTCGTGGACCTGATTGAAGGCGTTCATCGGTTCCAGGGAGAGACAACAAGAGCAGAATTGTTCTGTTGGTGTCCATTAATCTCGTTGCGAGATTTGAGGTAAAATTTATTTAATTGTTATTTAAATTTTACACACACACGTAATTCAATTGATGAACGGTTGATACCCATACCATGGAAACGTTCCATGAAAAAATTTTTAAACTTCCGCTGCACCGGGTATCAATCGTAATTGGTCTGGGAACTCGCCAGTTTTCCAACAGAGGCGTGTTTGGTAGTTGCAATATCTGCCAGCAGCCGGGTCACTTTGTTAGAGTATGTCCTCAGCGAGGATCCGATAGAGCTCAGAGCAGCAGTTCTTCTCGACCGCCAGCTCAGCCCGAGAGATCAGCTTCTGCAGTCCATACTTTTCAGCCCCAGCAACAATCTCGTCAGGGAGGTAATCAGAATCAGAACCAACCTCCTCGACAGCAGGCGAGGGTGTTTTTCTTGACAGAGGATCAAACCAATGCAGCTCCAAATGACGTGATAGCAGGTAACTGTTCGTTTTTTGGTTATCCTGCGTATGTTTTGATTGATACGGGTGCTTCTCACTGTTTTATTTCTGAAAGATTTGTCGTGATGCATGATTTATTTGCTGAGCCATTATCTGATCTCATTTCTATCACTTCACCTTTGGGTGGGGAAACTGTTTCAGTGAGATTGGTCTGTAGTTGTGTGTTAGAATCCGAAGGAAATTCGATTGAGATTGACTGCATTGTACTTGGATTATCTGATTTTGACTGTATTGTTGGGATTGATGCTTTGACCAAGTATAGGGCGACAGTAGATTGCTTTCAAAAAGTGGTTCGATTCAGACTTGAGATGGCAGATGATTGGAAGTTTTTCGGTAAGGGTTCTCGACCCAGAATTCCTTTCATTTCTGTGTTATCCATGTCTCGTTTGCTATAGAGAAGAGCAGAGGGATTCCTAATTTATGCAGTAGATGTTCAGAGGTCTAGTCCTGAGTTGACTGAGATACTGGTGGTTAGCGAGTTTCATGATGTATTTCCAGACGAGATTCCTGGTTTGCCGCCTATTCGAGAGATCGAATTTAACATCGAACTTTCACCAGGTACTCCGCCTATTTCGAAAGCTCCTCAAGGAGTTGAAGGAGCAGTTAGAATATTTGATTGCCAAGGGATACATCCGACCTAGCGTATCACCTTGGGGTGCTCCACTGCTCTTCGTGAGGAAGAAATACGGTTCTATGCGACTCTGCATCGACTACTGTCAGTTGAATCAAGCGACGGTCAAGAACAAGTATCCTCTACCTAGAATTGATGACCTTTTTGATCAACTGCAGGGTTTTTCAGTGTATTCAAAGATAGATATGAGATCAGGGTATCATCAGCTGAGAGTTCGCGATGAGGATGTGCCTAAGACAGCTTTCAGAACCAGATATGGGCATTTCGAGTTTATAGTCATGCCGTTTGGTTTGACCAATGCTCCAGCAGTTTTTATGGATCTGATGAATCGTATATTTCAGCGGTATTTAGATGAGTTTGTCATTATCTTCATTGATGATATTCTGATCTATTTGAAGAACCGTTCTGACCATGCAGAACATCTGAGAATTGTATTGTAGATTTTGCGAGCCGAACAGTTGTATGCTAAGCTATCGAAGTGCGAATTCTGGTTGGACCGAGTTGTTTTTCTAGGCCACATTATATCGGGAGATGGAATTGTTGTCGATCCCAGTAAGATCGAGGCAGTTATGAATTGACCGAAACCGACATCAGTGCCAGAACTCCGAAGCTTTATGGGTTTATCAGGGTATTATCGCCGATTTATCAAGGACTTCTCTTCCATTGCAAAGCCGATTACCCAGTTGACCCAGAAGAATGCACCGTTTGTTTGGTCCGAGGAGTGCGAGGCCAGTTTCATTGAGCTGAAGAAGAGGTTTACCAGCGCTCCGATCTTGTCTATTCCATTAGGTACGGGAGGTTTTTCCGTTTACTGTGATGCTTCTCACCGTGGTCTTGGATGCATTCTTATGCAGAGGAAGCATTTCATAGCTTATGCTTCGAGGCAGCTGAAGCCCCACGAGACTCGTTATCCGATCCATGACCTTGAGCTTGCTGCGATCGTTTTTACTTTGAAGATCTGGCGCCATTAACTCTATGGCGAGTCGTTTGAGATATTTTCTGACCACAAGAGCCTGAAATACTTGTTTTCCCAGTTCGAGCTGAACATGAGACAGAGAAGATGGATGGATTTGCTTAAGGACTTCGACTGTGAGATCAAGTATTATCCTGGAAAGTCGAATGCAGCTGCAGACGCTCTTAGTCGGAAGCTTTGTTCCTTATCTCTTACTACGATTGGTGTTTCTCAATTGATTGAAGACTGTTGTACTTCTGGTTTGGATTTTGAGACCGATAAGAGATCCATCAGAGTTTTTGCGATTCAGGCTGAGCCAGAGTTGTTTCAGTTGATTAGAGAGGCTCAGAGATCTGATCCAAGCAGTCAGATTTCGATAGAGAGGGTCAGATTAGGTCTCTAGTGTAGTGACCCAACCCGGATCCACTACCTAATCAGAGTGATTAGCGCAAGCAATAAAAGCTTAAAGCGTAAAGAGCGGATAATTAAAATACAATAAATCCAATCGGCAGAATACAACCGACGCTATCACAAGTGTATAAATACTGTTATACAACCAAATCGAAGGTTCAGGGTAAATAAATCCCTACCCTCTACAACCTCGCACTCCCCAAGCTCAATGCTGCTGAGAGCCGCCTGGACCATCCAGCCTCAAACCTGCCCCGCCACAAGGTACACAATACCCATACACAGGGGCGTGAGCTAGAACGCTCAATACGAAGCAATGATATAAATACAAATATGAGCATGCACATGACTTTAAAACCAGGGTTAAATCACTTTCTTAGGGCACCTGGAATACACAGTACCGGGTTAAGAGAGCGACTTCGCGTGGTACTCGTATATTCCCAAGACATGAATCCATAAGGAGTAACTCATCACCGATGGAAACTGTCATGACTCACATCATACCTGATGCAGTCTCCGTAAAATATATGCATGTGCTACAACAGTAAAAGCATGGTCAATACAACACATACATCATGCATCACACATATATGCATAAATATCATGCCGGCTATCTCGGTCAGTACTTACGTACCTCTAACACTGCAGGTCAATTCCTAGCTCCGCTGACCTAGACTCCAAGCCTACTAGTCCAGCTACTGCTACTACAATGCAATTACCCATGCATCAATTATAAAGCTCTAAAAGCCTTAACTAAGCTAATGCATACTCCTAAATATTTTTAGGAAGCCAAAGTTATATCTGCGTCCGTCGTTAGCCCTTTGCTGACGATAGCCTCAAAACTAGGCCACAACTCCGCGACGACGCCTAGATCACTAAGCCACTTCCGGATTCCCCGTAGGATGCCTAGATCTCCCTAGATCTGAGTTAGAAGGCTTAGGAATCGAGAGAGAAGAGAGGGAATTGGTGCGAGAAAATGAATTCTCGGACCCTCTATTTATAGGCAATGTTCGGAGCCTCCGAACCAGGTTCGGACCATCCGAACTCGATCGGAACCTCCGATCGCACCTTAGGAGCATCCGATCGCTCAATATTACGTGTGCCCTGGTCCAGATCGGAGCGTCCGATCTTGCCGACGGAGCGTCCGATCTCGATCGGAGCCTCCGATCCTGGCACGGAGCTTCCGATCCACTTCGGATCGTCCGAACTCCTCTTCGGACCGTCCGATCCTGCTGAACCAATTCAACTAATTTGAGTGCTCTGAATCCATTTCTGAACTCCGTTAACCCTTTTGGAATTTCCTTAATCATGTTTCACTTAATCTAAACATGATTACACGATTAATATACTCATTAATCGGTAATTCTGGATACGGGTTACTACATTCTCTCCCCCTTAAAAGATTTCGTCCTCGAAATCTAAGGTAATACCTCGAGAACGTACAAGAAATTCTTGCTCGAGTGTCTGGTAGAAATATCCTCCGACACCCTCAAACTTCCGTCGAATTCTCTGCAAGCTTCATTAATGCTGAACCGCATTAACATTTTCCCAGTTGAAAAATTACTGCGCTACTGGTCGACAATCGAACTCCTCTAGCACTCGCATATCACAACATTGATATGTCTTCCAAACTTGACCCCGATCTCTCTGGTCACGAAAGATACCAATACCCACTTGATCGAGATTATCGTCTCAAAGGAAATCTTATACTGACAAAGACCAAGTCATAACCTGACTGGTTTACGACAATCGTCGAATCACTAATCAAATTAACCATCTAATGGTTCCAAAAGTTCTCGGTGCTCAACACCTCTAGTCAGAAACACTATTTCCAACACTGTGCTGACACATTCTAACATGAATCTCGCTTTAAGATAATCCAGTGGACTCAAGTCTATACTTCAAAGTAACTGTTCGCAATGTTCCCTAGACTGGTTACCCTCCCCACTCTCCCTGAAGCACAACCGGCTTTCCAAGGAATACTGGGAACTTAAACCATCAAGTATAGTACATTCTGTTGTCCACGTTTCTTAGTATAACCTCAACACTGTGCCCTGTTGCAATTTACGACGCTACGTCATCTCCTAGCCATTGGCCTGCGAAATCACACATACATTGCAATGGAAGTCATCACGCCTCTGATGATCTACATCATCTCGATCATAGGTTATTCACCTCATGAATTCAATCGATAAACGTCCTTCTGATAGTTATACATACTCGCAATCACTGTACACACATTAAGACTAAGGAAAGCTCTCACCAATATGCTCGACTGGGACATTCCACAGTGCACAGACATATGGAAAAGCTTCCTATTTCGTCTCGAAACTCGACAGTCATTGCACCTGGTATAACTCATCTCAGAGTCTCTGATAATACCATCAGCTCATACCAACCTCCCAAAGTTGAACATACTGATCCTGGAACTAAATCCCAACGGATTCTCAATATTCAAATCGCTTCCTTGCTAAATGCATCATCCTTAGCACTGAACGATCTAACTTGTCGATTCCCTAGTCAATCCTGGGAAATACTTGTGCTCGAAGTATCTTACCACACAATGTGCCTATGATTGTCGTTTATTGCTACAACACAATATCTTTTGACAACCAGTCTGCATAGATGTGACTCACTGCCTCGAAAGAACAATTTCGATCCGTCACGATCTTGCGAAATCTTCGATCCTAAAGGCAAACCTCGTTGGCTACTAAGTCGATCTTTGACTATTTCTGTCATTTCAAAGACATCGTTCTTCACATTAGATGACTAGTGACACATCCTGCTAGATCTCGAGGATCAGATCCTAGCTAATGTCACATAGATCAGACAACTTAATGTTCCTTGCTAATGTCCATTAGCATTTCTAAATACTCGTCGGATCTAAACACAACGGTATACATAGATCCCCTCACTTAACCGAAATGTCCGGTCAACAATCTTCACTATTGTTGTTCAATGGAAAACTCTCGCATGAAACAACAACATGATCCTTTCCTGACCTATTGTTATCACTAAGCAATTGATTGAATCAATATCAGCTTCCTTCTTAACAAGAATGCACTATACTGGAAACTACCAACTCCCTTGTTTGTCTCCACTGTCAAGTTAGCACCTAACTTGATCATACAAGTCAATTGCAATCTTTCAATAGATTCGTCTCTGGCAAACCTAGAGATCCTAAATCATCCTAACTCTGACAGAGTTGCCCAATAACCACTAGTAGTCACTAGCACAGATCCCGTGCCACCTTAGCACTACCAATCGTTGTCTTGTTCACCCAAGGCAAACATCAAGAGAAACTAAGCCCATTTCCATCCCATGGAAAATCCTTCGCTCAATCTTTGAAAATATCAGGCAGTACTTAGCGCAACCACTGGACTCACTATCCTTACCTCGTTCATTCAGAATGAACACTACGGCTCGTTTAAGTCCAAGAAGAATAACTAAAGAATCCCAAAGATTTCCACAATCTTCGAACACAATCTTGACTATATCCCTCGCTAAGATTGTGCAACAAATTAAGACTGGGGTAGCTTACCTCGATAACCCACCTGGACAACCACCAAGGTTTCACGGTCATAGGCCATGCTTCCCTCATATCTCAGATAGCTCTTGTAAAATCCTTAGCGTCTGACATAATCTATCACAGATGAATTCAATCATCATGGAGTAGTCCTGGTATTCGAGTCTAAGTTTAAAAACAACATTCTATCCAATATCTTGGATAATTCCTATCACAAGGAAATTCTAACCGCAACTCTGATGACAACCCCTAGTCATCACTAGTAGAAATCCGTCCACCTACTAGATCCACACGTATAGCAGTAACCCAAAGGTTAATACTTATCTGCTCAGAGTACACCCTTGTCAAGAAAATCCCTTCATGACTGGTTCCTACAGCAGCATACTCAACATATATCTCTGGCACACCAGACGATATCGAGCCATCGATATCAAACCTGATATCTAATCCAAGGTCATACCTCGTCGTGACTGTCACCAAATCCCTAGACTGAGTAGCCTTCCCACCGCCATCTCCTGAAGCACCAAAGCTCCCAGATAACCTCTGAAGTACAAGGAGTCCCAGAGTAACACTGGCATAGGGTCGCGCCCCATCACGTCTAGCCATGGTCATAGTCCACAACTCTCGGCATATACTGGACCTGGTATCCCTGATGAAAACCTATCATCACAACTCTCAACCTAACAAAGGTCAGACAACCTACTGTTCTCAAGGAAACAACCTAGAACAAAGCCCAAATGTTCTAAATCGAACAATACCCTTAATGCCTCTAGATGAGTCCACTCATTGCTAGCACTAACATAGTCCACTGACTAACTAGGTCAATCCTAGGAAAACACCTAGACTAACCACAAGTCACACTGTCACAGTTGGCCCACTCAAATCCCATGAGCTCCAATAGTTGAAAGCTAATCAACTAAAACAATTTCAATCTTAGCAAAATCACTTGCAATCATTCACGAATTTGCTGGATAAATAAAACATGTATCATTGCTTCCATTTATGTACAATTTCTCAATTACAATCCCATGTAATATATACAGTATTCAAAATACAATGAAATGTACAACCAAACTATAAATGATACAACCAAAGTATGATGATTCATTACAACTGAAATACTGTTTACAACTACAACGATACAGAAGCTTCTAATCGACACACGCATCGATACAAGCATACCCCCGACCAAGTTTCTCTACATGTCCTCCTACGAAGAACTCCGGAGAAATGGCTCATGCTAGCTAACCAGCTATGCTCTGCGTCAGTGCATGTCAGTCGACCTCTTTTGCTCACGATCTACCATCAGCGTTCTTCTTGTATTCATATCATGCTTTTGAACATGAAGTTTCCCGTGTGCCTACCGAACGCATCGATATTAGCATACCGGCAAAACCATGTTCTGCATGAGGTTAAAGACCTCACTCTCTAAACCTGTCATGCTTTAGGCACTCGAGGCATTCTCTGGTGAAGGTCTATCTGACAATCTCTCCATCTACGACTGGAGAATCTTCAGAGTAGTGTCATCATGGTATGGACGATACAGATGCAAGCATCAAGTGCGTCCCATCCAATGCTCTGCCACTGCCTCTGGTATCCGGTACTCGATCCAAAACTAGGATCCATATGAGTAAAAATCTTGAAAACTCGGACACGATTCATCACTCCTGTCCGCACTTGCTGAAATCCCATAAGCCAAATCTTTAGAAATCCTGCCGATGATGATAGTATCTGGGCAAACTAATTGCCGCATCATCACTTCTTCCAAGGTCTCATCCATCCTATAAGGATAACCCAAAGTCTTAGTACTATATCCCAAGTCTCTTGCATGCATATGCACTGATACCAATAAATGTAGTGACCCAACCCGGATCCACTACCTAATCAGAGCGATTAGCGCAAGCAATAAAATCTTAAAGCGTAAAGAGCGAATAATTAAAATACAACAAATCCAATCGGCAGAATACAACCGACGCTATCACAAGTGTATAAATACTGTTATACAACCAAATCGAAGGTTCAGGGTAAATAAATCCCTACCCTCTACAACCTCGCACTCCCCAAGCTCAATGCTGCTGAGAGCCGCCTGGATCGTCCAGCCTCAAAACTGCCCCGCCACAAGGTACACAATACCCATACACAGAGGCGTGAGCTAGAATTCTCAATACGAAGCAATGATATAAATACAAATATGAGCATGCACATGACTTTAAAACCAGGGTTAAATCACTTTCTCAGGGCACCTGGAATACACAGTACCGGGCTAAGAGAGCGACTTCACGTGGTACTCGTATATTCCCAAGACATGAATCCATAAGGAGTAACTCATCACCGATGGAAACTGTCATGACTCACATCATACCTGATGCAGTCTCCGTAAAATATATGCATGTGCTAAAACAGTAAAAGCATGGTCAATACAGCACATACATCATGCATCACACATATATGCATAAATATCATGCTGGCTATCTTGGTCAGTACTTACGTACCTCTAACACTGCAGGTCAATTCCTAGCTCCGCTGACCTAGACTCCAAACCTACTAGTCCAGCTACTGCTACTACAATGCAATTACCCATGCATCAATTATAAAGCTCTAAAAGCCTTAACTAAGCTAATGCATACTCCTAAATATTTTTAAGAAGCCAAAGTTATATCTGCGTCCATCGTTAGCCCTTTGCTGACGATAGCCTCAAAACTAGGCCACAGCTCCGCGACGACGCCTAGATCACTAAGCCACTTTCGGATTCCCCGTAGGATGCCTAGATCTCCCTAGATCTGAGTTAGAAGGCTTAGAAATCGAGAGAGAAGAGAGGGAATTGGTGCGAGAAAATGAATTCTTGGACCCTCTATTTATAGGCAACGTTCGGAGCCTCCGAACCCGGTTCGGACCGTCCAAACTCGATCGAAACCTCCGATTGCACCTTCGGAGCGTCCGATCGCTCAATATTACATCAGCCATGATGCCATCTTGCTGACGTAAGCGATGACGTGTGCCCTGGTCCAGATCGGAGCGTCCGATCTTGCCGACGGAGCGTCCGATCTCGATCGGAGCCTCCGATCCTGGCACGGAGCTTCCGATCCACTTCGGATCGTCCGAACTCCTCTTCGGACCATCCGATCCTGCTGAACAAATTCATCTAATTTGAGTGCTCTGAATCCATTTCTGAACTCCGTTAACCCTTTTGGAATTTCCTTAATCATGTTTCACTTAATCTAAACATGATTACACGATTAATATACTCATTAATCGCTAATTCTGGATACGGGTTACTACATCAAGTCAGAGTTTCAGGTCAGGGATGATGTTTTATTCGTGTATAACCATATTGTTGTGCCAGATGTTTCTGAATTGAGACAGCGTATTCTTTGAGAGGCGCATTGCAGTCGGTTCAGTGTTCAACCCGGAGGCCGGAAGATATATAATGACTTGAAGACTCAGTTCTGGTGGAAACAGTTGAAGGGAGACGTCACGAGGTATGTGTCTCGTTGTCTGAATTGTCAACAGGTGAAAGCCGAGGGAAAGAAACCAGATGGATTATTGAACAGTTTTCCAGTTCCGGAATGGAAGTGGGATCACGTCTCTATGGATTTTGTCACGAAGCTACCACGTTCAGTCAGAGGTTGTGATGCGATTTGGGTTGTGATTGACCGGTTGACGAAATCTGCTTGTTTCATTCCATACCGAATGACATACCGTCATGATCAGATGGCCGAGTTGTATGTCAGAGAGGTTGTGAGATTGCACGACGTGCCGAAGTCGATAGTATCTGACAGAGATCCAAGATTCACTCCTCACTTTTGGCGCAGTCTTCAGGAGGCATTGGGTACTCGTTTGCACTTGAGCACAGCGTATCACCCTCAGACCGATGGTCAGTCCGAGCATACGATCCTGACTTTGGAGGATATGCTTCGAGTAGTAGTGCTTGATTTTGGTTCAGGATGGCAGGATTCTTTGCCTTTAGTGGAGTTTTCGTACAATAACAGCTTCCAAGCGAGTATTGGCATGGCACCTTTCGAAGCCTTGTACGGTAAGAAGTGCAGATCTTCGTTGTTTTGGGATGAGATTTCAGAATCACCTGAGTTGGGTCCAGATATGATTCGCGACATGGCAGAGCAGGTGAAGTTGATTAGAACCAGAATGAAGAGAGACCAAGATCAGCAAGCCAAGTACGCGAATGTCCGATGCAGACCACTGTGTTTTGATCAGGGAGACCATGTGTTTTTGAAGATTTCTCCTTTCAGAGGTACTGTCAGATTCGGGAAAAGAGGGAAGTTGTCGCCGAGATTCATTGGTCCGTATGAGATTCTGGAGAAGATAGGCGATCTTGCCTATAGGATTGATCTTCCTCCATATCTTTCAGGCATCCACGATGTGTTTCACGTTTCGATGTTGCGAAAATACCATCCAAATCCGTCCCACGTTCTTCAGCCAAACGAGGCCGAACTTGATGAGACTCTGAGTTACTTCGAGCGACCGATTCAGATTCTTGACAGAAAAGAGAAGCAACTCAGAAACAAGTCGATTCCGTTAGTGAACATTTAGTGGAGTCGTCACGGAGTTGAAGAAGCAACTTGGGAGACCAAATCTGATATGAGGCAGCGATTCCCAGAGTTATTCGATTGATGTGAGTTTTCTTCAATTTGATTCTTTCTAGTTTCAGTTTTGATTTGTCAGATTTCGAGGTCGAAATCGGATCTTAGAGGGGGAGAATTTTAATGCCCCGATTTTATTATAATTGAGTTTAATTGAGATAATTAGGGTTTTCGGTGGTTGAGGGCCGTTTTGATATTTCGCAGAGGTCATTTTGCAAACTTTGGAGAATTGATTGACTAAAATGCAAAACTTGGATTTTATAATATTATCCCTTGCAAGTTGACCAAGTCACTTCACCCTCTCCTTTTTCCTTCCGCTTTCGTACGTACTGAGTCGAGAAGCCATGGAAGCTCCTTCGAGCTTTTCTTCCGTCTGATTTGCACGATCCGACCGTCAGATTTTAGTTCCGAGTTGAGATTCACGATTACCGCAAAGAGGACTTCGTTTTGACGTAAGTTTTGCTACGATCCTCGAACTTTGATTTTTTTTTTGGGTCGTCAAAATTTGATAATCTTCGAGTATGTTGTTCTTGAGCTAGCATAGATCGTGTAATCGAAGTCGGTTTGGAAAAAGAACGAAGTTTGGATTTTATATGATTTTTGGAGCCTATTTCGAAAATGGGGTTTTGGATTTTGGTTGGATTTTAATTGTTTTGTTGGTTTAGAAGATGATATGGGTTGTTTGGAGTTGTTTGATGATGTTGGAGATTTTTGGTTTGATCGTTTATAGCCGTTATGCCGTCGAAATCGAGTTTGAATTATCAGTTGTATTGTTTCGGTTTGATTTTCGGGTTTGGTTTGAATTAGTAAATTGATATCAAATCCGTATATTCTTTATTTTCAGATTTGGATTGGAGTTTTGGGTTTGGATCGAACATGGGAGTTTAATCGATTTGAGAATTGAAGACGGTATATTGTTGAGCTTCTCCGTTTTGATTCGTTTGAATTCGATTGATTATTGATTTGAATTCGTTGTTATTTTCAGATTTGAATCCTCGACGAATTTGAAAGGTAAAAGACGACATTGAATTGAATGAGGTTGTATACTCGAGTTCGATTGATTCTTGAGTCCCAAAAATCACATACTACATGTTTATTTGTTGGTGTGAACTTGATTGATTATTTTTGTTTCACTTGCATTCATATTGAGCCGATTATTCGATTCGTTTTGAAAATAGACGATTTGGGGAGCTATATTGAAGTGGCTTTGGATTTCGAATTTTTCCAAGTGTCAGAATACTTCTTATAGTTGCTCTGAAGTCTAGTGGTTTGAGTTGTGCGACATCCACCCCGAAAGGGAGTGTAGGTGGGTTGTTGTAATGACTTGGCCCTGGGATCCCAACCGAGTACCGATTGATATTTTGATTATCTGATTTTATAATCCCGAGTTTGAAGTCATGCATACATCCACCCTCATTTGATTTATTGATGATTATTACATATCTATATGAGGTGTTCATTTGATATTGCATGCCTGTCTCTTTTACTTAGAAATTATATTTCTAACCGGGTTATCCGGTTGTTGTTTTTGTTTGTATGTGTACTTGATAACAGGAGGATCAGGAGCTGGACCGAGTCGTCTGGGTTAGCTCGGGGTGAGAATGTTAGAAGTGAGACACCGTGTGTCGTAGGATTGTACCTTTTGGGTTTTGTACTATTTTGATTAGTCAAACGAACCCTATCGTTGAACTTGTTATTGTATTTTGAGTAGAACTTGGTATATGGCATGTTCTAAATATTGATTGTATGGGTTCTTAAGTTTAGAATTGTTTGGATTTGCCTTGATTTGATTTTCCAGGCTTCTGCTCTCTCTCTTTGCCTGTTTAGCTTGCGCGCGGGCGAGGATGACCTCGCGCGCACGCGAGCGAGCCTGGAGGGCTCGAGAATTTTTGCCCGCGCGTGCGCGAGCCACCCGCGAGCCCTCTGTCCGCGTAGCCTGCGCGCGCGCTAGGCTTTATTTAAAAAATAATAATAATAAATAAATTTGATTCGTTTTTCCGCGTCTCTTTGTGTTCGATTGTGGTTTATTATTCGAGATTAGAAGATTAGAAACGGGCTCTCACACCTATGACAACGGATATCCATTGTCGTATCCCTTTTTTCTTGTAGTGTCCGGGTCGGGTCCGTCGGGTCATGGGTCAAGTTAGTGGGTCCGGGTCCTGGTTATGTTAGTCGGGCTCGGGTATTTTTTAATTTTAAGTAATTATTAGTTTAAGTGTGTTATTTAGGCTAAGTTAATTATTATAAATATTATTTGGGTTTTTAATTAATTTATTAAGCCTTAAAACATTAATTTAGGTAAGCCCAATAATTTTCCTGAGCTTGGGATCCCATGGGAATTATTGGGCCAGTCTGTGAATTTTGGGCCTGTCAGTTATTAATATTGGGATTAGTTAAGTTATTGGGCTTAAATATTTTACTTGGGCCCAATTATGTTTAAATATTTTATTTGGGTCAAATTATGATGTTTGGGCTGAAATTAAGCTAATGTGCCAGTCTTAAAATTTATGGGCTTAAATCTAGGGGACCAGCAGTCTGGACAATCCCATGAAAAATAACTAAGTTCGGAATATATATTTAATTTATTTTATGCATGAATTTTATTTTAAGTATAAGTATATTTATTATGAAAATTAATTAAATATATATTACAGACATATTTTAAGTGTATGCATACATGAAATATTTTTATGATGTGTTTTTGATTGAGAATTGAACATAAAAATATTTTTATGGAAATTGAAGTGATGTGACGGCACAGAGGTGGTTTACCACCGGCATAGAGGTAGTTCTACTATTGGCATAGAGATGGTTTTACCACTGGAACAGAGGTAGTTTACTACCGGTATAGAGGTGATTATTCACCGCCACGTACGTTAGTTCTTTTAGACTGATCAGTCGGCACTCTTATTAGTCACATTCATGGATATGACCATACTCAGTTTTTATGATTATGACATGCTCAATTATGCTATGTATGATTAGTTATGATGTATGTATAACTGATGATGACAGATTTTTATGACGCATTATTTTAAGATCATGCATGCATGTTCACATAAGTTATATGTATTAGTATGATTATGTGTTTGCATGATTTTTAAATCTTGTTATTATGAGATAAAACATGTTGGGCCTCTAGGCTCACTACGCTTATATGGTGCAGGTGAGTATGATGATGACACGTTAGCTCCGACCGGCGGTGAGGGCCTATGAGTTCACACGCAGACGGCACCCGTGACCGATGCTATCATTGTTTTTATGTCATGAGATTTTATCAGTTCTTTTAAACAAGTCTTCCGCATTTACTTTTTATGGTGGTTTCAAAATATTATTTTTATTATGTATGCTTGGCGAGTTGTATGATGGTTTGGGATTTTATTTAGAGTATTGTATGTTACAAGATTTTTATTTTATTTGATACTCAGTTATGTAAATTGTCAGTTTTTTTTATTAAAAGTTATTATAAGTATTTATACATATATGTATGTGCATATATGTATTCTTATTATTATTATTTATTTTTAAGTATTTTTAAATGTTAAAAAAAAATTCTAGCATTTTATTAGATTGAGTCGTTTCATTTGGTATCAGAGCACGGTCCTTGGAGGGTGACTAGTTTGCTATGTGGAGCTCAGAAGCCACACTATCGGTCTGTGAGTTTTAAATTTTAATATGTTTTACTAGGAGCATGTGTTTATCGTTTAGGAGTTTATGTTAAGAAAGTTTTAAAATACTTAGTTATGCATTGCGATTTACATGAAGAAATTGTGGTGATGCAGTATGGCTTCTAGACGAATTACCCGCCGTAGAGATGATCAACCTCCACCTCCACCTCATCCACGTTAGCAGCTTTCAGCATTGGAGAGGGCCAGTGCTAATATAATGGTGGGGATTACCAGGCTACTAGAGCATCAGACCACATAGCCTGGGTTGTCTCATGATGAGGATGTCGCTGAGCGGTTCCAAAAGAAGGGACCAAAGGAGTTCACTGGCACCACCGATCCACTCGTTGCTTAGGGGTGGATCCATTACTTGGAGAAAATCTTTGCTTATATGGGTTTGACTGATGCAAACAAGGTGAGGTGTGCGGTGTACATGATCAGGGATGATGCGGCCATTTGGTGAGAGGGCGTAGTACGAGGGGTGAACCTGGAGACGTTGTCTTGGGAGGATTTCAGGTGAATGTTTTTCTCCAAGCACTTTACTGAGGATGTACGTAGCCAAATGATTCGAGATTTCATGAGTCTCCGACAGGGAGACAAGTCAGTAGTCGAGTAAATCAAGCAATTTGAGCGAGGGTGTCACTTTGTGCCCCTGATTGCGGGAGATGCTCGGGAGAAGATGAGGCAAAACATTGATGGGCTTCGGAAGGACACCAAGCATGATGTACGCATGATGGATGTGGCTACCTATGAGGCAGCAATGAGTAGGGCTCTTCGATCTGAGGATGGCAGGAGGAAGATTCTGTGAGAGCAGCAGAGCAAGAGGCCGTTCCAGCTAGCGTATCATCGACCATCTTCGCAGCCCCCAGCGAAGAAGCAGTTCACTGGGCCATCCAAGGGCCCGAGTCAGCAGAGACCACAGCAGAGGCCTCAGGGACGCCAGCAGCAGCAGCAGAGGGGCGCGACCTGATCGGCTAAATCAGTGTGATATAAATCTACTGGCAAGCGTACCAGGTCAAGTAATAGTAAAGTGGACTGAGAGTCCAAGTATCGATCCCACAGGGACTGCAGTCAAAACTCAAGAATTAATTATTTAGCTTAATCTAGACAATCATAAAAAGCAATTTGATTTAAATAAAATAATAATTTATAATAAAAACTTCTGAAGAAATAAGAATTAAAATAGTTGAAAAGAAAATTTAATTAAAACGAGACAACCAAAACACACGTAGGTACCGAACAAATCATATAACATGTAGCCGATTCAGGACTCAGATTTAATCTTAGATTACGAGAATTCTCCTAACTTGTTCAAAGGTCTATTTCTAAAACAATCAAACCTACTCAAATATTGACGGATTAATCTTTCGTAATTCTAATCAAATTTGAATGCATTAAATATTTGTGAAAATTCAGTTTACACCCAAACCGCACACTGAAACCGAATTCTATTTTTAGTCGGTTTTACCATGTGTTGATTATCAAAGTGATCAAAATCAATACCTCCTCTGTCGACTTGGAATCGATTAACATGCAAGAAAACATTTGATCAGACTATTCACAAGACAAATATAAATATGACAATCAATAAAATAAAATCAAGTCTGAAAAATCCCAAACAAACATCCAAGTTTTCTACATGAATTTGTTCGGCCCAATCAAGTCGTCTTGGTTGAAAACAAACTACTCAATAATTGAAACTAGAATTAAAACAAAAAGAAGAAAGAAAGAAAAACTCTGATGACGATGGAGCAAATCTCCAATCTCCAATCTCCAAGCCTAGTCGCCTCTCGCCTCTTGTCTGCGTTCCTTGCGTGTTGGAACCCCTCCATGCGGTCTTAAAACCCTCTTTTATATGTATTTGAAAGCCCGTCAAATAAAGTCCGAAAAGTCAAAAAATTAATATTTCGAAAATTCCTTTTTTAAAAAATTTCGCACAGCAGCGCCTAGGCACTGAAACTAGCGCCTAGGCGCTGCAATTCTCATCCTAGGGCGCGCTCGAGCGAAAGAAAATCGCGCTCGAGTGCGTCCCTTTCTGCCCAGATTTTATTTTTGCACAGACTCAGCGCCTAGGCGCCGAATACTGGCGCCTGGGCGCCTGATTTTTCTTCCCAGCGGCAGTTTTCTTCAAAAAATCATATATCGAGTTCTAGCCGTCGGATCGAGTTGAAATTTGGACAGAAGCTTCAAACCATCTTGAAATGCATTTTGAACAGTGGAGATCGGATTTTATCTTTTTAAAATTAAATTTTATTTTTTGACCAAAGCTGCTCCGTAATTCACTCTTCAACAATTCATTTTCCTACAAAATTAACTCGAGGAGTGAAATACACAAGCATGCACTAAAACACATAAAAACACATAAAAACAATATGAATGCACACAAAATAAACATAAAAATAACATGAAATAATGCACACAAAATGCACTTATCAACACCCCCATACTTAACTCTTGCTCGCCCTCGAGCAAGACATGCAAAAACAATATGCAAACACAAACATAAGTAGTAATGAACCATGAACAACATAGCCTCCGATAAATCCAACTTCAAAAATGAAAAACCACAAACTTCTGATTGTTCACAATACACTGTCAGTTTAACGTAAACGTGTGTGTGTGTCATGTTATTCCAGTTTCGTGCAACTTCAAAAGAATCCATCCTAAGAATGCTTAGCGACTTATGACAATTCAATGAAAGTATCACAATCCAGCACTCCGTCATCTCAACAATCCCAAACAAAAACATGCACTTTCTTGAGATTAATTACGTACCTTCGAATTTTGCACCAGGTATTTTTTTATAAGCCCCAATAATTACCCGCAAACTTAGCTACAACTAAGATAGGATTCGAATTTCAATCCCCTCGTGTATAGCCCGGATGGAGCATCAATCCCATTTAACCCACAAACTTAGCTATGGAACAATGATTAGGATTTCAATTATTGTCCAAGCCCGGATGGAATTGTTATTTTAAATTTTCAAAATTTTTAACCCCATGGGATCCACATACTTAGTCAAGAACAGAGATTAGGTTTTCAATCTCTGCTCGTAACCTGGATGGAGTTAATTTAATTTTCAACAAAAGTTTTTTCAAAAATTTTATAGGTACGCCCAAGATCACACATGCAATGTCTAACAATCATCAAGAATCCAAAGACACTATCATGATCAACAAACACCTATTGCCGTACAATGATCAAGCAAACACGAACTTCATCAATTACATCGCTACACTACACTAGTCTAACATGCGTGCTTAAGATGATTCACGATTCAACCAACAGTTTCTCATGTTCAATCAAAAGCAAAATTTTCCAAAAACAATTTTTTTTCACAACTCTATCATCATCGGCCAACATTCATTATTCTACTTATTTACACAACACAAACAAAAAACACATTATATTAATGATTACGAACTAGATGCAATAAATTACCCATATGAATGCAAAACACAATGATGAACGAAACAAAACAAAATTAAACAACAACCCCCATACTTATCCAAAGCATTGCCCTCAATGCTCTTGAAACACAAACAGTATGCATGAACAAACACACATATGCAAGACGAACAAAAACAAAATGAAAAAAAAACAACACTCCCCTGGTTTTTGATTCGTCCTTGTTCTTCTTGACAGTATCCGCTGGGACGGTAGCAACAAACTGGGTATATCGGCAGGCACGGAAAATTGGAATGGAAAAGAAGCAAAATAAAATAAAAAATAAAAACAAAACTAAACAAAAATAAACTAAAAATCAAGGTAAGAATACTGGGTTGCCTCCCAGTCAGCGCTAAATTTATAGTCTATCATCTGAATATGCAGAAGCAACCATCAAAGAGCGGTTGCCGCCCATAGTAGGAATCATACGACTCTACATATGGGTTTTGATTTCCTTCGCCCTCAAGCTTGGCGTGATATATGCAGTTGAGTCTTGTCGGTCCAACAACACTCGACATGAATTTTTTCTTTTGGAAGGAGACTCCAAATCTAGGCTGAAGCTCATAGAGGATGCAATATTGTGGAGTTGGCGTCAATGATAATAACGTATCTTCTAATGGTGGACATGTAAAGACCATTGATGATGTCAAATCTTTTGCCTTGTATGTTTATTCCTCCTCCACTATTACTTTTGGCTCCTCGTCACATAAAGATTCTTCAAAAATAGTTCTTCTTGCTCTGGCTCAATTACTTCATTCTCTTGGCAGATCTCAAAAATTGGTTCTATAAGAAGCGCAATTTGTTCATCCAAAAGACTCAAAGACTTGATACGGCTTTCTAAGAACTGATTTGTCTCAGTCTGCCGTCGCACCATGTTCTCCAACTGAGCCACATGATCCTCAAAATGCCCTATACACTCTTCTTGATTTGTGGAGTTGAATTGTGGAGGATATTGGAGACTCCAACCCTGCAGTGAAGGATCACAATGACAATGGTAGTCGAAATCTATCATATCATTTAACAAGTGCATAGCACTGTCGTAATCTTGGTGAAACAAATGACTGCCAGTTGACAAAGCTCCATAATCAACCCAATTCCTTGTTGTCTCATCCAAACCACCATAAAAAATCTGAACTAGAGTGTAGTTTGAAAAATCATTGCATCAAAATCTGTTCGCCAAATCATTGAATCTCCCCCAAGCAGCATAGAAAGGCTCTGAGTATTGTTGGCCAAACCTTGTGAACACCTGTCGATGATCCATCTCCAAGTACCTCACAAGTAAGAAACAATAAAATTAAAATAAAAAATAAAAATAAACAAATGCAAGAAAAAAAAGTCTAGTCTCAAGCAAATAATCTATCCTAATATCAACTAAACAGTCCCCAACAACGGCACCAAAAACTTGACCGGCTAAATTGGTGTGATATAAATCTACTGGCAAGCGTACCAGGTCAAGTAATAGTAAAGTGGACTGAGATTCCAAGTATCGATCCCACAGGGACTGCAGTCAATTCTCAAGAATTAATTATTTAGCTTAATCTAGACAATCATAAAAAGCAATTTGATTTTAATAAAATAAGAATTTATAATAAAAACTTCTGAAGAAATAAGAATTAAAATAGTTGAAAAGAAAATTTAATTAAAACGAGACAACCAAGATACACGTATGTACCGAACAAATCATTTAACATGTAGCCGATTCAGGACTCAGATTTAATCTTAGATTACGGGAATTCTCCTAACTTGTTAAAAGGTCTATTTCTAGAACAATCAAACCTACTCAAATTGTAGTGACCCAACCCGGATCCACTACCCAATCAGAGTGATTAGCGCAAGCAATATAATTTAAGCGTTAATATAGCGGATAATTTCAAATTACAACAAATCCAATCGGCAGAATACAACCGACGATAGAAACAGTGTATAATACTTATACAGCCAAATCGAAATTAGGGTACCAAAATCCCTAACAAACTACCTCTGCACGGTAGCAACCTCAACCCTGCTGGGAACCACTCGGACCATCCAGCCTCAGACCTGACCCGCCACAAGATGTTGCAAAACATGAAACATAAAGGGCGTGAGCGAATACGCTCAATACGGAAGCAATGATATAAATACAAATATGAGCATGCACATGACTTTAAAACCAGGGTTAAATCACTTTCTCAGGGCGCCTGGAATACACAGTACCGGGCTAAGAGAGCGACTCCACGTGGTTAAACATCTAATCTTGGGATTAAACAACACTAAGACAAACAATAACCAAAGGTTAAAGCAATTAAAAGAATTATTATTTTTTTTTTGAAAATAGTGCCTCGCTCGATCCGCATGATCTTGCGGATCGAGCGAGCAACTTTTGCCAAAGCTACTGCCCAGAAAACCCAGCCCTCGCTCGATCCGCAAGATCTTGCAGATCGAGCGAGCCACAAAAATTTGAAATAGAGGACTGCACAGCTTGCCCTCGCTCGATCCGCAAGATCTTGCGGATCGAGCGGTGACAGAAACAGAGCAAAACAGCAGAAATCATGCTAGAACTTGAGTCCAAAACCAACAACATTTTATCATGCATTACAATCACAAGTTCTCCAACTAATACATGAAATTCTAGTGTGACACAACCGCTCAAAAGTATTGGATTTGTAACGACAAACTTTCAACATAGCTCGCATAAACAATACAATAACATAACGAAGTTCGATATCTAAACATGTTCAAATACAACTAGGTAGACATGCCGACACGACTTCTAAACCGAGTCTCACTACTAGCTCTCCCTCTTGTTGCTAACAAGGCCTTCGCTGACTTGGTCCTGCCCCACCTGTTGCCAAGTACACATACAAAACAAAGCAACAGCCGGATAAACCGGTGAGAATGACATTCCCAGTAAAAACAACATAACAAGTAATGAATATACAACATGCTATCAAAACAACATATTCAAGTCGAAGCTAATGATATGCATGTCTTTAAAACCAGGATATCAATTCTGATAAACAAGGGAGTGCTGCTCTGCTTTTGGGATCCCGAAGATGAGATCACGTAACGACTCACCGACTCTCCCAATCGAGGTGGTGCCACGTATCCCACTCCTCTAGACTTTGAGCAACCATAATGAGTATGCTAGCACTAGGAGAAATACTACAACCTAGGCCACTCAATCATAGTTCCCAAATGTCTAAACAAAAAGGGCGGTTCTGCCCGCTGAAATCAAAGTAGGCTCAAGATGAATGCATAACAGAAACATAAATATAAGCCACATAACAAAACTCAATCAATCAACAAAATACAAGTTCCACATGCTAGAACAAGTATCGATGCAATATGTGATTTAAAAAGGGAAACTCGAGAACCAAAAGTACGAGTACGCTATCCCGCTACGATGACTGCTTTTACCTTTCAAGGCAGTAGTTCCAACTTCTGGAAAGCTACAACAAAAGATTGTATCAAAGTCTAACCAATCTAAACAACAACAAGGCTCAAGGAAATTCTCTATACCATTCTTCGTCCAAATCTCTGAAACGAACAAATGCTGTTAATCTTGGGCTTGACAAGCTCCAAACGAATCTATTCAGATACCAATAAATGATCAATAACCACGATCAACTTACAAGCCAAGATCACAACTCAAAAACGGTTTGAAATCCCCAAAACTCAAATCGAGGGCATAACGGCTATAAACTGAATAAACCGGAAACGCAGACAGCAGTTCAATACCGATAACAACTCAATTCAATGCTAATACAATAACAACAAGGAAATCCCAACAAATCTCAAAACCCACATTTTCGAAAATGGCCAAAAATCATAACAATTCCGAACGTCGCTCCATTTCAAAACTGACAGATAATAAACAATCAGAACTCTGTCGAGAACAATATACACGAATTTAGAATGATTCTAACAACATCCAAAGACTAGAATGTATCCGATCGTAGAAAAACTTACGATATAACGGAGCTCTCGCTGCAGTGATCGCTAATCTGCCTTCAGAAATAATTTCTAACGGACGGATCGACTGGAAATCAAAATCACAAAGCTTGGAAGATGTTTTGGGCGCCTACAATGGAGAGGATGTTGGAGAACGCGGCGATCAGATCAATCAGGATTGATACCCGATGCAGCGGAAGTTTAAAATTTTTATATGGAACGATTCCATATTGGGTATCAAAGCTTTTACGATTAAATTGTGTGTGTAAAAATTAAATAACAATTATAAATTTTTACCTTCAATCTCGAATCGAGATTTTGGACACCAACAGATTGCTCTGCTCTTGTTGTATATCCCTGGAACTGATGGACTAACTGTTCTTCAATCAGGTTCACGAACGGATATTTAATCCCTCTGATAGATTGCACTAGAAAATCTATCAGAAGTTTCTACGAAGAGATTAACGAATTTGATCCGTTAAACCAGACTGTAATTCAAAATTCACAGACTGAATTTTTGCCGAGCAGAGGGGGAAGGGGGGCGGCCACTACTGAGAGAAAATCACTAGGTTTTCGAAAATTGTGACCTGTTGTGTCTAATTTCTGTACTGCAATAACTTATTTATAATGTAGGCCGCTAACAGCTTAGGGCCCATTAGTCATAAGTTCAAGCCCGACAAGCAAAGCCCGCATGTTCAAAAATTAATATAAAATTCATCATGACTCCGATTGATAAACCGATTTCACCAATGTGCACAGAAATCATTTCTACACCTTTTAAAGTCAAGATAAATTTTTCTGAATCCGAATTCAGTGATTTCCAAAAATGCCCATCCCTATTTCATTTTAGGAAATCTTACTCCTCTACTCTTAAATAAGAAGTCCAACTTCTTTGTTCATTAAATTTAACTCTTTAAATTTAACTATCTCAACGGGGATTAAAAATCCATTACTCTGTGTGACCCTCAATGGTTCAGGGATACAGCTAGCCGTGGGCTCACAACTCCTTGTGACTCGGAACAACAATTTCCGACTTGCCCATCGAATTATGGTAAGAGCGCCTAGCAAAATCGCCCCATGATTCCCTAGGTATCACTGATAGTGCCTGCAAGAACCAATAGATTTTGGTTAGCGTACAGTACGGTCCCTTCATCCATATATCCCGATCGAATCAACAACCATTGGTATATCGAGAGTCGTTCGAGATTCGATAACTATGCAATACATCTTGAAGATCAAATAGTGACATCGCATGTGTTACTAAGAAACCATTTCTTAAAACACATCATGTACTCTGGCCAGAGATTCGTCACACTAATATCTCCTCAGATCGCATAGGATATCCACACTCGCAAGTATGTGGTGAATCCTTGACAACAAAGCATCGAATCCTATATGTGTTGTAACTGTACCCAATCCCGACACCTGATGACCCCAATAGAGTCGGTAAACAAGTCAAAGCACAGTACTAGCATATAGAGTCTCAATGATGTTTCAAGTAGTAAGGACTAATGGTGTACAACCAAAACCGCGGACTTTATCCACTCGATAAGTGATAACCACTTGGAAAGTCCGGATAGGGTAGTTCGATCATTCATCGTATGAATATCCATTTGCATGCTTCGAACATCTCTATGTTCCTTACCAATGAAACGTGGTACTCTGCATCACAAATGCTAGTCTCAAACTCGAGCGATCCTTATCCTTATTATCGGATGGCTCAATCGACTAGGAACAGTTTAGAATATACAGTGACTATAAGATGTGTTTCATGATAGACATCTCCATGTTCTACCACATCTTACATACACTATAGTATATTCAAGGTCTTTATCAAAACAACAATAGTATATCACAATATAACAATATGAAGAAAGATAAAGTCATTGCCATTAATAAAAGTGTAAATTATATTAAACAAAAGATTGTTTATACAAAGAGTCATCAAAGCCCTTAGCCACAAGTTGGCTCACCGGGCACCCACTCTTTCAGAGGAACCGGCTAAGGAAGAAGATGAAGACTTTTCCAATCAATTCTAAGTGTAGATAATATATATAAATCAATATTTGCGTTTTAGTCCTTAAAATTTCCAAAATTTGCAAAAAGGACCCTGATCAAAATCAAGTCGACTCGTGAACTCTGCAATCTTCGATTAACTCAAATAAACTCATTTAAGATAAAAACAGGGCGTTACAATTCTCCCCTACTAAGAAGAGATTTCGTTCTCGAAATCAACGAGAACCACAACTCATAAGATAGAATAAAGAACTAAAGACAGTAAGAAGAACTCACGTCATCCGAATAACTCTGGAAAACGCTGTCTCATGTCAGACTCTGTCTCCCAAGTTGCTTCCTCGACTCCGTGACGGCTCCACTGCACTTTCACCAACGGGATCAACTTGGTTCTGCGCTGTTTCTCTTTCCGATCAAGGATCTGAATTGGTCGCTCAAAGTATCTCAGAGTCTCGTCTAACTCGGCTTCATCAGGCTAAAGGATATGAGAAGGATCTGGATGATACTTTCGCAGCATAGAGACGTGAAAAACATCGTGAATACCAGATAAAGACGAAGGAAGTGCAAGCCTGTAGGCAAGATCGCCTATCTTCTCGAGAATCTCGTATGGCCCGATGAATCTCGAAGATAACTTCCCTCTCTTACCGAATCTAACGGTGCCTCTGAACGAAGAAATATTAAGGAAAACGCGGTCTCCCTGCTCGAAACTCAGAGGTCTACGTCTGACGTTCGCATACTTTGCCTGTCTATATTGAGCTGACTTCATTCTGGTCTGAATGATCTTAACCTGCTCTGCCATATCTCTAAGCATATCCGGTCCCAAATTTGGTGACTCGGACAAGTCATCCCAAAACAAAGGAGATCGGCATTTCTTACAATACAATGCCTCAAAAGGCGCCATACCGATACTCGCTTGGAAGCTGTTGTTGTAAGAAAACTCGACAAGAGGCAAGGAATCCTGCCAACTAGTGCCAAAGTCTAGCACTACCGCTCGCAGCATATCCTCTAACGTCTGGATAGTCCGCTCTGACTGTCCATCCGTCTGAGGATAATAAGCTGTACTCAGATGTAATCGAGTACCAAGTACCTCCTGAAGACTATGCCAGAAGTGCGAAGTGAATCTAGGATCTCTGTCTGAAACGATCGATTTCGGCACATCATGCAATCTCACAACATTGCTAACATACAACTCAGCCATCTGATCATGACGATACGTCATCCTGTACGGAATAAAACAAGCAGACTTCGTCAATCGGTCGATCACTACCCAAATAGCATCGCATCCTCGAACGGATCGTGGTAGCTTCGTGACGAAATCCATGGAAATGTGATCTCATTTCCATTCAAGAACAGATAGACTGTGCAACAGACCTCCGGGTCGCTTCCTCTCTGCTTTTACCTGCTGACAATTCAAACAACGAGATACAAACCTCGCTACGTCGCTCTTCATTCTCTTCCACCAAAACTGAATCTTCAGAATATTGTACATCTTACGACCTCCAGGATGAACGCTGAACCGACTGCAATGAGCCTCTCGAAGAATACGCTGTCTCAATTCCGGAATATCAGGCACAACAATACGGTTATTCACCAACAAAACATCATCTCTAACCTGGAATTCAGACTGATGTCCCGATCTGACTTTCTCTACTGAAACCTGAATGCTCGGCTCAGACTTCTGTGCTTCTCTGATTGCAACAAACAACTCCGGCTCGGCTTGAATAGCAAACACTCTGATAGTCTCACTATCTGTTTCAAACTCTAAACCAGAAGTGCAACAATCATCGATCAACTGAGAAACACCAATAGTAGAAAAAGATAAAGAACATAGCTTTCGGCTCAAGGCATCTGCAACTGCATTTAACTTTCCCGGATAATACTTGATTTCGCAGTCGAAATCCTTCAACAGATCTAACCATCTTCTCTTCCTCATATTAAGTTCTGCCTGTGAAAACAAGTACTTAAGGCTCTTATGGTCAGAAAACATCTCGAAAGACTCACCATAAAGATAGTGATGCCAGATCTTCATAGCAAAGACGATCGCAGCTAGTTCAAGATCATGAACCGGATAACGAGTCTCGTGCGGTTTCAGCTGCCTCGATGCATACGCTATCACATGCTTATGCTGCATAAGAACACAACCAAAGCCTTGGTTAGAAGCATCACAATAGACTGTGAAACCTCCAGTACCCTTTGGAATAGAAAGAATCGGAGCACTGGTAAGTCTCCTCTTCAGATCAACAAAGCTAGCCTCACAATCTGCAGTCCAGACAAAAGGCGCATTCTTCTGAGTCAGCTGGGTAATAGGCTTGGCAATAGACGAGAAACCCTCGATGAAACGATGGTAATAACCAGCTAAACCCATGAAGCTTCGGATCTCCGGCACTGAAGTAGGTCTAGGCCAATTCATAATCGCTTCAATCTTGCTGGGATCGACAGAAATCCCATCTTCAGAAATAATGTGACCGAGAAAGACAAATTGATCTAACCAGAATTCACACTTAGACAGCTTGGCAAACAACTGCTCAACTCGCAAAATCTGCAATACGGTCCTCAAGTGCTCTGCATGGTCAGTACGGTTCTTCGAGTAGATAAGAATATCATCGATAAAGATAATGACGAACTCATCTAAATAAAGCTGAAAGATACGGTTCATCAAACCCATAAAAACCACTGGAGCGTTAGTCAAACCGAACGGCATGACTATAAACTCAAAATGACCATACCTCGTCCTGAATGCG
Source organism: Henckelia pumila (assembly GCF_033568475.1). NCBI lineage: Eukaryota > Viridiplantae > Streptophyta > Magnoliopsida > Lamiales > Gesneriaceae > Henckelia > Henckelia pumila. The sequence goes on from NC_133121.1 coordinate 62,610,962, forward strand.
GTCTTAGGAACGTCTTCCTCTCGCACTCTCAACTGGTGATAACCTGACCTCAGATCAATCTTAGAGTAGACAGAAGAACCCTGCAGTTGATCAAAAAGGTCATCTATTTGGGGTAAAGGATACCTGTTCTTAACTGTAGCCTGATTAAATTGGCGATAGTCGATACAGAGCCGCATAGAACCATCCTTCTTCCGAACAAAAAGCACAGGAGCACCCCAAGGCGATACACTAGGTCTGATGTACCCCTTGAAAATCAAATCCTCAAGCTGCTCCTTCAACTCTCTCAATTCAATAAGTGCCATACGATACAGAACTTTTGAGATAGGTTGAGTACCTGGCACTAAGCCAATGCTGAATTCGATTTCTCGAATAGGTGGCAAACCTGAAACATCTTCCGGGAACACATCAGCAAATTCTCTAACCACCGGTAAATCTACCAAAGTTGGGCTAGATTTCAGTACGTCAACTGCATACACCAAAAATCCTTCTACACCTTTCTGTAGCAAACGAGTCATAGATAACACTGAAATCAAAGGAATTCTAGATCGAGAACCCTTACCAAAGAATTTCCACTCGTCTGCCATTTCAGGTCTGAACCTGACAACTTTCAGAAAACAATTGACTGTTGCCCTGTACTTGGTTAAAGCATCTATACCGACAATACAATCAAAATCTGACAGTCCAAGTTCAATACAGTCGAATTCTAACAAATTTCCTTCAAAACACAGTTCACAGTTCCTGACTAATCGGACAGAAACAATTCCTCCACCCAAAGGTGAAGTAACAGCTACTACTGTAGGCAACAACTTAGTAGGCAAAGCATGCAATAACACAAATTTCTCAGAGATAAAGGAATGGGAAGCACCTGTATCTATCAAGACATGAGCAGAATAACCAAAAATTGAACAGTTACATGCTATAACATTGTCAGGTGCTGCTTGAGCCTGATCCTCTGTCAGGGCAAAGACTCGTGCTTGCTGTATCGGAGGATGATTTGCACTGGTACTACCTCCCTGTCTGTTCTGCTGCTGCTGAGGTTGGAAAGAGTGAACTGCAGAAGACTGCCTCTCAGGCTGAGCTACAGGTCTAGACGAACTCCCACTCTGAGCTCTATCTCTGTTACGTTGTGGGCACACTTTAGAGAAGTGTCCCGGTTGCTGACAGGTGTTACAATTGCCAAAGACTCCCACACACTGATCCGGTGAGTGTCTTCCTCCACACTTGCTGCAGTACAAGGATGATGATCCAGAGCTCTGTCCTGAACCAAACTGTCGGGAACCACTGGAACTAGACGAACTGTTCCCCTGCCTTTTGAACTGTTTACCTCTTGCCTTGTACTGATCCTTTCTGTTTCCCCCACTGCTACCACCTTCATACCTCTGCTGCTGGTACTGATGCTGAGATGGTTGATTTTGATACTGAGACGGTTGGTTCTGATACTGCCTCTGCTGCTGAGGTGCCACCTAATTACCTCTTTGCCTCCACAAGCCTGCTTCTGCTCCCTTTGCGTGATTCATGGCATCCGCAAAGTTTTTAGGCCTGTTGGTGTTAACCAATGTGAAGACGTCGGGGTTCAACCCATTTATGAACTGATCTGCCTTAGCTTCTTCATCTCCGGCAATTAGTGGTGCAAAACGCAACAGACTATCAAACTTGGCGACGTACTCTTCGATGTTCAGATTCCCTTGCTTCAAATTTGCAAACTCTGCTCCCTTATCCTTACGATACGAGATAGGGAAAAACCGCTTATAAAACTCAGATTTAAAAAGAGTCCAAGTAACTTCCGTACCTCTACTCTCAAATGCTTTCTTTGTCATGATCCATCAGCTCTTAGCACCACCACGCAGCTGATGAATTACTAACCTGATTCGGCGGTCATCGGTGTAGTCAATGGAATCAAACAACTGATCCATATCATCCAACCAACTTTTGCAGTCAACTGGATTTTCTGAACCCATCAACAACGGCGGATTGAATTACTGAAACCTCTTCAGCAAGGTTTCCATAGGAGTCGCTGAAGCATCCAACTGATCAACTTCAGTGCTAGCTTGCTCAGTCGTAGGAATAACTGGCGGTGTGTTTCTGTTTATCACTCGACGAGGACCCATCTGATAATCAAAGGTTATGACACAAGATATCTCAATCGCTACTGTCAGTGCCCTTACAACCGCTTGGAATACCGGATACCAGTCGATAACAGAAACAGTTATATCTCAAGTAGATCATGTTTTATAAATTAAATCACATAACCATGTAATTCAATAATTCTCAATAATAAAGCATGCTCACATGGAATTAAGTACACAGTTAAAATAATTCAAACACATGCGAGGAGCCAATACAGGCAGACTCGATCTACCCCGCTCACTCTAGTTCAACCAAGAATCTTAACTCTCTGATACCACTTAATGTGAGACCTCGATTCTAAACATCTAATCTTGGGATTAAACAACACTAAGACAAACAATAACCAAAGGTTAAAGAAATTAAAAGAAATTTTTTTTTTTTGAAAATAGTGCCTCGCTCGATCCGCATGATCTTGCGGATCGAGCGAGCAACTTTTGCCAAAGCTACTGCCCGGAAAACCCAGCCCTCGCTCGATCCGCAAGATCTTGCAGATCGAGCGAGCCACAAAAATTTGAAACAGAGGACTGCACAGCTTGCCCTCGCTCGATCCGCAAGATTTTGCGGATCGAGCGGTGACAGAAACAGAGCAAAACAGCAGAAATCATGCTAGAACTTGAGTCCAAAACCAACAACATTTTATCATGCATTACAATCACAAGTTCTCCAACTAATACATGAAATTCTAGGGTTACACAACTGCTCAAAAGTATTGGATTTGTAACGACAAACTTTCAACACAGCTCACATAAACAATACAATAACATAACGAAGTTCGATATCTAAAAAGTTCAAATACAACTAGGTAGACATGCCGACACGACATCTAAACCGAGTCTCACTACTAGCTCTTCCTATTGTTGCTAACCAGGCCTTCGCTGACTTGGTCCTGCCCCACCTATTGCCAAGTACACATACAAAACAAAGCAACAGCCGGATAAACTGGTGAGAATGACATTCCCAGTAAAAACAACATAACAAGTAATGAATATACAACATGCTATCAAAACAACATATTCAAGTCGAAGCTAATGATATGCATGTCTTTAAAACCAGGATATCAATTCTGATAAACAAGGGAGTGCTGCTCTGCTTTTGGGATCCCAAGGATGAGATCACGTAACGACTCACCGACTCTCCCAATCGAGGTGGTGCCACGTATCCCACTCCTCTAGACTTTGAGCAACCATAATGAGTATGCTAGCACTAGGTGAAATACTACAACCTAGGCCACTCAATCATAGTTCCCAAACGTCTAAACAAAAAGGGCGGTTCTGTCCGCTGAAATCAAAGTAGGCTCAAGATGAATGCATAACAGAAACATAAACATAAGCCACATAACAAAACTCAATCAATCAACAAAATACAACTTCCACATGCTAGAACAAGTATCGATGCAATATGTGATTTAAAAAGGGAAACTCGAGAACCAACAGTCCGAGTATGCTATCCCGCTACAATGACTGCTTTTACCTTTCAAGGCAGTAGTTCCAACTTCTGGAAAGCTACAACAAAAGATTGTATCAAAGTCTGACCAATCTAAACAACAACAAGGCTCAAGGAAATTCTCTATACCTTTCTTCGTCCAAATCTCTAAAACGAACAAATGCTGTTAATCTTGGGCTTGACAAGCTCCAAACGAATCTATTCAGATACCAATAAATGATCAATAACCACGATCAACTTACAAGCCAAGATCACAACTCAAAAACGGTTCGAAATCCCCAAAACTCAAATCGACGGCATAACGGCTATAAACTGAACAAACCAGAAATGCAGACAGCAGTTCAATACCTATAACAACTCAATTCAATGCTAATACAACAACAACAAGGCAATCCCAACAAATCTCAAAACCCACATTTTCGAAAATGGCTTCCAAAAATCATAACAATTCCGAACGTCGCTCTATTTCAAAACCGACAGATAATAAACGATCAGAACTCTGTCAAGAACAACATACACGAATTTAGAACGATTCTAACAACATCCAAAAACTAGAATGTATCCGATCGTAGAAAAACTTACAATATAATGGAGCTCTCGCTGCAGTGATCACTAATCTGCCTTCAGAAATAATTTCTAACATACGGATCGACTGGAAATCAAAATCACAAAGCTTGGAAGATGTTTTGGGCGCCTACAATGGAGAGGAACCAGCTAAGGAAGAAGATGAAGACTTTTCCAATCAATTCTAAGTGTAGATAATATATAAAAATCAATATTTGCGTTTTAGTCCCTGAAATTTCCAAAATTTGCAAAAAGGACCCTAATCAAAATCAAGTCGGCTCGTGAACTCTGCAATCTCCGATTAACTCAAATAAACTCATTTAAGATAAAAAACAGGGCGTTACAATATGCATGTGCTAAAACAGTAAAAGCATAGTCAATACAGCACATACATCATGCATCACACATATATGCATAAATATCATGCCGGCTATCTCGGTCAGTACTTACGTACATCTAACACTGCAGGTCAATTCCTAGCTCCGCTGACCTAGACTCCAAGCCTACTAGTCCAGCTACTGCTACTACAATGCAATTACCCATGCATCAATCATAAAGCTCTAAAAGCCTTAACTAAGCTAATGCATACTCCTAAATATTTTTAGGAAGCCAAAGTTATACCTGCGTCCGTCGTTAGCCCTTTGCTGATGATAGCCTCAAAACTAGGCCACAGCTCCGCGATGACGCCTAGATCACTAAGCCACTTCCGGATTCCCCGTAGGATGCCTAGATCTGAGTTAAAAGGCTTAGGAATCGAGAGAGAAGAGAGGGAATTGGTGCGAGAAAATGAATTCTCGGACCCTCTATTTATAGGCGACGTTCGGAGCCTCCGAACCCGGTTCGGACCATCCGATCGCTCAATATTACGTCAGCCATGACATCACCTTGCTGACATAAGCGATGACGTGTGCCCTGGTCCAGATCGGAGTGTCCGATCTTGCCGACGGAGCGTCCGATCTCGATCGGAGCCTCCGATCCACTTCGGATCGTCCGAACTCCTCTTCGGACCGTCCGATCCTGCTGAACCAATTCAACTAATTTGAGTGCTCTGGATCCATTTCTGAAGTCCGTTGTCCTAACAAGAACTTATTTAATCATGTTTTACTTAATCTAGACATGATCATGTGATTAACTACTCATTAATCACTTAATTAGAAATGCGGGTTACTACATTCTCCACCACTTAAGAAATTTCGTCCTCAAAATTTAAGTCTTAGAGGAAAACATAAATAGCCAACTAAATGTTCTTTATTACAACTGAACAAATATAAACTCGATACAAGGAAGTACAAAATCTCAAAATAACTCGGGGTGCTCGGCTAACATCCGACTCTCCAACTCCCAAGTAGCTTTCTCTGTCCCTCTGCGTTGCCACTGTACCATAACCAATGGTATGCGCTTGTTACGAAGTACCTTGTCCTTCCTGTCAAGAATCCGTAGGGATTTCTCCACATATGATAGATCCCAGTCTATCGTTACCTCAGTAGGATGCAAAATATGCGACTTGTCCGCCACATACTGCCTCAACAAGGACACGTGGAACACATCGTGGATCTTCGAAAGATCGGGTGGCAAGGCCAGACGATAAGCAACATCCCCAACCTTCTTGAGAATCTCGAAAGGACCAAGGAATCTAGGTGTCAGCTTACCCTTGCGACCAAACCTCATCACCTTCCGGAAAGGTGACACACGCAAGAAAACGTACTCTCCTACCTCAAAATGAAGTGGCCTGCAGTGAGTGTTCGCGTAGCTAGCCTGTCGATCCTGGGCTGCCTTAACCCTGCGTCAGATCAAATCTACTGCATCAATCATCTGCTGAATCATCTGAGGACCCTCGACCTGACGCTCGCCAACCTCATCCCAAAACAAAGGTGTACGACAACGGCGTCCATAAAGAGCCTCAAATGGTGCCATGCCAATTCTGCGATGGAAACTATTGTTGTAGGAGAACTGTAGTAGCCCGAACCCTAATTGAGTAATTAAAAGATTAATGCTAATTAAATAAATTGGGGATTGGACGGATCGGAAGCTCCGAAGGGACGATCGGAAGCTCCGATCGGGATCGGAAGCTCCGATGAGGATCGGAGGCACCGATGATATTACGTCATCCATGACGTGTGGCTGGATCGGAAGCTCCGATCAGGATCGGACGTTCCGATCACCCCTATCCGAAGTCAACAAGTGATATTTTGACACGTGGCAGATCAGGATCTTCGGAAGCTCCGATGGCAGGATCGGACGTTCCGATCGAGGTTCGGACGTTCCGATCAAGGATCGGAGGCTCCGATCGTTGTCTATAAATAGAAGGCCGAGGCTTCATTTCTCCTTGCCAATTCCGGATTTCCTCTCTATTTCTAGTCATATTTGAGTTGTTCTAGCCTTCCTAGGCTTGAACCGAGAGTCGTCTAGACGTTCGGTAGTCGTAGCAGAGTTGTGCCCAAGTTCTGGAGGCATCGACATCAAAGGGCTAACGACGGACGAAGGTATAGCTTTTGCTTCCTATAAATATTTAGGAGTATGCAATAGCTTAGTTAAGGCTTTTAGAGCACTTTAATGATAGTAGTATCATTTGGCAGTGTAGAGCAGACTATAGGCGTGGACCTAGAGTTGGTAGAGCTTGCACTGTTTTGAGGTACGAAAGTACTGTTCGAGATATCCTGACTGAGTATGCATGTATTATATGACCGCATGATTTATATGACATGATATTATGCTGCATTCATTTGCATCTTGTTGTATCTCCTTCGAGATGTCTGTTAGTAGGGTTGTACCCTATCCTGTTAGTGGATGGACTTCCATCGATTTGGGTCCGGCGTTTCCACGGTTATCTCGGTATGGGAGCCACCTCCTGAAGCGACGGCACAGCGTGCTACATACCAGGGCCCGGTCTGTCTCTGTTATCTGATCCTTGACCTCGAGTCTATAGGGAGTTCACTTTGCAGGCATGTATACTCATACTCTCGCACTGAGCGTTTTATGATCACGTCTCGTACTCTGTATTTTCTTGACACCCTATTCCATGGGGCAGGTTTGCGATTGGACGAGGAGGGTGGATCCAGGAGGGGCTAGTCAGTGATTGGCCAGTTGGAGCTTCGTCTAGGCTTTATTACTGTTGTTTTGGGTTTATACAGCTATTCTATTTGGTTGTATAATATTGGATAAATTACAGATTCCTTTTCTTGGGATTGTATAATGTTATTGGTTTCCGCAGTTTCATTCTGATATCTGTTTTATTAAGTTAATTGCACGCCTAAGTTCTGTTTAGTAGGTGATCCGGGTAAGGGTCACTACATTTATGGTATCAGAGCATGCAAAAGATTTCTTGGGATTTAGTCTCATCTTGAGGTATTTTTGTAGATGTCAAATCGTGACGACCAGAGTTCTCATGGCAGTGTTGGTGGGCGTTGGGGTGATGCCGACCGGGAGCCTCGTCGAGAACGGCGTCATCGTCATCATGACGACGAGCGTTTCACTGTGCATCGATTCTTAGCTATGGGTCCTAAGCCCTTAGTTGGAGGTGAGTCTCCGGAGGATGCGGAGAACTAGTTAGACCGCATGGAGACGACTTTTCAGACTTTCCAATGCACTGATGAGCAGAAGGTGGAGACCCTTGGCTATCTTCTGGATGGGCGTGCGCGCAGGTGGTGGAGGTTTACTTCTGCACCTTTTGTTGCGGCGAGAGGAGTGGCCACCTGGGCCGAGTTTCGCACAGCTTTCCAAAAGCGGTATTTTCCTCATGCACTCCGTCAGTCAAAGGCAGGCGAGCTACTGAGTCTGCGACAGGGAACCATGTCTATCGATGAGTATCAGCAGAGGTTCTTTGATCTGTTATCCTATTGCCCCGAGATTGCTGATAGCTCAGAGATGAAGTATAATCTGTTCCTTCAGGGCCTTAACCCTGAGATCCATGACCGTGTGGCGGTTGGCGACGACATGTCCTACGAGGGTTTGGTGAGCCGTTGTCACCAGGCGGAGGACAGCATTCGGCGGAACAGGTCTTTCTCTCAGTCGAGACCTGCTAGTTCTTTGGGTCCCCGTGCCCAAACTTTCAAGAAGTCAGGATCTTCTTCTTCCTCTGGTTCGGGAGGTGTTGTCCATTACGGTAAGAAGGAGAAGTGTGATCACTGTGGGAAGAACCATCCATCCGACAAGTGCCGCAGAGCTTCTGGAGCTTGTTTCCGTTGTGGAGAGACTGGTCATATCCGGAGGGATTGTCCACAGTCTGGGGGAGGCGGTTCTGGTTCTGGTACAGGATCGGGTTCTCAGGCTACCGTTCAGCAGAGGTCGCAGGGACAGTCTGCTGGGATTTCTCATTTGAGGCCACGAGCTTCTGGCCAGGTGTTTGCCCTGAGACATGATCAGGCTGTGGAGGAGAATGAGAAAGTCATCGCAGGTACATTTATGCTTTATGGTATACCTGCTCTTGTACTTATTGACACTGGTGCATCTCATTCCTTCATTTCTGCACGTTTTGTTAAGAGGCATAAGTTACCATGCATTGCACTAGACGTAGTGATGTCTGTTTCTACTCCGATGGGCCAATCTTCTTTGGCTAAGCGTCTAGTGATGGGTTGCCCTTTAGAGTTTGAAGGGAACGTTCTGTTGGTGAATCTCATGGTCCTGGCGATGGACGACTTTGATTTCATTCTGGGAATAGATGTGCTGACTACCTATCGAGCTTCAGTGGACTGCTATCAGAGATTAGTACGCTTTCATCCGGAAGGGAGTGAGAGTTGGTTTTTCTATGGTGAGGGAGCGCGACCCCTGATGCCTTTGGTATCAGCTTTGAGAGCCTGTCGAGCTCTAGAGTCTGGCGGGGGAGGCTACCTTATCTATGCAGTTGATTTGTCCGCTGAGAGTATTGGGATAGAGAGCATTCCTGTTGTGGATGAATTTCCAGATGTGTTTCCTGATGAGATTCCGGGTTTTCCTCCTGCTAGGGAAGTCGAGTTTGGCATAGAGTTGATGTCGGGTACTTCGCCTATTTCTAGAGCACCGTATCGTCTGGCTCCGTCAGAGATGCGTGAGTTAAAGAATCAGCTACAGGATCTTTTGGACAAGGGGTACATTCGCCCTAGTGTATCTCCTTGGGGAGCTCCTGTTCTCTTCGTGAAGAAGAAGGATGGGTCGATGCGGCTGTGCATTGACTACCGGCAGCTGAATCGAGTGACTGTGAAGAACAAGTATCCGTTGCCTCGTGTTGATGACTTGTTTGACCAGCTGCAGGGCACATCAATTTACTCCAAGATTGACTTGAGATCTGGGTATCATCAGTTGAGAGTCCGTGATCAGGACGTAGCCAAGACTGCATTCCGTACTCGCTATGGGCATTACGAGTTCCTAGTGATGCCATTTGGTTTGACTAATGCGCCGGCTATATTCATGGATTTGATGAACCGTGTCTTCAGGGAGTATTTGGACAAGTTTGTCGTGGTCTTCATTGACGACATCTTGGTGTATTCGCGTAATACAGAAGAGCATGTTTCTCACTTGCGGTTGGTACTGCAGACTCTTCGAGATGAGCAATTGTACGCCAAGCTGAACAAGTGTGAGTTCTGGATGGATAGAGTGGTTTTTCTTGGCCATATCATATCCAGGGAGGGGATTTCTGTTGATCCAAGCAAGATTGAAGCGGTACTTAATTGGTCGCGTCCGACGACATTTGCTGAGATCCGTAGTTTTCTGGGTCTAGCAGGGTATTATCGTCGCTTCATTCTGAACTTCTCTCAGTTAGCTCGACCGTTGACGCAACTTACCCACAAGGGTGTGGATTTCGAGTGGTCCTCCGAGTGTGAGGAGAATTTTCGTGAGCTTCGACGGCGGTTGACTTCTGCGCCGGTTTTAGCATTACCGTCAAAATCTGGAGGGTATGTAGTTTACACGGATGCTTCTCTTCAGGGGTTAGGTTGTGTCCTGACTCAGAATGGGCATGTGATCGCATACGCTTCTAGACAGCTGAAGCTTCACGAGGAAAACTACCCTGTCCATGATTTGGAGTTAGCAGCCATTGTGTTCGTTTTGAAGATCTGGCGTCATTATCTGTATGGCGAGAAATTTGAGATCATCACCGACCATAAGAGTCTCAAGTATTTGTTCACTCAGGCGGAGTTGAACATGAGGCAGAGACGTTAGATGGACTTGCTTAAGGACTATGATTGCGAGATTAAGTACCATCCGGGAGCTGCTAATCTCACCACTGATGCTTTGAGTCGCAAGGTGCGACTATCCGCACTTCAGACTTGTTCGATGTCTAGTGCGATCAGTGACTGTTGTACTTCAGGTTATACCTTCAAGCATAAGAAAGGTATGCAGAGTATCCAGATGTTTGCGATATTATCTGAGCCAGCCTTGTACTCGCGGATCCGAGATGCTCAGATGTCTGATTCAAAGACCCAGCGTTTAGCTCGTCTAGCTAACGAGGGTAGCTCGTCTGGATTTCATTATCAGTCAGATGGCTTTCTGTGTTTGTCTGGTAGGCTTGTGATTCCACAGGATGAAGAGTTGCGAGAGGAGATTTTATCTCAGGCACATCGCACTAAGTTGAGTATTCATCCTGGGAGCAACAAGATGTACAAGGATCTACGTACTCGTTTCTGGTGGAAGGGAATGAAACGCAGTGTTTATCAGTTTGTTTCGAGATGTTTGGTGTGTCAACAGGTCAAGGCAGAGCACCGACGACCTGGAGGATTGCTTCACAGTCTGCCTATTCCTGAATGGAAATGGGAGTTTATCACTATGGACTTTGTGACCCATTTTCCGGTATCCCCGAAGAACTGTGATGCTATCTGGGTTGTGGTGGACCGACTCACCAAGTCAGCGCATTTCATTGCCTATAGCCGGGAGTACAATGTGGATCGTATGGCTCGGTTGTACATTCAGGAGATCGTTCGACTTCATGGAGTGCCTGTGAGCATTGTCAGCGATCGGGACCCCAGGTTTACTTCTAGATTCTGGGGGAGTGTTCAGCGTGCGATGGGTACTACTCTCAGTTTGAGTACAGCCTATCATCCAGAGACTGATGGTCAGTCAGAGCGCACTATCCGTACATTAGAGGATATGCTTAGAGCGTGCGTCTTGGATTTTGGTTCAGCCTGGCAGGATCATTTGCCGTTGATCGAGTTCGCTTACAACAACAGCTATCACACTAGTATTGGGATGGCACCTTTTGAAGCGTTGTATGGGCGACGTTGTCGTACTCCACTCTTCTGGGAAGAAGTGGGGGAGAGACAGGCTGAAGGACCGGAGTTTATCCAGCAGGCGATAGACATTGTTGATCAGATCAAGAAACGGATTAAGACTGCCCAGGATCGTCAGGCCAGTTATGCTAATATCAAGCGTAGGCCTTTGCAGTTCGAGGTCGGGGAGAAAGTGTTTCTGAGAGTGTCACCTTTCCGCAAGATTCTCAGATTTGGCCTTAAGGGCAAGTTGTCTCCCAGATTTATCGGTCCGTTTGAGATCTTGGAGAGTATTGGCGATTTGGCTTATCGACTAGCTTTGCCACCGCATCTATCCAGCATTCACGACGTGTTCCACGTATCTCTGTTGCGACGGTATGTGGCGGATGAATCTCATATTCTGCAGCGATCTGAGGTTCAGGTAGACAAGGATTTGACTTATGTTGAGAAACCTCTTCGCATCCTTGATTATAAGGATAAGGTTTTACGGAACAAAGTCATTCCTTTGGTTTTAGTTCAGTGGCAGCGCCGAGGCACTGAGGAAGCTACTTGGGAGCTTGAGGACAGGATGCGTAAAGACCATCCTGAGTTGTTTTGATTTCATTCTTTAAGTTGTATTCAGTTGCAAACTCTGTAAACGTTTGATTTGAATAAAAGAATGTTTCTGATTTCTGTATTTGCATTTGGTACTTAAGATCTGATTTCGAGGACGAAATATCTTAAGTGGGGGAGAATGTAGTAGCCCGAACCCTAATTGAGTAATTAAAAGATTAATGCTAATTAAATAAATTGGGGATTGGACGGATCGGAAGCTCCGAAGGGACGATCGGAAGCTCCGATCGGGATCGGAAGCTCCGATGAGGATCGGAGGCACCGATGATATTACGTCATCCATGACGTGTGGCTGGATCGGAAGCTCCGATCAGGATCGGACGTTCCGATCACCCCTATCCGAAGTCAACAAGTGATATTTTGACACGTGGCAGATCAGGATCTTCGGAAGCTCCGATGGCAGGATCGGACGTTCCGATCGAGGTTCGGACGTTCCGATCAAGGATCGGAGGCTCCGATCGTTGTCTATAAATAGAAGGCCGAGGCTTCATTTCTCCTTGCCAATTCCGGATTTCCTCTCTATTTCTAGTCATATTCGAGTTGTTCTAGCCTTCCTAGGCTTGAACCGGGAGTCGTCTAGACGTTCGGTAGTCGTAGCGGAGTTGTGCCCAAGTTCTGGAGGCATCGACATCAAAGGGCTAACGACGGACGAAGGTATAGCTTTTGCTTCCTATAAATATTTAGGAGTATGCAATAGCTTAGTTAAGGCTTTTAGAGCACTTTAATGATAGTAGTATCATTTGGCAGTGTAGAGCAGACTATAGGCGTGGACCTAGAGTTGGTAGAGCTTGCACTGTTTTGAGGTACGAAAGTACTGTTCGAGATATCCTGACTGAGTATGCATGTATTATATGACCGCATGATTTATATGACATGATATTATGCTGCATTCATTTGCATCTTGCTGTATCGCCTTCGAGATGTCTGTTAGTAGGGTTGTACCCTATCCTGTTAGTGGATGGACTTCCATCGATTTGGGTTCGGCGTTTCCACGGTTATCTTGGTATGGGAGCCACCTCCTGAAGCGACGGCACAGCGTGCTACATACCAGGGCCCGGTCTGTCTCTGTTATCTGATCCTTGACCTCGAGTCTATAGGGAGTTCACTTTGCATGCATGTATACTCATACTCTCGCACTGAGCGTTTTATGCTCACGTCTCGTACTCTGTATTTTCTGGACACCCTATTCCATGGGGCAGGTTTGCGATTGGACGAGGAGGGTGGATCCAGGAGGGGCTAGTCAGTGATTGGCCAGCTGGAGCTTCGTCTAGGCTTTATTACTGTTGTTTTGGGTTTATACAGCTATTCGATTTGGTTGTATAATATTGGATAAATTACAGATTCCTTTTCTTGGGATTGTATAATATTATTGGTTTCCGCAGTTTCATTCTGATATCTGTTTTATTAAGTTAATTGCACGCCTAAGTTCTGTTTAGTAGGTGATCCGGGTAAGGGTCACTACAAGAACTCCACCAATGGTAAATGATCATGCCACGCTGGACCAAAATCCATTACCGCCGCGCGAAGCATATCCTCTAGAGTGCGAATATTACGCTCCGACTGTCCGTCCGTCTCTGGATGATAAGCCGTACTCAAGCTCAAGGTAGTACCAAGGGCTCGCTGGAAACTACCCCAAAACCTCGAGGTGAACCTCGGATCTCTATCGCTGACAATGCTCAACGGAATCCCATGCAATCGAACAATCTCCCGCACATAAAATTGCGCCATCCTATCAAAGGTGTAATCGTGGTTATAGGGAAGAAAATGCGCTGACTTCGACAACCGATCCACGACAACCCAAATAGCATCACAATTCCTGGAAGACATAGGCAAGTGGGTGACAAAGTCCATCGTCACATGCTCCCACTTCCATTCAGGAATCTCTAAGCTGTGAAGTAACCCTCCGGGTCGTCTAAACTCTGCCTTGACCTGCTGACACACAAGGCATCGGGATACGAACTGATAGACACTGCGCTTCATCCCTTTCCACCAAAATCGAGTGCGAAGATCCATATACATCTTCATGCTATCTGGATGTACAGAAAATTGACTGCGGTGAGCTTGCGATAAGATCTCATCCCTCAAAGTAGAATCCTCGGGTACCACAACTCGACCAGAAAGACACAACAGTCTTTCTCCTTGCAGATGAAAACCAAAAGTGTTATCACCCTCAGCCAGCCTGGCCAACTTCTGAGTCTTCAGATCAGAATTCTGAGCTTCCCGGATTTGTTTGTATAGCGCTGGCTCTGCAAGCACAGAAGAGACATGAATCCCTTGTTGTTCTTTCTTATGACGGAACGTAAATCCCAAAGAACAACACTCCTCCACTGCCTTCGAAACAGAACTAGTACGAAGGGAACTAACATAAACTTTGCGGCTAAGAGCGTCCGCAACTGGATTAGAAGTTCCTGGATGATACTTGATTTCGCAATCGTAGTCCTTTAGCAATTCCATCCAATGGCGCTGTCGCATGTTCAACTCTGCCTGAGTGAACAGATACTTCAAACTCTTATGATCAGTGAAAATCTGGAATCGCTCACCGTACAAATAATGACGCCATATCTTCAGAGCAAAGACAATGGCTGCAAGCTCTAGATCATGTACGGGATAATTCCCCTCGTGAGTCTTCAGTTGCCTGGAGGCATAAGCAATCACATGCCCATTCTGAGTCAACACACACCCCAAACCTTGGAGAGAAGCGTCTGTGTGGACTACAAAACCACCAGATCCAGTCGGTAAGGAAAGCACTGGAGCAGTCGTCAATCGACGTCTTAACTCATGAAAACTGTCTTCGCACTCGGAAGACCACTCGAAAGAAACATCCTTTCGCGTCAACTGTGTCAAAGGCCTGGCTATCTGAGAGAAATTCTCTACGAATCGTCGGTAGTATCCGGCCAAACCCAAGAAACTACGAATCTCAGATGCTGTCGTCGGGCACGACCAATTAAGAATAGCCTCTGTCTTGCTAGGATCCACTGATACCCCATCTCTAGAAATGACATGACCAAGGAACACAACTCGGTCAATCCAGAAGTCACACTTGCTGAGCTTAGCATACAACTGACGCTCTCGCATGGTCTGCAAAATAGTACGAAGATGAAAGGCATGCTCATCCATGCTACGAGAATACACAAGGATCTCATCGATGAACACCACCACGAACTTATCTAGAAAGTCGCAGAACACTCTGTTCATCAAATCCATGAAAACAGCTGGAGCATTCGTCTGACCAAATGGCATCACTAAGAACTCATATTGCCCATACCGAGTACGAAATGCTGTCTTCGAAACATCCTCATCTCTAACTCGCAACTGATGATACCCAGAACGCAAGTCGATCTTGGAATAGACAGATGTACCCTGCAACTGATCAAACAGATCTTCAATCCGCGGAAGAGGATACTTGTTCTTCACTGTCACTCAGTTCAACTGACGATAGTCAATGCAAAGACGCATCGAACCATCATTCTTCTTGACGAATAGAACTGGGGGCCCCCAAGGTGAAACACTGGGTCATATATAGCCCTTATCAAGAAGATCCTGCAACTGCTGCTGCAACTCTCGCATCTCAGATGGAGCTAATCGGTACGGTGCTCGGGAAATCGGCGCTATCCCTGGCAACAAGTCAATGCCAAACTCGATCTCTCGCACAGGTGGTAACCCTGGAATCTCATCGGGAAACACATCCGGGAACTCACTAACTACTGGTATCTCCTCCATTTTCGGACCCTCTAAGGATGCATCAATCGCATAGATCAGGTAGCCTTCCCCGCCAGACTCTAAAGCACGTCGGGCTTTCAGAGCAAAAACCACTGGCATCGGGGGTCGCGCTCCCTCACCATAGAAATACCAAGCATCCTCAGCCTCGGGGCGAAACTGGACAAATCTCTGATAGCAATCCACTATCGCTCGATATGAAGTCAAAAGATCAATCCCAATGATACCATCAAAGTCATCCATCGCTAAAACCATCAGGTTAGCGCTCAACAGATGTCCTTCAAATCCCAAAATACAACCCAAAACAAGACGCTTAGCTAAGACTTCCTGACCCATCGGAGTACCGCTAACAAGACGTCTAAGGAAACAAAAGGTAACTTATGCCTCTTAACAAATCGTGCAGATATGAATGAATAAGAAGCACCAGTATCGATCAATAGATAAGCAGGAAAACCGCACAAACTAAAGGTACCAGCGATCATGTTCTCACTGTCTGTCTGAGCCTGCTCCTGGTTCAGCGCAAACACCTGCCCCTGAGTACGCGGGCGCAAAGATGACTGTCCTCTCGAAGAAGACTGAGAATGATGTCGCTGCGATGGCAGCGACTGCTGATGCTGCTGCTGCAAAGGCTACTGCTGATACTGTGGTGGATGATAAATAGTGGTCTGAGAACCACCAACGCTCCCCGAACCACTCACTGTACCGGCCAAATTGGGACAATCTCTTTTCAGGTTACCCTCCTGACCACACTGAAAACAAGCACCAGTGATATGAGGACACTGTCCTGGTTGATGTTTCCGTCTGCACTGATGACAACGTCGCAAATTACCAAAGCGATGAACACCACCAGATCCGAAAGAAGAAGAAAAAGTACCACCCTGCTTCTTGAAAGACTGGGCCATCGGACCCAAAGAGCTAGATGGTTTGGATGCAGAAGATCCAAAAGCCCTGTTCCTCTGCAGACTGTCTTCCGCCTGGTGACAATTGTTTACCAAAATCTCGAAGTTCCTTTCTTTGCCCACGGCAACCAGCTGATGAATGTCAGGGTTAAGACCTTGAATAAATAGATCGTGCATCGTCTCTGAGCTATTCGCAATATGGGGACTGAAAGAAAGAAGCTCAAAGAATCTCTGCTGGTACTCATCGATGGTCATAGTACCCTGTCGCAAACTCATCAACTCGCTCGCCTTCGTCTGATGCAAGGCGGGAGGGAAATAATGCTTCTCGAAGGAAGACTTAAACTCAACCCAAGTAGCGGTATCCCTGGGGAAATAAACGGAGTAGAAGTAGCTCTCCACCACCTCTTCGCATTACCCTCTAGAACAAAAGCTAAAGTCTCCATCTTTTGGGCCTCAGTACACTGATACTCCCGAAAACAACTCTCCATACGCTCCAACCAGTCCTCAGCAACTGCAGGAGCCTCGCCACCCACCAATGGAATAGGAGCCATCTGAAGAAAACGTTTCATACTAAAATGCCTATGATCCTCATGGTGATGTCTACGGTGATGTCTCCTTGGTGGATCGCCCCAACGACCACCGCTAGCCTGACTCTCGTAATCATCATCTGCCATCTGTCAATAACAACAGACGATTTCTTAAAATCCTCTTAGCTAATTCCCAATTGCAATGCGCTCTGATACCAATAAATGTAGTGACCCAACCCGGATCCACTACCCAATCAGATGTTAGAGTAGGTGCCCGTCGAGCCAATATGTTGGCCGATGGTCCTTGAGAGAACTCTTGTATGACAATCTTTATTTTAATAATATTTGACATTATTTAATTTGGCACATCTTTATCTTTATACCCATGCAAGCTGCATAGATAAAGCCCTTGAATATACAAATAGTAGAAAGAATATGAGATTGTCATGTGATGACTATCATGAAACTCATATTTGGAATACTGTATATTCTAAACTATTCCTAGTCGATTCAGCCGCCATAAAGAAGGATAAAGGCCGCTCGAGCTTGAGACTAGTATTTGCGATGTGAGTACCATGTTTCATTGGTAGGGGACATGGAGATGTCCAAGCATGCAAATAGGTGCTCCTTGTAGAGTGCACTGAACAACCCTCCCTAAAGGATTTTCCAAGTGGTTCTCACTTATCGAGTGGAGAAGTCCTAGTTTATGGTTGTACACCATTAGTCCTTATAACCCGGGACAACATGGAGACTCTATATGCTAGTGCTTCACTTTGACTTGTTTACCGACTCATCTGGGGTCATCAGGCGGAAATGTTGGGTGTTGTGACGAAACATATAGGAGTCAATGCATTGTAGTCGGGGATTCACCGCTTACCTACGGGTATGGATATCCTATGTTATATCATGCATACGTAGCTTGAAATCTCTGATCAGAGTAAGTGTAATTAAGAAAGGAGTTTCTTGAATTACATTTTCGATGCAACTACGGCATGACACATAGTTATTGATTCAATGACAACTCTCGATAAACCAATGGTTGTCGAATCGGTCGGGATATATGAGTTGAAGGGACCGTACTGTACG